>NC_048221.1:113005736-113184270 GCF_002007445.2 Ailuropoda melanoleuca
GGGAAGGCAAGTTGGTGCAGCCACTCTGGAAAACAGTGTGGAGGTCCCTTAAAAAGTTAAAAATTGAGCTACCCTATGACCCAGCCATTGCACTACTGGGTATTTACCCCAATGATACAGATGTAGTGAAGAGAAGAGTCATACGCACCCCAATGTCCATAGTAGCATTGTCCACAATAGCTAAATCGTGGAAGGAGCCGAGATGCCCTTCAACAGATGACTGGATTAAGAAGATGTGGTCCATATATATACAATGGAATATTACTCAGCTATCAAAAAGTTCGGTGTCTCACATTTGCTGCAACATGGATGGCACTGGAGGAGATAATGCTAAGTGAAATAAGTCAAGCAGAGAAAGACAATTATCAATGGTTTCTCTCATCTATGGAACATAAGAACTAGGAAGATCGGTAGGGGAAGAGGGATAAAGAAAGGGGGGGTAATCAGAAGGGGGAACGAAGCATGAGAGACTATGGACTCTGAGAAACAAACTGAAGGCTTCCGAGGGGAGGGGGGTGGGGGAATGGGATAGGCTGGTGATGGGTAGTAAGGAGGGGCACGTATTGCATGGTGCACTGGGTGTTATACGCAACTAATGAATCATGGAACTTTACATCAAAAACCAGGGATGTACTGTATGGTGACTAACATAATATAATTAAAAAATATTATTATAAAAAATTTTTAAAAATAACATCTGAAAATCAATTACTGTAATATACCGTATTAATAGAATAAGAACAAAAATCACCTCAACAATGCAGAAAAGGCAATTGACAAAATCCAAAACCCTTTCATGATTAAAAAAAAAACTAAACAGACTAGAAATAGAGAGGGACTTCCTCAGCCTGATAAAGTGCATGTATAAAAACACCTACACTTAATGGTGAAAGACAAAGATGCCTTTCCTCCCATATCAGGGACAAGACAAGAAAGTACATTTTCACCATATGTGTTCATCATTGTAGATCTTACTAGGACAGTTAGGCAAGAAAAAGAAGTAAGAGGCATAAAGATTGGAAAGGAAAATGTAAAGTTATCTCTTTTTGCAGGTAATACGATCCTGTATCTAGGAAATCCTAAGGAATCCACTGAAGTATTATTAAAACTGATAATAGATTCAGTATGGTTGCATGATACAAGATCAAGATACAAAAATCAGTTTTATTTCTGTATATAAGCAATGACATTCTGAACGTGAAATTGTAATTCTAGTTATAATAGCATCAAATTAAGATTACAAGCTAAAAAACTAAGATTAAAATACTTAGATACAAATTTAACAAAAGAAACACAAGACTTGTTCATTGAAAACTATAAAACACTGGTGAAAGAAGATCTAAATGGAAAGACGTTCCATAGATAGAGGACTTAGTATCATTAAGATAGCAGTACTCCTAAAATTGATATACAGATTCAGCACAATTTGTATCAAAATCCCACCTTGTTTTTTTTTGGCAGAAATTGACAAGCTGACCCTAAAATTCATACAGAAATGCCAGGGACCCGGAATTTCTAAAATTGTCTTGAAAAAAAGAGCAAAGTTGAAGGACTCACTTACACTGCTCCATTTTCAAAGTTATTACAAAGCTGCAGTATTCAAGACAGTGTGGTCTTCATTGGCATAAGGATAGACCTATAGATCAGTAGAATAGAATTGAGCATTCAGAATTTAATCCTTGCATTTATGGTCATGAATGTTGAGAATGTCTCTAAGACAAGTCAGTGGGAAAAAGAATGTTTTTTTTTTTTTAAATAAGCGATGCTGAGAATGAAATTGGACTCCTGTCTCACACCATACACAGAGATTAATGCAAAATGGATCATACATGTAAATGTAAAAGCTAAAACTATAAAACTTTTAAATGAAAACAGGAATAAATTTTTGTAACCTTGGGTTAGGCAATGCTTTCTTAAATATGACACCAAAAGTATGAAAAAAGAAAAACTAGATAAGAAGGATTATATCAAAATTAAGAACTTTTGTCCTGGAAAATGACTGATAATTAACAAAGTGAAAAGGTAATGTACAGAATGAGAGAAAAATGTTGTAAATTATATTTCTGATAAGGGACTGTATCTAGAATATATAAATTCTTTCAACTCAATTAAAAAAAGAGACTATTCCCCCTCCCCCCAAAAGAGGCAACCCAATTGAAAAAGAGGCAAGGAATTTGAATAGACACTTCCTCAAAAAGAAACGCAGATGGTCAATAGGTAAAGGCTCAAAAGATGCTCAGCAGCATTAGTTATTAGGAAAGTGCAAAACATTGAGGTACCATTTCATACCCATGAAGATGGCTGTAATAAAAAACAAGACAATAACAGGTGTTGGTAGGATCATGGAGTGAGTGAAACCCTCTCATGTTGCTGGTGGTAATGTAAATTGGCAAGTGGTTTGGTAGCTCCCCAAAATTGTTAGACAATGATTGTATATGACTTAGCTTTTCCACTTCTGGGTATGTACACAAGATAAATGAGAATCTGCATTTACACAGAAACCTGTACATGAATATTCAGAGCAGCATTATTCATAATGGCCAAAAAGTAGAAAAAACCTAAATATCTATCAACTGTGAGTGGATGAGTAAAATGTATATCTACAGTGGAATATTATTTACCAAAAAAAGGGAATGAAGTATTGATACATGTACAGTATGGATGAATGTTGAAAACTTTATGCAAAATGAAAGAAATTAGTCACAAAGGACCACAAATAGTATATTTCCATTTTTATGAAATGTCCATCAGAGACAAATTTGTACAGACAGAAAGTAGATTAGTGGTTTCCTAGGGTTGAGAGAGGAATGATTGGAATGGGGAGTGACTGCTAATGAGATTTGAAAAGTTTCTGAGATTGATTGCAATAATGGTTGTACAATCCTATAAGTATATTAAAAACCATTGAATTGTACACTTCATTTGGGTGAATTATGTCTCATTAAACCTGTTAAAAGACAGTATTCATTGCAGTATTAATACTAGAAAATAATGCTTATTGCTATATTAATACTTAAATTTAGAAACAAGTAAAAATAGAGACTTGGGCTCTTATCAGTTACACATATGTAACTAGATATACTAGTAGGACTGCTGGGACAGCTACTTTTTTTACTTAGCAAAAAGATGAGGAAAGGTGGTAACTAGGAAAGGGTTGAAGAAAATGCAGGAGTAGGAAAAGGTTATGTTTGGAATTGAGAAAGAAGTCTCCTTACGGAGTTGCTAATGATAAAAACATTTGTGAAAAGAGCATGGTATGAGCTGGGAGCAAAAATAAAGAAGAGTGGGGAAGAAAAGTGATTAACAGTGCTGTCCTTTGGAAAGCTCCAGAGGTTAAGGTAGCCTAACCACCATAACCAACAACCTGGAGGGAAGCAGGAGGAAGGAGGACAAGTAGGGAGACTCCTGATGGATATCAGGAGGAAGGGTTGGTGTTGGGCAGGTACCCACAGTACAGGATGTTCTTGTCTAGTTTTTATGGTCAGAACTTGTGAAGTTATGAAATTTGGTTAGCTTTTGTTTTTTGTTTTATTTTTGACATGCAATTGTACTTACTGTACTTTTCCAAAACCATCAGCTCTGAGTTGATGAGCAGAATGACCAAAAAAATCTCATTTTGCATGGGATTTTTCTGCTTTTACTACTGAAAGTGCCGTGTCCCAGAAGTCTTTCAGTCCTGGACAAACAGAGAAGGTTGGTCACCCTAGTTGTAAGATCTGCTGCTGATTTATAACAGCTTTTTTGCTCTGTGTGTGTGTGTAGATGACGGAGGAGAAATACACATTAAATGTCTGTATCGGTGGTAAAATTTAACTTGGAAAATGAATTATAGAACCAAGAATTAGGGAAACACCATAAAATATTTGTTGACTCTTCTGTTGTTGAGACCTTTATAGTTAGGCACTAGAGTTATCAGTAACAAGATGTGGTCCTTGTTCTAAAGGAGCTCACTGTCTAATAACAGCAGTTCTTTGAGAAGATGACATCTTTTCCTCAGGAACAAGGGTGTGTTTTTAGTAGAAAAAAATCGAAAGAACTATCGGTAAGAATGTGGCAGTCCTAAAGTCTTCACAAGACAATTATTTCTGTAAGGGCAAACTTCTTTTTTTTTTTTTTTTTTTTTTTTAACCACAAGATTCCCAGTGCTTGATAAATTGCCTGACACCTAGTAAACACTCAGAAGTATTTATTGAATAAATCAAAATAATAAGGAGTATATAGAGACTTAACAGAAAATATCTTAGAGATTTCTTAGAGATGCATCAGTTTAAGCCAGGACTCTTGTTTTTTTTTGCTAATAAATAGCTAATGTTTATTCAGACTTTGTGCCAGGCTCTGTATGAAGTGCTTTGTTGACTCATTTAATCATTATATTAGTGTCCCTATTTTGTATAGATAAGGAAACAGAAGCACTGCAAGTTTAAATGGCTTGCCCTAGTAGTGTAGATCCTGGCCGTGGAGCTCCAGAGCCTGCTGTCGCCCTGCTCTTAGGAGTTGACAGTGTATGGAAACTGTCTGTGCTGTGGAGTTCAGCTGGATGCCCACTTAACCTAGAGCTAGTCAGTGAAAACCTTTGTGATGGAAACACCACTTAACAAGCGGAGTGATTTCTGTGCACATAAATGAGTCCGTGAACTTCACGGGGGTCAGATATAACTCTTTCTGCAAAACCTGTATATCTGCCTGAATTGGACATCTTCTGTGGAGAAATTAATGCATAATAAACAAACCAAAAGATAAACCAGCAAATAAACCCTTCTTTCTAAAGAACATCAAGTAAACAGTTTAATTAGCAAGTTGTTCTTCACAGTCATGTAAAATGGAGACGGGAATCTCATGTAACTAATGGAGAGAGTAAAAATTTGCCTGCCTGTTTATCAGGCTGGAGTAACAGACCCAGATAAAACCTCAAACAGTATTTCTCCCAAGAATGGTGCAGTTGGAAAGTGTTGTAGTAACACTGTCTTTCAGTGACTGTGGCTTGCTTATAATCTGAGAAACTTTATTCTTGAAAATCATAGACCCGCAGAAACATGGCTCTTGCCTGGAGAATTGTAAGTCATTTTGTTATTGAGAAGCAATCTTGATTTACAGCCGAGATGCGCAGCAGCAGATAAGGGGTTTCTGGATACAACATCAGCATGTATCTTAACTTGGTAGTTGCTACGGAAAGAGGACCTTGGGTTCACTCTGCAGTCCAGTCCTGAAGTAGACCCCTTTACATATAGCTCTGCTTTGCTGGATGGCTGTCACAGCACAACTTCATGTAAATTTCACCTAAACGCCATTCCTCCCCAAATCTTACAGTAACTGTTGTCTTTTCCTTTGTTTTGTGAGATGGCTCAAGCTTCCTCTGGCATGTGGTCTTCTTCCGTGCAGTACATCAGGAAACCTGATTATCAGACTACAGGTTTGTTCCTGTGGTCCTTAAGCCGGTTGCAGTAGCGCACTGCCAACTCTTGGAGACTTATTTTAAAAGAAAACTAAAAATGACTCAGAATGAGAGCTCATGGCAGAGCTTGCTAGTAGAACCACACTTCACCTTCCAGTTCTTCAGAGGTGTTACAGCTATCTGCATTGTGGGTCTCTTGAGTGTCTTTTTTTTTCTTTGTGTGTTTTAAAAGTCAATTTTAGAGCCATAAGGAACTTTTTAGGTCTTCTTTCTCATTGGTTGTCACATGTTTCGCAACTTCGAAAACTTCTGTCGTAGAAAAGATGTGGTGACAGGAAAGTACTCAGTCTCTTAAACCTGACTCTCACATTTCCTGCTGAGAAGGAGGCACCGCATTTGTAATTTGCCCAAACTCACACATCTTATTTGTGGATCTGATTCCTCTGATTCTTGGCCCATTGCTTAGTTTTTCACACTAAAAAGCAGGATTTAATTACAGTTACTTCTAATTACTCATTTGTGGTATTGCTTGCAGCACTGGTTTTTAAAGTAGAATGTAAAAGCAGATAACACTGATTAATTAGGTAGCAACTCAGGGGAAAATCTCATTTCTTCTAAATGGGGAAACTCATTCCTTTTCCAGCACCCTGAAAACTATAGAGATTGATGAGCAGGGAAATTCATAGTAAGAAGAATAGAGTATTCTGTTTTGTTTCTGTGAGAGCAACATTTTTTAAATTGTAGTGCGAAGTTTTGAAAGTGTGAATGGCACTGGGAAGACCCTCACTCCACTAGTTTTCATGGCTCTCTGAAGTTACGTCTTACAAATTTTCTTTTCTTTCCTGTCTCCTTTTGACATGAGTTTTTTCTTTCCTGAGAGGTAGGAGAGATGCTTTCTCCCCTTTACTTCCGTCATAGAGTGGAGGACACCAGGGAAATCACTGATCTGGCTCCTTTTCCTGGCTCCCTGGAGTGCTGTAGCAGATCCCTTACCGCCACTTGTTTACTCCACGCTGCGCTGTGTTTATTGCCAGAATGAACAGAGTCATTGTTACATCATTTATGGTATTACTTCTCAAAGATTAATCACAGATTGCTTAGCCACTCTTCAATATATTCGAGGCCTGTTGTGGCCTTGAGGCTGACTATACTGTTACACACTGAAGGGTAATAATGCTCAAAAATAAAAAAACAAAGGACTTTTTATTTATATATCTGCCATTTCCTCTTCATTTCCAATCCTGTGTGTCTGTTCAGTGGGCTTATTAACTGCATGAATATTTATTTAGCACTCAATTTAGTTTAAATAGAAGATACAAAGACAGGGTTCCTGCCTTCAAGGAGCTTGTTACCCAGTGTGAAAATTATCTAGAGTGTTTATGTAGCAGCCAAACTACAAGGATTCACTCATTGAGCCAAGTGTGTGTGTATTTGAATTCTGCTGGCAGTAAGGGATGGGGGTACAGCTGTGACTAGAAAAACTTAATCAATTCCCAGGTCAATGAATAGCTGGCTTTGACTGTTTACTCTGTGGAATGCTCTAGATAGGGAGTATCTAGGCAAGATGCTCTGTGAGAGGACACTAATAGGACAGAGTAGCTCATATATCCTGCTTGATTTGGTGGGTTCCATAGAGGTTGTGAGGTTCATTTCACTTGGTATAATTAGGAAAAGAACAGTTCAGCTGAGCCTCCAAGGCCGGCTAGGATTTTGCAAGCTATAGGAGAATGGAGGGTATTTCGTATGAGGATGGTGTTGGCATACTAGACCTACTTGGGAAATAAGACTAGAGTGATATGCTGTGTTTGGGTATAGTGGGAAATAAGATGTAAAAGGCAGATTGATGATAGTTTATGGAGAACTCTAAGTAGTAGCCCAAAGATTTAGGATTTAGACTTTATCCTGTGGACTGCAGGATTTTTTTTTTTTTTTTTTTTTTTTTTTTTTTACAGGTTAGTAGCATGGTCAGTGTACAGATTGAGAAGAGAGACTCTGGGGGTAAGAAGACCTGTTACACTTACAGCAGCCACAGTTGAGTGGCATGGAAGGCAGGGCTGACTGTATGACATTTTAAGGTGGAAGGATAGGACTGAAACATGACTGGTAGGTTACTAGGGGAAAGGGAGCGGAACAGTGTACATCCAAATTGAGGTTATGGGGAGAATAGTTTTGCTGTACTGTTTTGATTTTAGGGACTGATATTTTCTTAACTTTTATTCAGCTGTGTTTTATGCCATGTATACATAGCCTCAGTACCAGCAGCCACTAGAAAATTGTATTTTTAAATCAAGCCTTGTGAGAGAAAACCAGACCTTCAGAGAGCTTGAAGCATCTCAAAGTTTTAGAACTATCTCTAACAATAGGATTATGGTTCTTGTTGGTAAGCATGATAAAAATAGAGAAATTATTGCCCATTAAATTCTTCACTTGGTTTAAAAACTATACCATGATTTATGTTTCCTTTTTCTGTTCTTACTCCAGAATGTTTTTTGAGTTTACCACAGACCTACTTTACATAAAGAAACTCTATGTATGCTGCTATAATTTTTAATAAAGTAGGAGGGATGTAATCCAGAGGACTGGTACTGAGAATTCATTTCTTTTTTTTTTTTTTAAGATTTTATTTATTTATTCGACAGAGATAGAGACAGCCAGCGAGAGGGAACACAAGCAGGGGGAGTGGGAGAGGAAGAAGCAGGCTCATAGCAGAGGAGCCTGATGTGGGGCTCGATCTCATAATGCCGGGATCACGCTCTGAGCCGAAGGCAGACGCTTAACCGCTGTGCCACCCAGGCGCCCCTGAGAATTCATTTCTGAGTTATGGGTACCTTCTTTATTTTGAATCTTCCATCAGAGCTACATTGATAAACCAGGCTCTCAAAAGAAGAGCTGGATCCAGGTAAGAGAAAAGGAGACCTAGCAGGTTAGTCAGGAATTTCAGGTTAAGCCACTCTAACCTCACTGTCTGTTCACATTGGGGAATGTTTTCTCAGATATTTTTTCTTTGTTCTTTCTTTCTTTCTTTCTTTCTTTCTTTCTTTCTTTCTTTCTTTCTTTTTAAGATTATTTATTTATTTATTTGACAGAGAGAGAGAGAGAGGCAGTGAGAGAGGGAACACAAGCAGGGGGAGTGGGAGAGGAAGCAGGCTCCTAGCAGAGGAGTCTGATGTGGGGCTCCATCCCATAATGCTGGGATCACGCCCCGAGCCGAAGGCAGATGCTTAACGACTTCGCCACCCAGGCGCCCCCTCTCAGATATTTTCTTAAAATGAAAAGGGGATAGAATTTGGTTCTTTGGGTGTGAAAAAAAAAATCTTACTCTTTTTATGTATATAGCACAGACACACAGTATCTGTGGCAAAACTAAACCTAGTCATCTGTTGGAAACTCTTTTGGTACACCAGTCAGGGTATTTTAATCTTTTACTGTTTAGTTTCAGCAAGGAAATTTCTTTTTGATCCTGATGAACACAGGGTCAAAGTTGATTTGTAACAATTTATGCAAATCTAAGTGTATACTTACTGAAGCGTGGTTAATCATGAACACTTATGAAAAGATGGCCAAACAAATAAATAGACTTTAAGGTATTTTCATTAGATGATATATTTAAGGAGTCATTTTCTTATGTGCAGTCCTTAAGAATACTAATACTGCTATCATAATTAGTTTTTTTCATTTATATTGGAATATCTGGAAGTCCATAGGATTATTAATACTTCCTTTATATTTCTGTGTGGTACCAAGTGTGATTTGAGTATTCCTCCCAAAACTAAAAATTGGTTACTAGTCCATGGTTTTACAAAAAACTATTTTATAATTTTATATTGTAATTACTTAAAGTCAATTTCTTATCTTTTTAAGATCAGCCCTTGGATTTCATGGTCCTCTGGTAGTTTAAGATAGTAATTGGATTTCGGTATTTCTTGGTACTCTGGTAGTTTGAGACAGTAGTTGACAGCTTGTTTAAGAATAACAGCTCTGGGAAGTGAGCCATGGATTACTGAAATGCTGTTAATTCCATTTATTGTTTCTATAATATGAAATACAGTTTCATAAATAATGTATTTTGAAAGGTACCACATATCAGATTACAGGTAAATTGAAATTAGCTATGAAATACTTTTACATATAGCATAGATGGACATTCCCACTTCTGTGTGTTTAAAATAGAATGGAAGCAGGAAGGCTTGTGAATGAACTACCCATAAGATGGGAATCTTATTTGTTTCCCATAGTCTAAGCTTAAATTTTCCTCTCTGGCCATAGGACGGTTGTGTGTGCACATGTATGCATGCATGTGTGTGGTAAAAAACACAGATTTACCCTTCTTAACAAAATTTTAAGTGTATAGTACAGTATCGTTAACTATAAACACAGTGTTGTACGGCAGATCTCTAGAACTTTTTCATCTAGCATAATTAAAACTCTATACCTATTGAACAATAACTCCTCATTTCTCTTCCACCTCCTGGCAACCACCATTCTACTTTTTGTTTCTGTGAGTGTTGACTACTTTCAGTACCTCACATAAGTGGAATTCCTCCTGTGATTGTCTTATTTCACTTTAGCATAACATCCTCAAGGGGCACCCATGTTGTAGCATATGACATGATTTTCTTCTCTTCTGTGGTTGAACAATATTCCACTGTATATATTCACCACATTTGTTTGTTCATCAGGGGACTTTCGGGTTGTTTCTACCTCTTGGCTATTGTGAATAATGCTGAAGTGAAGTTGGGAGTGCAAATACCTCTGTGAGATCCTTATTTCAGTTCCTTTGGGCAAATATCCAGAAGTTGTATTGCTGGATCGTATGGTAGCTCTATTTTTTTATTTTTTGAAGAACCTCTATTCTATTTTCCATAGCAACTGTATCATTTTACATTCTTAGCAACAGTTTTACAAGTATTCAGATTTCTCTACATTCTCACCAACATTTTTTTCTTGTTTTTTCTTTTCTCTCCCTCCCTCTCTTTTTTTTCTTTCTCTTTTTCTCTTTCCTCTTTTCTTTCTTTTCCTTCTTTTCTTTTTTTCCTATTTTCTTTCTTCCCTATTTTCTTTTCTTTCTTTCTTTCTCGTTCTCTCTCTCTCTCTTTTTTTCCTTCTTTCTTTGGCTATCCTAACAGGTGTAAGTTGATACCTCATTTTGGTTTTTGATTTGCATTTACCTGATGATTAATGAGGTTGAACATTTTTCATGTGTCTGTGGGCTATTTGTTTGTATTCTTTGGAGAAATGTCTATTCAAGTCCTTTGCCCATTTTTTAATTGGGTGTTTTGTTTTGAGATGTTTTGCTTTTGAGGCATAGGAGTTCCTTATATATTAAGGATATTAACCCCTTATCGGATACATGGTTTACAAATATTTTCTCCCATTCTGTAGATTGCCTTTTCACTGTTGATTGTTTTCATGGCTGTGCCAGCAGCCTTTTAGTTTGATGTAGTCCCATTTGTCTATTTTTGCCTTTGTTGCTTGTTCTTTCCGTGTCATATCCAAGAAGTCATTGCCAACACCAATGTTATGAAGTTTTCTTTTAGAAGTTTTACAATTTCAGGTTTTGAGTTAAGTCTTTAATTCATTTTGAGTTGATTTTTGTGTGTGGTGTAAGATAAGGGTCTGATTTCATTTTTCAGCATGTGGATATCCAGTTTTTTCCAGCACCATTTATTGGAGAGACTGTTCTATCCCTATTCTGCAGTCTTGGTGCCCTTGTACAAAATCAGTTGACCATATATGTGTGGGTTTATTTCTGGGCTCTGTATTTTGTTCCATTGGCCTGTATGTTTACGTTTATGCCAGTACCATTCTGTTGTAAGTACTGTAACTTTGTAGTATGTTTTGAAATCAAGAAATGTGAGGTTTCCAGCTTGGTTCTTTTTTCTCAAGATTGTTTTCGATATTCAGAATCTTTTGTGGTTGTTTCATATGACTTTTAGGATTGTTTTTTCTATTTCTGCCAAAAATGCCACTGGGATTTCTATAAAGATTGCATTGAATCTATAGAATAGATCACTTTGGGTAGTAAGGAGACTTTAACAATATAAAGCCTTCCAGTCTCTGAATATGGGATATCTTTCCAATTATTTATGTCTTCTTTAATTTCTTTCAGCCATATTTGATAGTTGTTAGTGTACAAGTCTTTGACTTCCTTGGTTAAGTTTATTTCTAAGTCTTTTATTCTTTTTGATGAGATTATAATTGAGATTTTCCATAATTTTCCTTTTGGATTATTCATTGCCCAGGTATGTAAACACAACTAATTTTTGCATGTTGTTTTTATATCCTGCAACATTGCTGAATTCATTTTTTAGTGCTTATAGTTGTCTTATGGAATCTTTTAGGGTGTTTTTTTTTTTTTTTCTCATAAGAGCACATCAATGGCAAACAGATAATTTTACTTATTCCTTTCCAGTTTGGATGCTTTTTGTTTCTTTTACTTATCTCTGTGGCAGAGAACATTTAATATGATCCAGGGCAGATAAAGAATCAAAAAAGATGAGAATTCTGGGTATATCAATTCTTATTTTTTTTTTTAAGATTTTATTTATTTATTTGACAGAGATAGAGACAGCCAGTGAGAGAGGGAACACAAGCAGGGGGAATGGGAGAGGAAGAAGCAGGCTCATAGTGGAGGAGCCTGATGTGGGGCTTGATCCCATAACGCCGGGATCACGCCCTGAGCCGAAGGCAGACGCTTAACCACTGTGCCACCCAGGCGCCCCTGGGTATATCAATTCTTAAGTAAGAGCTACTTATTTTAAAGTAATGCCAATTACAAAATGGTTCTCCCATGTTTATTTTTTCTGATGAATATACTTTAATTTTTTATAGTTGGTATTTTGATTGGTATTACATTAATTCAGGGATTAATTCATGAGACAATTTCAATCTTTATCATAGTAGATCCTTCTATTCAAAAGTGAAGTGTCAGGGTGCCAAGGTGGCTCAATCAGTCAAGTGTCTGACTCTTGATTTCAACTCAGTGCGTGATCTCAAGGTCATGAGATTGATCCCTGCGCCTGAGATTCTCTCTCTCCCTCTCCCCACCCCCTTCACACGCGCACACTCTCTCTCTTAAAAAAAAAAAAGTGAGGTTTCTTTCCATTTTTGTATTTTTTATCTCCCAGAATATTTTATTTATGGCCTACAAATTTTAAAGCTTATCCTTAGATATATAATTTAATTTCATATATTCTAATTTGTTAACTTAAGGATTTTAAAAAATTGTTATTTTGTTTCTTTGCTTTCATGACACTGTGCTAGATACGGTGAATTGCTAGATACGGTGAGTCCAGTAGCCAAGTATAGATTTGATGTTCTAGAAATAAGGGAATTACTTAAGGTTTGACTTTAAGCTATTACAATTATTATAGTACAAATTTTATGTCCCCTCTAAGTTTCTTAAAGTCAAGGAAAGTCTTGTTCATTTCTGGACCTCTAGCTCTAGTCTCTAGCACATTCTCTTTTATATCATATTTGCTGCTCAGTGTATGGTGGTTGTTGAATATATTCTCAAGAGAGACCATATAAAGAGTAACTGTTTACCTTTATCCAAATTAAAGCATTAGATATTTTCACAAATGATATATACACAAACGTACACTCACACAGTTATCTCTTCACAGAATTATAAGCTGGAAGGAATAACAAGTTGAGAAAACTTGCTTTTAAAACTTAAGAAATGATAATTAAAAGCATTTTAATCTTAACTTGCTCTGTTCTTAGTTACTGTGCTAAATTACTGTTGATAATGCAAAGAATTATTTCATTATAATGACATTTATCAAACCATATCATCTTATTAAGGATTATGAAGATGTTAAACATTTAGAAGAGAGACATAAAGATGATTAAAGGAAAATAAGAAAGCAAAGAAACAAAATAGGAAATAGGAAGCAAAGTAAGAAAACAAAGGGAAATTGAGGATGACTTGTAAATTTGTGTTTACTTCACAGGGGACAGAAAGGAAATAGGATACATAGTTTCCAAATAGACTAAGACTTGGTTCTCTGTTGGTTCTCTCCCAATACAGATAATCCTTAAATTTTCCCAGTTTGGTTTTGAAATAACCCCTGCTTCTTCAGTTTGAAGAGACATGTCAGCTGCCTTCATACAATGACTTGGAATTAGATGCATAAGCTGTTACACAGAGCAAAATGACAGTTCTGCCTCCCAACCATTAGTTCTGTTTTGACAGCTTCACCATATTCATCCAAACAACAATACTTGTATAATTATTTTATTGAATTTTTTAGTTATAATTTTATAAAAAAGTAAATGGATAGTTTATTAATTCAAAATGCTTATGTTCATGGAAGAAGAGTAGACTTTATAAATGTACCCAGTTTACACCAGTGAAATAATTAGGCATACCAAAATGGCAGTCAGTTAGATATGCATTCGACTTAAGGTTATGTATTATTTTGTCGAAGAAAAAGTCAAGAATTTTATGAAATGTTGGAAATACAGTGATTGTCAGTTTGTATCTAAAAGGCAAGGAGGTATTAGGGATTCTGTGTTTTGTTATAGTTTTCAGGGAAAGACCCCACCTCCTTGACATTCAAGTCTCCTCTTTTGTTCTTACACATGTGACTAAATATAGCGGTTTACAGGAAAGCATTATATAACAAATAGAAATGCCTATAATCCGGTTCTGTTCTCTATTAAATAGAGGAACTAATCTCTTGTTTATTAATCCACTAAAACATTTGTGAAGCACCTATTACAGTTTGGACAGCCTTTTTTACAAATGGATTGTAATTATTATATCAGCATAGGATCTATTTACTGTAATAACTAAACTAGAACATATGAGTGGCTTAACATAATAAAGTTTTATTTCAAGTTTATGTAGTTTAGCGCAGATGCTCAATGTGTTAGATGACTTTCTTTCTACTAGTGACTCAGTGACCTGGACTTCATGCATTTCCTGGGGCCCTCACAGTGTCATGTAGTTTGCTGATAAGGAAGTAAATAGTGGGACCAAGGACACATTGCTTTTGCTCACTTTGCATTGGCAAGAACTAATCTCTTGGGCACATTAGTGTTCACCTTGAGGGAAATGTCTTTGACTAGATGATTGCCTCCCACCAATAACTTCTACACAATGGAAGGGAGAACACAGATTATTTGTGAATAGCTAGCCAGCTTGTCACAATAGCAGTAATGTTGATAGTGTATTAGTTTCCTGTGGCCACTGAAACAGATTACCACCAACTTGGTGGCTTGAAAAAGCACAAATCTATTCTCTTAAGAGTTCTGGAATTCTGAAATCCAAAGTGAATTTCACAGGGGCGCCTGGGTGGCACAGCGGTTGGGCGTCTGCCTTCGGCTCAGGGCGTGGTCCCGGTGTTATGGGATCGAGCCCCACATCAGGCTCTTCCGCTATGAGCCTGCTTCTTCCTCTCCCATTCCCCCTGCTTGTGTTCCCTCTCTCGCTGGCTGTCTCTATCTCTGTCGGGTAAATAAATAAAATCTTAAAAAAACAAAACAAAAAAACAAAGTGAATTTCACTGGGTCGAGATCCGAGTGTCTATAGGGCTGCATTCTCTGTGGAGACTCTCAGGGGGGATGTTTTTCCTTGCCTTTTCCAGCTTCTAGAGCTCCATTCCCTGCACTCCTTAATTCTTGGCTTCTTCCTCCATCTTCAAAGCATAGCACCTTGCTTCTTATCTTAAACTCAAGTCTCCCTTTGATTCCCTCTTACAGAGACACTTGTGATTACATTTAGATAATTCAGGATAATTTCCCCATCTCAGGATCCTTAATTTCATCACATTTGCAAAACCCTTTTTGCCATATAAGGTAATATCACAGGTTTTAGGGATTAGGACCTTTCTACCTTTGGGGCCATTACTCAGTCTGCTGTTGAACACTTAATATGTATTATATTTATTCTGAGAACTTCTCAAGTCTTTGTATTTTTCTGCCTGTTTACTTGGTTTATTCATGGTCTGCTCTGCTTGTAGGCTTGCCAGTTTTTCTCAATTAGGGTTTCTTTCTTTCCTCCTTTCCCCTCCCCCCCCTTCCCTTCCTCTTGCCTGCCTCCTGCCTGCCACTTTTTGGAAGATGTATTCTTCACTTTAATGTCTAAAAATTTTATGAAAAATCCTAGACTCTCAGAATTGGAAAGAATTTTTAGAGATTATCTAGTCTAACCACCCTGGTCTACAATATCCAATTAAGTGTGCTAGAATTTGGGGTGGGGGTACCTGTTTATTCTTTGGAGTGTGTTTCTCTGGAGCTTTGAGGAAAGTACTTTAAATCTCTTAGGCTGTTTTGGATTATTGCTGTATAGAAACTCTTTTCTTTTTTCCTGCCCAAATCTGGCTTTTTCAGTTACCTTTAAAAATTGAATTGTGGATTTTTTTCTTTGAATTCCTTTTCCCCACAAAAATGTTGAATTTAACCATTCTCATAATCACATAGAAAATGACTTCGTAGGAAAAAGGAGGCACTTTGGATTAACACCATTTTCTGGGAAAGATGTAGTTGAAGACTTAAAGCCATTCACAGGTTTTTGTAAAGCAAAGGAGTAGCAAATAAGCAATTAATTGTATAAAATATGGTAATAACTGGTTGAAATTAAAGCAAAAACAGACATTCTTGATTTGGAGTCAACATACAGAGGAATTATGTCATATCATAGATTCATTTAGGCAACAATTTTGTGGATCACGTACAAGTTGCTAGGGATACAAAGATGATTAAGGCATAATCCTGTCCTAGAGGATATAATATTCTAGTGAGAACGTAGACATTCAGACATTGATGCAGTGTCGTGAGGGCTATGATACATGCAAAGATCACAGTAGAAGATGCAATACTTAACCAGTTGTGAGTAACAGAAACCACAACTCAAAGTGGTTTAAACAATTCAGGGAATGTACTGATCACGTGCAGGTATATCTGAAGCTCACAGAAGCAGATGAGGCTTGCTACAGAGACTCAAGTAAGCCTTCTTCCTTCCCCTGTTTTCCTCTTTTTCCTCAGTGCTTTCTACAGATCAGCTTTATTCTAATGCTGGCTCCTCTGAAGTTGTGCAGTGACTACCCCCAGAAAGAGAGCTGCTGTCCTCCAACTATCAAACTAAAGTCCTAGGGTTCATTCTGACTAGATCAACCTTGATCTCATGTAACCCCTTCACTGGTTTGGGGAAAGTACAATTGAGAGGGAGGTGAAAGCAAAATTTAGAACTTTCAAAGTATTTAGTATATCCCTGAAAATTGGTATTAGTCTTATTTGGCTTTATTATTTCTAATTAGATTATTTAAATTTATTATTTCTAATTGGATTTTTCTATATAATGAGAATCAGGAATTCTTAATGGTGTGAAGTAAACTCAGAAGAGGATCCTGGTTCAGTGATTTTCTTCTGAAGTTTTGGAAACCTAGAAATTTCCTGTTTTTCTTCCTTTGGAAATCTTTGACTTTGTACTCACTTCATTGCAGAAATTAAGAACCCGACATACTGTCTTTTCTCTGTTACTTCATCCCTTGTAACTGGGGCAGTAGGGTGGGGTTTTGACACAGGGTTCAAATGGTTCATGGCTAGGCTACTTTAAGGGTCAGCTATGTTTAGAGTAGGAAAATGCCATGTCAGGACTTGACATAATGACCTGATACGATTTGAGCTTAACTTAGGAAACCTGTTTCTTACTTTGCTATCAGTATACTTTTAGTTAGGCTGTTCATAATATATAATGCTTTAAAAACTGAATTAGTAATGCACAGCTACTTTCATTAGGATGTAAGTACTTCCATTTGTTCTTTCTGCACAGTCTCTGGTTCACCACATTTGCGTTCACTGCAGTTGTGTTTTTCTCTATCACAAGTGTTCTTTCAGGAGCCAGAGCATGTGACACGGCTATAGGATTGCTAGATCTTATTTTGAAGAATTTGGGCGAGAAGGGAGTAGAAGGAGAGCGATTATTTACTAATAGTCCGACCAGGCTAAATAGAATCGCATTCTGCATCCCAGTGCAGTTGGAGCAAGGCCCTTGAATCCAAGAGAAGCTTGTTTATGTGGGCCATCTGGTAATCCAGTACTGCTGGAGGGTAGGCCTCTCAGCTCAGGAGCCTGGGGAGGTATATTTGACACTCCTGGTGTATAAGGGTTCCTGCCCTAACTTAAAAAAGAATTACTTCCTTGTGCTCAAATTGTATTAAGTGTTATTTGGTAGTAAAAGAAAAAAGCCATGTTATGTTTTCTAGTGAATTATATGATGATTATGTCCAAGGCATAATATTAATAAAAGCAAATGCTTCTATAGCCCTTACTCTGTACCAGGCACTGTTCTAAGCATTTTACATATATTAGCCCATTTAACTTTTCCAACAGCTGTATGAGACAAGTTATGATTATTTTTGTCCCCATTTTGCAGAGGAAGAAATTGGCACAGAAAGGTCAAGTAAATTGCTCAAGCTCACACAGCTTATGAGGGACAGAGTTAGTATTTGAATCTAGATAGTCTGGGACCAGAGTTCACGCTTTTAATCACTGTACTTTTGTCAAGATTGAAACTGTAATTAAATATAACGTCAGTAACATTATCTATTATGTTTTGAAACAAGTTGACCTTTTGAAACTTACCCTACTGAATATTCAACATGCTTGTTTTTTATTCTAGGAGAAGACTTTGCAGTTGTACAGCAAGAAATTATTATGATGAAAGACTGTAAACACCCAAATATTGTGGCTTATTTTGGAAGCTATCTCAGGTACATTGTTTCCCATCACCTAATATGTTTAACAAAATAAAATTAGCTCTAATCGCATGTTTTGTAATTTTCTTCATGCTTTGACGATACAGAATACTTTCATGTGAATGAAATTTTTATTTCTGACCTGTTTATGTTAATTCTGTGACCAGTCTGTGATTTGTCTCTTGTACTCTTGGGAATTCTGGATGTGGTTTCAGTGAGGAGGCTGGCGAGTAAAAATTGACCTTTACGTTTAGTCTTCCTGTGGTAGACTAGAGATCTAACCATGCCATCACACTGCCCCTTATTTCTGGACTTGGGTGGATTTAGAAAGTCAGGAACACCTCTAACGGCTAGGGTTTTAGTGGAGACTTTTTCCTCCTTTTGTGCTTCTGGCCTCCGGGTACTGCGTCATCCCTTCCCTTCATTTTGTCCAGAGGACTAGGAACTGTAATTATTTCACTGATTCTTAACTTTCCCAGATCGTAAAGTAAACTTAGATCGTGAATTTGCGGCCTCTTTGGTTTGGCAGGACCACGCCGGGTTCACCAGGTCATAGTCCATAGGGGATGACCTCGAGGTCAAATCCTGTTTTTCCATTCGCTTCTGTGTGCAGTTATGAGCTGAATGCTGTGACCTAGTTGTTTTTAAGGTTCCTCTCAAAAGGAGGATTGGAAAATGTTTTCTTATGAATTAAAAAAAACTCTTCAACATTTTATTCTGCTTTACTGTAAGATATATAAGGAAGTAGCCTATTGCAGCTTCCATTGTCCTATGATCCAGGTATAAAAAAACCCACTTCTCTTCTGATGTAGTCACAGCATATATGGAAAAGACAGGGCAGTTCAGCCCTCTCTTCTTTCCAGCTCGCAAAAAGCCAACCAGACCAACTCTTCTTGATTCTAACCACTCTTGAACAGTTTTGATTGCCCCACCTTCATTAAGATTGAAGAGTGGGTTTAATGGAGACTTCAGTTAACATAGGGACAGGTACTACGCCCAGGTCAATGACTCTTAACACATTTTGAATGGGTCCTATAACAGCCAATTTAAAACCACTTTAATGATGAGAGGTTCAAACAGTTACCTAACACAGTTTCTGCATCAGTCTTTATTTTATGGACAGACCCAGCACAAGCAATTACTGTATTAGGTCAAAGAAACAGTCTCTCTCTTTCTCTCTTTTTTTTATTTACAAAGATTTTATGTATTTGAGAGAGAGAGTGAGTGGGAGAGACAGGGGAGAGAGAATCTGAAGCAGACTCTGTGCTGAGCAGATCCCAGCACAAGGCTTTGACACCCTGACTGCGAGATCATGACCTGAGCCAAAACCAAAAGGTGGGTGCTCAACCGACTGAGTCACCCAGCCAGTGCCTTAGAAACAGTGAAGTTTGTGATAAAAATAATCAATTGTGCCAATACATTAAAATCATCACTTCAAAGCGATTTTACTGGTACTGGTCCTAACAAAATGACCTACTTACACTCAATTGAGAAGCATCACGAAATGTTTTTCTCCCCCAAGGACAAACAGGTCTTTGATCTAAGAGTATTTCTCAAACATGGTCCGAGTCTTCTGAAACTATGGGACCATTCAAAGCTTAACCTATTATTCCAGGATAGCCCCATCCATTTATATGTTAACCTTGGTCCTTTTGCCATTGAGACAATAGCATATTCGGTAGTTAAGAGCTCGAGTACTGAAGTCAGATTGTTTGGGTTGGTTGAGTCATGACTCCATCATTTATTAACTGAATGACTTGTTAGCAAATTACTTAACCACTCTGAGCCTCCATTTCCTCATCTATAAAATGGGGATAGTTATAGATACATGACATGATAACTATGAAGATAATGGGTAAATACATGTAAAGTGTTAAGAACAGTGGTTAAAATATAATGCTTCATAAATACTAACCCCTATTACTGCTACTTTTGCTACTATTACTATTTCTGCTTCTTAACTGTTTTTAAGTGTTATCATATTAGTATCTCATTTGATCTTTTCAACAACACTGATACTACTCTGGTAGATACTATTTCCATTTTATAAATAAGATGCTTGAGAGAGTTTAATATCAAGTGTTTAGTTTATAGTCTAATTTCAAGTTACTGACAGATTCAAGTTCTAGTTCTTTCTGACTTAGTCTTTCTCTTTCTTGCCAAAGAGCTGGAAATAAACTGCCAGTGCCCCCCCACCCCCCCGGAAAAAAAACCCTAACACTAAACTAAAACCGGACATTTGACTGTCTGGGTTACTTAGGGGAGTCTTCCTACACAAATTCGGCAGCAAAAAAATTTGTTCTTGTTACCCACTAAAATGTGAATTCCTCTTGAGTTTATATCCATTTTTGTTGATAAATCTTGGTTTTGGCTTGGAGCAAAATAGTGCAACTCTTTAGTGACACACCCATTAACTTTTACTTCTAGACGTGCTACGAGAGAGCCAATTAAGTTATGCTTAACAAAAATTGTATTTACTTCTAGATTTCAGGAAATGTATCTGACTATATTCTGAATATCCTTTTTAAAGTAAACTTTTTATTGGAGCATAACGTACATACAGAAAATACACAATTTATGTTTTATGTACAGCTAGATGAATTTTTTAAAGGGTACTTTTAATCCAAATATAAGAATATGCAGAGCAAAATTGCCCAGAAACCAAAGTAAAACAGACAGAATTAGAGTCATTTTTTTCAATAGAGCTTTCTGTGTTAGTTTGGAGCTGTGTGACCTAACATAAGAAATGCTGGTTTAAATAGATGATTTTATTCTGTAACTGGCATAGCTGATGAAAGTGATAGGAAAGCAAACAATAGTATAACACAGAATAGCAATTAATCCTCTCTCTATCTCCTTTTTTCTATAGTGATTCTTCCCTTTTCTCCTAATTAAAGTCCAGACTCAGCCAAATTTAGAGTATGGAATACTAATGATTAGACTTGCAAGGTGTTAGAGCTGGAAGGAGCTAAGTAAGGGGTCTTGTCACCAGGCCCACGCTTTTTGCTGATGAGAAAATGGAGTGCTGGGTCAGTGACTTCTTTAAAGGTCATCCAAAGATGGATGGATCTAAACCAGGCCCTGCAGATCCCTGGTTGGCTGTCTTTTTGGTGTACCATAGTACTCAGCCTGGGAAGGCCAGATTTCATCTCAAAGGGAACATGGTTTCTTGGATTCCTTCTCATTACCAAATGGTTTTACAAAAGACAATGAGCTTATTTTTTTGAACTTGATATAAACCCCCTAAAATATATACTGTTCTTAGCAACTTTCTTCCTTCTTATTGCCATTATAGCCTGTTATGATAAATTAAGACAAAAGAATTGAGGAAATTGAGTTAATGTGGTTTTACCATTAATATATTTCCCCTTCAGGAACTCACACTTATTCTATGAATTTAATGAATAGATGACCAGCATATAATTAAGTTCAGAAGCCTCTTTTATAATAATGTAGCTGTGCTCATTTCCTGAAGAAGTACTGAAACTGAGCTCCTGAGAAACGGAATACCTCGTGTTAACTCTTTTTTTTTTTTTTTTTAAAGATTTTATTTATTTGTCAGAGAGAGAGAGAGAGAGCACAAGCAGGGGGAGTGGCAGGCAGAAGGAGAAGCAGGCTTCCCGCTGAGCAGGAAACCTGATGTAGGACTCAATCCCAGGACCCTGGGATCAAGCCAAAGGCAGACGCTTAACCGACTGAGCCACCCAGGCGTCCCCACTAGTGTTATTCTTAATAGAGCATTCCCTACTCCTCTCTTCAATATCATTAAAAGCCTATTGTCTTTTAAATGCTTAAGTACCTATACTGTACAAGAAGGACTGAATGGACAAAATTTCTCTCTGAAGTTTACAAAAGTAAATAGTCCTGGTTTGGTTTATATTTTTTCTGTAGATTTGTGTGTATTTATAAAACAACAGGTTTAAATCATCATAGACCTATTCTTTATTCCCAGTAGAGCTTAACTATTGCTTCTTTTAAGTGAATAATGACTCTTTAGGTTCCTTCTAAGCATTCCTAGCCCAACATATCCTTTCAGAACAAATTAAGAAAATTGAGACAATTCTCTCCAGTTTGAACTCTTAAAGCTGCAGTTGAAAAACAACAAATGCTTCTCAAAAGATAAGCCAATAGATCAGAACCGTACGGTAAAAAATTTCATTTAGATCAGATATTTTATTATTATTATTTTTAAAGATTTTATTCATTTCAGAGAGAGAGAGACAGAGCACAAGCAGGGGAAAAGGCAGAAGGAGAGGGAAAGGCAGGCTCCCCACTGAGCTGGCAGCCCAACATGGGGCTTGATCCCAGGACCCTGGGATCATGACCTGAGCTGAAGGCAGATGTTCAACCATCGGAGGGACCCAGGTGCCCCTGGATCAGATATTTTAAACCTTTGAAATCAAGAGTACTAGTTAGGGTGAGCGTAATTTATCTCCTAACATTTGTAAATCACCACCATTATTCACAAAGTGTTTTTACATTTCTCAGGATGTATAGAGTGCTATATTGGTTTTTTGAGATGTAAAGACAGATAAAACACACCCCTTGCCTATAGGAGTTCATAATCTAATAGAAGAAATACACATGAATAAATAATTGCATCATAATATGCTGGGTGCCATAATAATTTCCATGTAAGATCCAAAGTGATGAAGATGGTAGAAAATCTAATTTTGTCAAAGTAAGGGAGTAGAAAATCATAATTTCTGGCAAAGGAAATGTATGCATGAAAAAAATCATGATGTTCTCAGGAGACAACTAATAGTTTCATATTAGAGCTTAAAAGGAAAGGGTGTGGGGCACCTGGGTGGCACAGCAGTTAAGCGTCTGCCTTTGGCTCAGGGTGTGATCCCGGCGTTATGGGATCAAGCCCCACATCAGGCTCTTCTGCTATGAGCCTGCTTCTTCCTCTCCCATTCCCCCTGCTTGTGTTCCCTCTCTCACTGGCTGTCTCTATCTCTGTCAAATAAATAAATAAATAAATAAATAAATAAATAAATCTTTAAAAAAAAAAAAAAAGGAAAGGGGGTAGTTGCAGTAGGTAAGCCATGGAGATGTGGCCAAAAAGGAACCTTTTATCCCTTAATTAGGACGTGTAGGTATTGAGCATACTCTCTAAAGATTTTAACACAGAGTGGTATATTCTGTGGAGGATGGACCTGGTGTGTAGGGGATTGAGAAAGGGAGTAAGTTCATTTTATTACAGTACATTTGTTATAGTAATCCAGGAAAGAGATGGTCGTGTCTTGAGTTACATAGAAACTGGGAGAAATTTTTTTCTAGAGCTAAAGGTGAGGCTGGAGAGGGAAAGAAACCACAGGATCTTAATAACTGGAAATGCTTTTTTGAGTGCTCACACTATGGAAATAAAGATTATAGTTAAGTTCACTTTAATTTACAACTAACTACCTGTTTTTAAAAAAGGAAACTTTTAATTTTGGAACATGTTAGATTTACATGAAAGTTGTAAAGATAGTACAAAGAGTTCTCAGTGTTCCCTAATGCTCACCTCTTATGTAACCATGGTATTTTTGTCAAAACGAAGAAATCAACTTTGGTACAATACCATTAGCCAAACTAAGATACTTCATACTGATTTCACCAGTTTTCTACAGTGTTCCTATTTTGTTATTAGTTTTTTGGTTATACTGCCACAAGCATCATTTGTTTCCTTCAAGTACAATAGGAGTAGTAGTAATAGCAGTTACTTCAAACCCATGTAAGATAGTTAGCAGTGTCCCTGGCCTCTACTGGATGCTGGTAGCACCTCCCCAGTTATGACAGCCCAAAATGTCTTCGACATTGCCAAATATTCAAGGGCAGAATCACCCCCAGTTGAGAACCACTGCTTTAAGCAAAAAATTTGGTGGAACTCTCTTATGAGAATACCTCCTTATACCGGTATTGCTAGTGTGTTTCCTACGGAACAAATGGGTCTATGGAATAAATAATTCGGGAAAGTAGTGAACGAAACAAAATTAAAGAAGTTATATTTCTTATTCCTTTCCCCTTTCCTATCTGCTCCCCTTTTTAAATCTCCGTCTTCCTCCTCCCCTTTCTCCACTTCCCAGCTTTCTCCATCTCCATTCTTCCTTCCTTTCTGCTGTCTCCTCTCCTCACCTTTTCCTCCTTTCCTTCTGTCAGCTCCCCCTGCCTCACTGCAGGATTTCTTAGAGCCTTTAATATATCAGTGGCATTTTAATTTCCAAGAGAAGACTGTAGTACATGACATTTCTAAAACTGGTTTAACTGTACATTGATTTTTTTTTATGGGAAGTATACTTCCCATAGGTTTGCTACCTATTTTGGAAATTAGTAGGTTGAACTGGGGGTTGTTAGGTATAATTATAGATAAATAGGTTACCTTGTATCCCTGAATACAGAACTATCCCTCATTGTTAAAAGGGAAGCAGATAGATGAATTACCTTTAACTTTTGGAAGGCAGTGGTTTTTGCATGTCTGTTTAAAAATGCACTGGGGCATCCGGGTAGGTCAGTTGAGCATCAGACTCTTGATTTTGGCTCAGGTCATGATCTCGGGGGTCGTGAGATCGAGCCCTTTGTTTGGGCTCCACACTCGGGAGTCTGCCTGAGATTCTTTTTCTGTCTCTCCCTTGCTCCTCCCCCTGCTCACACTCACGTGTGTGCACACACACACACACACGCTCTCTCTCTAAATAAATAAAATCTTTAAAAAATATAAAAATACACCAGAACATTTTAAATTCAGTTCACATTAAATAAGTTATGCTATATTAAAACAGCTAGCAGTTATTAAACTTTTTATTTTTCACATTGATAGTTCTAGTTAGGAGTTGAATTATTTTGCTGAATATGTGGAGTAGCTATTGGGAAATGCTTTTGTTCAGCAAGATAACCCACAGTTAAGTACTGGGATCAGGGGACTGCAGCGTGGGGCCATGGCTGGCCATCCCATCTCAGCAAGAATGATTTGGTATGCCAGTTTCTAGCAGACATTCTAGAGCTGCGGATTCTTGGTGATCTTGCTCACATTTTATTTTACTTTTTAAATTATGTTATATTTGGGCAAAATATATAAATAATTCTGTATTTAATTGGTTTAAAGTCTGATGTGTTAAAAAGTGTGGGAAGATTAAAAAGTATGTTTTAGAAATTGTAAGATTGTCAGTTCAGTGAAATAGAATTAATATTAGAGTGTTAGTTCCTGTATGCTCTAGTACGCATTCAACTAGGAGATTAAAGTGGTGAACTTCCCCCCTTTATTTATTTTTCTATTCCTTATAAGATAGACAACTTTACAGAATAAGAAAAAAGAATTCTAAGGAAATTTGATACCTTTAGTGATACCTCGAATATTTACCTCAGTGGTGGTTTCAATTCAGATACCTAGGGACAAAGATTTTATAAAGTACTGGCCTGAGTAAAATGGGCCAATTGACTTGAGTCCTTTTCCTATTAGGCAGATGGCTTGGGGAATGACCAAAAGCAGATGTAGATTTGTCATCACAAGAGGGTCTTTCATGGAACAGATGGAAGTCCTTTTTCTGATAGACTCTGAATAGTCAACCTTTTTTGATAATAATACCAGACTTAATAGAATGTTATAAATTGAAAATATTTTAGGCATCTTAAAAAGTAAAGTGTATATATAGTATATATTTTTTCAAATTCTGATTTTTTAAGTTTGAAAAGTTATTTTTCATAGAATGACTAGAAAATCACGTTTTTGTTTTTTTTTTTTTTAAAGATTTTATTTATTTATTCGATAGAGATAGAGACAGCCAGCGAGAGAGGGAACACAAGCAAGGGGAGTGGGAGAGGAAGAAGCAGGCTCATAGCGGAAGAGCCTGACGTGGGGCTCGATACCACAACGCCGGGATCACGCCCTGAGCCGAAGGCAGACGCCTAACCGCTGTGCCACCCAGGTGCCCCTAGAAAATCACGTTTTTAAGCAGGATGGGAAAAGGGGATAGAACAGCGTTAAGTGGAGGCTGATGTAATATTGAAATATGTAAGAAAGCAAAGAACTCATTTCCTGTGTCCATTTTCTCTACTGAGGAGAATTGTTTTCAAATTGGAAAGGGTAAGAAAAGCATTATTAAGAAGGGATGGAAACACAACATAGGTGAGGAGATAATTATAGAACAGCTAGACACTTTTAAGTGAATGTAAGCTTTTAGACTTACATAAATTTTATCTTATCATACTGTAAAGTTAGCAGATAGGATTGGTACCCACTATCAGTGTCTTTTGACAAATAGGAGAGGTACCAAAATATTAGTGATCATCAGTGACCAATTTGCAAAAGAAATGCAAAGGTGATTTCTACAAAGTAGACTGTTAAACTTGATGTCAGTCATCAGACCCCAGTAGGATAAATTATTAATCAGGTAATTCGTGAGCACTTAAAAGAAAGAAGTGGTGATTAGCGTGACTTTAGTAAGAAGTCATGTCAGTCAATCCCATCTCCTTGTTTTGTTTTGTTTTCTTGAAAAAGAAAATGCCAGTTTTTTTTCAAAGTAAACAGTATTTTTTTTAATAAAAATGTTTTATTATGTTAGGCACCATACAGTACATCCCTAGTTTTGATGTAAGGTTCCATGATTCGTTACTTGCATATAACACCCAGTGCACCACGCAATACGTGCCCTCCTTAATACCCATCACAACCTATCCCAGTCCCCCACCCCCCTCCCCTCTAAAGCCCTCAGTTTGTTTCCCAGAGTCCATAGTCTCTCTTGGTTCATTCCCCCTTCTGTTTACCCTCCCCCTTCTTCTTCCCTTTCTTCTCCTACCGATCTTCCTACTTCTTATGTTCCATAAATGAGTGAAACCATATGATAATTGTCTTTCTTTGCTTGACTTATTTCACTTAGCATTATCTCCTCCAGTCCCGTCCATGTTGCTGCAAATGTTGTAAAATCGTTCTTTTTGATGGCTGAGTAATATTCCATTGTAGATATGGACCACATCTTCTTAAAATGCCAGTTTTATTTATTTATATCTTCGTTCAGTTCCAGGAGTAGCTTAGGTGACTTACATAAATGTACTGCAAGATGAATTATAACAAAAGAAGTAGAAAACAGCATACATTTATTGGGTTTGTGTTCTGGGTCCTATACTAAGCAGTTTACATGTTATTTCATTTTATCCTGAGCAGACCCCAAAACAGCCATCCCCCCCCAGTTTTTATAAGATATGTAAGGAAGTCCCCAGTACCTGTTCCTCAAGTACCTGGGACAGGATTTTACATGAAAGATTGATTTGGGGCAGATGTGAAAATATTTTAAAGCAGTGGTTCCCAAACATTTTGGTATTAGAACCCTTTTATTTTACACTCTTAAAAATTATCGAGTACCACAAAGAGCTTTTGTTTATGTGGGTTATATCTATTGATATTTACTATATTAGAAAGTAAAACTTCAGAAAATTTTGGAGAAGGAATACTTAAGCACTTCATTGCAGTGGCTGTCAAAGGAATGACATCATCATCACTTTGCCTAGCTTCTGGAAAATTCCTCTGGATTCTCAAGAGAGTACAAAGGGAAAATAGCTTTTTAGTGTTATTATGAAAACGTTTTGACCTTGCTGCCCCCCTGAAAGACTCCCTGAAAGGCTTCTCCTCGGGGCCCCCAGACCACACTTTGAGAACCCCTGTTCTTCGAGGAAGGATCCAGCTAACCTAGAGAGAACGGGCTGTGGTATCCTGCATCTACACATATCAAGTTGGAGCCAAAGCAGCATTCCAAATTTATTGGTTGGTGGACTTGCCAGTCTTACACCTCAGTTTAAGCAAAGGCAGAGAGAGAGGTGCCAAATGGTAATTGTAAGCAATCTATACAGAGTAGCATTTATGTCATCAGTGAAAATATTTCTAACATTCCTTAAGCTCATTAGTACAATCACTCATACAGATCAAAATAGCTTAAAAGCAAAGCCCTTGTAGTAGCTGCCTCTGGAAGGTAGACTCCCGCTCAGGGTCTTTCAATCAGCCACTTCTGGAGCGTGTGGGTAGCAGCACAGAGGGGTGTTTCCAATTAGAAATGTGTGTCACACTGTCTGTGCTCAAGTATTTTAAGGAAGACAATTGGAGAGCTAATAAGATATATGTCAGAAACAAAGTTTGTGAATCAAGACTTTTTTTTGTTTTTAAGTAATGAGATTTAACAAATGAGGATGAAGTTCTCTGCATATTTTTAATTAACCAGGTAAATGTGGAGCTGGAGAAAATCATCTGACTACTTTTTACACAAAAAAAGATCTAGAGATTTTAGTTAACTTCAGCCTTGCCAACCAGCAGTTGTTAGAGCAGTTGCTGAGAACCTGAAGATAGCCTTTAGCCAAGTGAATAGAAATATAAGTGTTCAAATAAAGGAGATAATTGTTAGATTCTCTGGGGTAGTTAGACTTCTCCCTTTGTAGCAATCACCAGTCATCAATGCCTTCATTCTTTTGGAGAAGGCCACACATCTGCCAGCACCCGGCATCCATTCTCAGAGTTCTCAAAAGCAGGCCACAGGGCCACTAGCTCATACTGTACCATACTGTCATGCCTCGATTTTGTTGGTGTGTGGACCACCTGGGAATTTTAGATACAAAAGTGACTTCGGATTTCTTCTGGTCTTCTTGATATTCAGCTTTGCCTCTAGAATCACAGTATTTTTTCACTCTGTACTCCAAGTTTGCTGACCTTCGTGCTCAGATACTTGTGTTCCCTTGTTACATGCTGCATTGTCCCATCACACTGACCCAGGTCAGTTCACCTCTTAGGTCTGGTTAATCTCACCACCACCACCATGTGTGATTTACTCCTGATAACAGCTGCATTGTTTATGCAACACTTAGAATAATACTTGAATCTGGTGCCCACGTTTTAAAAGACATTGACAATGTAGAGACTGTCCAGATGAAGATAACTAAACTGAGGAGTTTATAAACCAAGCATTATTTTACAGAGTGACCCAACCTGTTCTCGCTCCCTTTCCTGCCATTGTCTCAACTAGTCTGTGTTCCACTCACACTAAATCACCCACAATCTCTCAAGTGTGGCATCTTCTCTCAAATTTTCGTTCTCTGCTCAGACCCCTTCCCTGTGTCTATGACGAATTCCTACTTTAACTTCAAGACCCAAGTCAAATAATATCTCTTCCCTTGTAATTTCCCTTGACTTCCCTAGGTATTCTTACTTCTGGGTTCTCATAGAACTTTATACGTGTCTGGATTATGTATTTAATCAAGTTATAATCTAATCCAGGAGTCTTTTCTGTAAAAGACTGTATGGTAAATATTTTAGGCTTTGGCTGTTTCTGTCACAGTTACTCAAAAGTAGCCATAAATGAGTGTGGCTGTGTTTCAGTAAAACTTTATATGGACACTAAAATTTAAATTTCATGTGATTGTCATGTCAAGAAGTAGTCTTCTTTTGAATTTTGCCCCCCAACCATTTCAAAATATAAAAACCATTCTTCGTTTCTGATCAGTACAAATCAGGCAGCAAGCTAGATTTGGCCCACTGGCTGTGGTTTGCTGACTCTTGATCTAATCCATATGTTTATTCTTTCAGTCACTGCTGCATTCATTCAATTATGAAATATTCGTTTGCTGGCTCTTCTAGTTCCTGTGAATGCAGTGGTGAGAAAGGCAGACATAGTAAGGTAGAATCTTCTGCATTTGATTGAACTTCCTGAGTTCAGACTTCCTATTCCATTTCTGTCCCCTAAGAATAGTATATATCCTGGTACATTTTGAGATGAAGTAATGAAGATTGAAGATTGAACAGGAATAAACCATTAAATCTTTGCTAATCATTTCTCCTGTGACTGTGATTATGGTATCTTAAGTGAGTGTGAGAAAGAAATGGTATCTAAACACAGTGATAAATTTTAACAGATTATTTTGGAAAGAACTTTGTTGAATAGATGCGAGGATAAAGTATACATCTTGTCTGTTTTGTTAATGACAGCACTATTAAAGTGATATGCTTTGAGATTTATTAGCATTCTGTAATGAATTTTCTACATAGTTTTTGGTATGAATGTTTTAATTAACATTTAACTTTTATAATACTATCTTGGGGTAGATGGGTAAGCTATAGGGGAGGGGAAGCTTTTAACTAAAGGGAAATTTCCTCTGATTTGGGTGTGCCTGATGACATTTTTATATCCTACAAATGGTGTATTTTTAAGGATTAAAACCTTGGGTTGAGTATAACCACATATTAAGTCATTCTTTTACTCATAGAGATTAACTAGCTTTTTTCTTACATAGCACTTTGCATGTATGTGGTTTTTCAAGGTTATGGGATACAACCTTAAAATACTTGTTACCTCACATAATTTTAATCCTAACAGTGTGATACATGCTTATTTTTTCTTTATAGGAGAGATAAACTTTGGATTTGCATGGAGTTTTGTGGAGGTGGTTCTTTACAGGATATTTATCATGGTAAGACAAAAGTTATGTTTTATACACATTAAGTAGAATTTCTTAAAGTATAGTTATTTACTATATTAAAGCACTAATGTTGTTTTGAGGAAAGTATGTTTTATTATTGTTTAGATAATATAAAAGAATTTAAGATCCATACGGATGAAAGGAGCACTTGCACTGTAAGTTGCAGAATTATGTGCAGTTGAATTATTTGCTAATTCTAAAGAAGACATATTATATATAGTTCAAAATTTCAAACTCAGGTTTGTAAGAAACATGTAAAGGCCTTGATGGTTAACACTAAGCCAAAAGAATATCCAATTAATACATGAATAGTATTAATATGAAGATAATTGATTTTTGTTCTCATGTATTTAAGAAGCATCAGATTGTTTACTTTTTTAAATACTAGATTCTGGGGAGTTAAAAATTATTAAAGCTTTTTTAATTGAGATTTCAGTGGAGTATGTAAGAAAGATGTATGAAGTACAGTAACAGTGTATACGGTTTTTTCTCTCTCTTTCTGTCCCATCCTGGTTCTGTTTGTGGGTTATTGTCACAAACTGCAGAGTAGGTTTATTCTTTTACGGAGCTGTGCTTTTTGATTAATGTAAAATAAAATACTGTCTTAATAAGTCATATGTCAATTTTACGAGAAAATATTTTGGGAAATTTTTTTATTTTTCTTGATATGGGATTTGTGCTCAGGTTTCCCCATTAGGGCCTCTTAAGTAGTTTTGGGGTTGATTGTAATAAAGCAGATGTTAAAGGACTATTTGGGTAGGAATTTTACTGCCTCCATTTCACTTCACTTTACCGTATCTTCTTGGTGTAGATTTTACTTACCGTAAAGAGTAACGTAATAGCATTTTAAAGTACTACTAACTACAGTTGGAATGGGAAAAAGGAAATGATAGTTTTCTGGAATTGTTTTCAAAGGCTAATGAAGAAAATGGGTTTTTAATTGGTCTTTAAAAGATACGTACACTCTAGGTAGAAAGAAGAGGTAGAAGTACATCCTAGGAGATGAGACAGTAGTACAGTGACATGCAGGTGTGACATGTGAGGTCACTGTCATTGGTGTAGGGTCTCTGTTTGGGGAATAGGGTCAGATACGGAGAGCCCTGAAAGCCAGGTGGAAGAACATGAGAACATTTCTGCTTTTGAAAAGTTATTTCTTTTCTGAGAATATTTTTTTATTATGTATGGCTGTTCTTTATATTTGAGAATTTTTTAATTAATGACATTTTGATTTCAAAGTTTCAGTGAAACTTGAGAAATATTTGGCATTATTTTGTGTTGCAGGACATAGTGTTTCTGGAAGCTATTCAAAATTCAAAAAGCTATTTCCTTTTTTTTGTCTTAATTTGGACTAATTTGCCTACTGGTTTTTTTCATACTTATTCATTTAATTTCCTTCGTCCTGAAGTTCTTTCAGCTGGGTCTTCCAGGGGAGCACGCTCAGTCTTTGACCCTCACTCTTCAATCATAGTTTAAGTGGGGCATAGACAGATATTTTCTGTCAGCATTTTGAAGATATTAGACCACTGTCTTTTACCTTCTATAGTTGTTGGTATCTTCCGTCACTCTAACTACATATTAATCCTTTTCAGGTAATCTTCCTTTCTAATTGACTTTAAGATTTTTTTTCCTCTTAATTTCTGGTGTTTTTAGTATCTAAACATGGATTTACATTTACTTTTCTTGCTTTCGACCTAAATTGCTTACCAGAGAGGATTTAGTTTATTCATCAAGCCTGGACAGTTATCAGTTATTATCTCTTCAGATCTTTTCTTCCCCAGTCTCTCTGATCTCTCTGTTTAGAATGTCAGCTAGATATACATTAGGTCTTCTCTGTGTCCCTTAAACTCAGCTGTATATTTTGCACTTTTTAATCCCTCAGTACAGCACTGAGGATACTTAGAACCATCTTATAGTTAACTGATTTTACAGCTGTAGTTAGTACAGCTGTTTTAATTTTTGGTGACTGTATTTTTTCATTTCTAGAAAGTATTTGATTCTATTTCAAGCCTCCTTTCATTTTATATTTGTGTCTTATTCTCTTGTAATTTTTCATTCCTTCTTTTACATCTTTAGTTTTTTAAGCATACCTTTCTTCAGTCTTTCTCGGATTTTGAAGTAATTCCATCAGGTATATATATATGCTTGCTCTTAGGTATCTGGTTCTGCTTTCTTCATGAAGAAGCAAGAAGACGAGTTTAGTTACAGAAATCGTTTTATCATGATCGTTGACATTCCATTTCAACCAAATGTTGGAAATAACAAAGTAATATGAATTTCTTAATACTGATTTATTTATACTGCTCAGCAACTGGGTCAATGGAAGAAACAATAATTTTGCAACACCCTGGATATTCTCAAACATACATACAAGGGATTTACATGCTTATACAAAGCCCTAGTCTCTGTTCACTCCAGACTGCATCCTGATTTCCACCAAATGACCTCCTCGTGGCGATGTGTATACTCCTCTTTGGCTAGTCTGTAGTGCTGTCTACTTGCACAGCCTCATAAGACAGATACCTCCAGTTTCTTTCTGTGTTTCTCTTTCTCTTCTCTCTTTTATCACATTGTCATTCTGTGGGAGTAGTGTACTAACTTGGGTTACCTCATCTAGTGAAAGAGTTGTTCTTCTTTTCTAATAACCCTAATGCTTGTGGGATTTTGCTTTTTTATAGGTGTATGCAAAGCATATTTTGATCTGTCATGCAAAATTTGCAAAGCCTGCTTTTTCCTTGTTGTTTCTGTTTTTTTTAATTTCTGCTTTCTAAAGTATCATTAAACCAATTTTTATATTTTGTTTTACTGTTCTTAATGCCATCACTCCATATGATTTTTAAAAAATTTAAATCTTCTTACAAGAGGGAACTGTATTAGTTGTCTATTGCTATATAACAAATGATCCCAAAATTTAGCAGTTTAAAATAGCAAATATTATGTCCCAGTTTCTGAGGGTCAAGAATTCAGGAATGGCTTAGTTGGGTAATTCTAGCTCAAGTTCTCTCATGAAGTTACAGTCTGGCTGTTGGCTGGGACTGCAGTCCTCTGCAGGCTTAAGTAGGGCTCGAGAATTCACTTTCACTTTAATTCACTTAACATGGCTGTTGGCCGAAAGCTTCAGGTCCTTGATGGCTGTTGGCAGGTCTCAGTTTTTTACTATGTGGATCTAGCCGTAGGACACCTTGAGTGTCTTCACGAAATGGCAGCTGGCTTCGCCAGACATGCCCTCTCAGAGAGCAAGGAAGAAGCCACAAAGCCTTTTATGATGTAGTGGGAGAAGTTTCCACCATATCTTGTTCTTTAGAGCAAGTCGTTTCTGTCTAGCCCATACTCAGGAAGGGAATTAAGTTCCAACACTTGAGGTGGAAACTATCAAAGCATTCATGGACATGTTTTGAATTACCAAATTCATGTGTGTGGGGGATACATTCTGAATTTATATTTTTTCATGAGTTTCTTCTCTCTTGTTTACTCTTTCTTTGAAGAACTAGCATTGGAACCTTTCATTGTCCCAATATAAGCATTTTTTTCTCTCTTTTCCATTGAACATTTTTCTCTCTGTTTAATATTGTTCTTTAACAGTTTTCCACATTCTATTATGTCATTTATGGGGAATTGCTTTTCATCCACTTACTTTATAATTTTGAATTCCGAGATCGTCTTCAGCAGGAATTCCACATGGCTTTTTAGAGTGGGTCCTTCCACAGTGGTGGTAGTCTAGGTCGTGGTGGTGTTTTTTCCAACACCTCGGTGTATCCAATATTTTTGAATCCTAAACCTGAGTGAAGAAGAGGCCTGTGGTGACAGAATCTAGAAGATATTTTCCCCTATCCAGATCCCAGGCCATGACACAAAATCCCTAGTCTTCTCTTTGTCCTTGTCTGCCCTTTTAAGATGAGGGTGTAGCCCTTTGAAGGTTCTGGTTTTATGGGCATATTTGTTTTAACTCTTCCTCTACAGATCAATAGCCTTTTCTTCTATTCCCCATGTAGGGGATAAAACTAAAGCCCCAGCTTACTAAGATTGGCCTTTCCCTTAGAGACAGCTAGAATATTTCACATTTTTACCATTCTGATTTTCATTTCCTCTTTGTTTTTGGCTCCTGGGAGAGTCTCTTACTTTTTAACTTAGCTAGGAATTTAAAAGATTATTTAAAATATTCTTTTCTGTCATTTCTAGGTGTTGTTTTCAGGGTTTTCAGGGTGTTTGTTATATTGTGGAAACAAAAATATAAAGGAGGCCCATCTTCTTGAATGAGAGGGGCTTATAAACCATAGGAATTAGTTCCATGGCTTATCTTCAGACATTCACACCCAGACTTGTCCTTAACAAAACTTAAGTGAAATAGATTTCTCTCTTTCACAATTGTAAAGTACCACAGATACCCCAAAGTAAACAGTTTTACAAAGAGGTTACTATCTAGCAAAAGATTCCATCATTGGAATTTAATTCACTTTTTAGAATAGTCTCGATAGTCTCTCCCACCTAATGTGGAGAGACTTTATTCTAAAGTGATTTAGTAGGGAAAAAGAGAAAACTATTTAAATGTCTTCAGTAGTGGATAGATGCACACAGAGAAATATTATTTAAATATTATGATTGAGTTGTATGTATTGATATGGAAAGTTGTCCATGGTAAGTGAAAAAAGCAGGTTTTAGAATTGTATGTGTAATATGATTCCGTTCATATTCTTCTGTGAGATCTATACATTATTTAAAATGTGTCTCTATATAGAATTATCTGGTAGACTATAGGCCAAACTATTGATATTGCCTATTATCGAGTAATAGTTTGGGTAAGGAAGAGACCTTTACTTTCCAGACTTGTCTATTGATTGGATTTTTATAGTGAACATATTAATTTTATAGCTATAAAGCGAATAATTTTAGGGAAAAAATACTGACTTAAAACCATCTGTAATGCAGGGTGCCTGGGTGGCTAAGTTAGTTAACCGACTTTTGATTTTGGCACAGGTCATGATCTCAGGGTTGTGAGATTGACCCCTGCTTCAGGCTCTGTGCTGGGTGTGGAGCCTGCTTAAGATTCTCCCTCCGCCCCCCCCTTTTTAAAAGAATTATTTATTTGAGAGAAAGTGAGCAAGAAAGAGCACAAAGGGAGAGCAAGAAGCAGACTCCTTGCTGAGCAGGGAGGCTGACGTGGGGCTCAGTCCCAGGACCCTGGGATCGTGACCTGAGCCAAAGGCAGTTACTTAACTGACTGAGTCACCCATGCACCCCTCTGCCCACCCCTCTTAAAAAAACAAAAACAAAAACCTAGCCTTAATACATGCATTACATATCAATTTTAGAAAAGCTTTAATAAAAAGTAGCTAAGCCTCTTGGCCATGATTTATTTCTTTTAACATTTAAAAGGTAATATTGATAGGTGAAAAAATGAAAATATAATTAATTTCAGAGACTATTTCAGTCTGTTATTCATTCCACAAGCATTTATTTAGCAGCTTTCCCATCTAGGCACTGTTCTAAACACTGGGGATACAACAATGAGAAAGTCAGTTTTAAAAAGTCCTGCCCTTGTGGAGCTTACATTGTAGCACAGTTGTTGAGGTGTATCAGGGCTGTTGCTTAATGGAACTAGTAAAACTTCATCATTTACTGAAAACATGCTTTGACTAACTTCACTAATATAATTTTCTTCTCTTATAGTAACGGGACCTCTGTCAGAACTGCAAATTGCATATGTTAGCAGAGAAACACTACAGGTAAATGCAGTGCTAATTAAAAAGTGCCATTCTTTATTAGATTTGGTGATTAATTGTGCATCATCTGTTAAGTAAGGATTGAGCATCCTAGTTTGTTAAACTCTTGGATTTGAAAACATTTTTGTGTAGTAAACGCAAATTATATTTGCAAATAAAACACTATAAAGCCTCAGTGTGATAGATAGTGTGACCTCCTAAAATTTAAGTGCTATGGATTTGTTATTTTATGTTTTTATATTCCTCTTAATACCAAAGAAAGGCTTGAAAATTAAGCACTCTTATAGAAATTGAAACTCATTCTAATACTAATTACATTTATACTTTTTAAACATTATTTCAGACTATTTGCAGAGTTTAGTAAAAAGTATTTGTCTTAAGAAAATTAGTGGTTCCAGCTGAGCTTTGCCTTTTTCATTTTGATTCTTTTGTCTTTTAGACTATTTCAGCAAAATGAATTACTGATTACCACTAGATTTTTTGTAATGAGTAAATAAGAAAGAGAAACTACTATTCAGTTAATCACTTCACATCCTGAAATATGCTCTGCAATAAAGTCTCATTAATTTTTGTTTGTTTTTTTGTTTTTTGAAACTCCAGGGATTATGCTATCTTCACAGTAAAGGAAAAATGCACAGAGATATAAAGGTATACATCATGTTTAACTTAATGGCCTCTCTCCATTTTTAAATACTCGGATCAAACTGTTGAGCAATTGTCTTAATCTGTTTGATGAATTTCTCATCTGAAATATGTTACTATAATAAAATTGAGTGATATTTTTGAGAGTTTTATTACCTTTTTAAAGCAGCTTTATTGAGATACAATTCACATACCATAAAATTTACCTTTTTAAAGTATACATTTGTGAATTAGTGTTGTAATAACCTGTATTAGTTAATCTGTAGTTACTTATTTGTAAAAAGCAAATTAGGTCGTCAGCTTCCATTAAGTGAGGGTTTTTAGAACATTTCATGCTTTGAATATTATAGTAAACTTTGGCAGTCTTAAGGAACTATCATTAAGAATATCTCAGGGGCGCCTGGGTGGCACAGCGGTTAAGCGTCTGCCTTCGGCTCAGGGCGTAATCCCGACGTTATGGGATCGAGCCCCACATCAGGGCTCTTCAGCTATGAGCCTGCTTCTTCCTCTCCCACTCCCCCTGCTTGTGTTCCCTCTCTCGCTGGCTGTCTCTATCTCTGTCGAATANGAAAAAAAAAAAAAAAACTTTAAAAAAAAAAAAAAAAAAAAAGAATATCTCAAAATGGGTAAATTCAACTGTAACATTTTCTGATGGTCTTTGATTTAACTGGCGGAGAAGAGCAGGTACACTGGATGTGCCGGGGTTAGCTCTGTGGTAAACTAGGTGCTATGGCAGGACTCCTGAAGTTATTTCTAAACATACTGCCATCTCCCCAACTTAGTTATTTTCTCCTTTCGTTTATTTTTCTTTTACCTTCTTCTTCATTCATCTTTTCTTCTACTTCTCTCCTTTGTTTTCTGAAGTTTTCTTTAGCATAAAGGTTATTAACTTTTTTTTTTTTTTTTTGGTATCCTGTTGCTCTTTGAGTCTCTGATGAAAGCCATGACTGTCTTCTCAGGAATTGTCCTTATGCATATGCCTTCATATTTTGCATGAAATTTCAGCAGACTGTCAGATCACCTGCTGAGATCCTTTAAGTATTTTTTAAAAGCTACTTAAAAGACATAAGCAAAAAGCTTTGGAGTTCCAAAGGAGAAGAGATCATAACATAAGTAAATGAAGAAAGGTACTGTGTCATCAGCACTTAGGTGATCTGGAAAGACTGATAGATTTTTGTCACAAGTGGAGATTGGAGTGCCTTCTAAGCAGAGGGAGCAATGTAAGCAAAGATACAGATGTCAGAAATTGCAGGGTCATTTTAGGGAGCATAAAAGATGCACCATATTATTCAAGAGAAGAGAAAGTATGAGAGTAACAGGAAATGGGCTTGACCAGGTGGTTTCATGCTCTGTTACATGAAGAGTTGTGTGAACTTCAGAGTTGGAGCCTAACTGGGGAGATTCTGCCCATCACCATTATTTCTACCCTGGTTTGCCGATTTATTCTATCTCACCTGCACTTCTGGAGCATCTTTCTGCTCTGCTCTTGAGTGTTTCTATAGTCACTTCTCCACCTTGCAACCAGAGTGCTCTTTTTAAATCAGAGCTCATCACTCTTCTGTTTATAAACCACCCTTGGCTTCCTACCATACTCAGTGTAAAATCCGGATTTTTTCTTTTTTACTATGGCCTGTAAGATTATCCATGATTTGGCCCCTGCTTTTCTCTCTGACCTCATCTCACACTCTTCTCCATTTTACTCATTCTGTTCCAGCCACACCAAACTTGATGTTTTTGGAATATGTGGAATTCATTCTGGCACCAAGTCTTTGTATGTGCTGTGCCCTCTTTCTGGAGTGTTTTTCTCCCAGATTTTGGCATGGCTCTGTACCCTCAGTTCATCCAGATCTCTGCTCAGATATCACTGTCTTTAAAGTACTTATCTGTTCCTGCCTTTGAATCATTCGTTGTGTCCATTCATTCGTGTGTGTGTGTGTATTCATTTTTAGATTTTCTTTCTCTCCTATTCAGTGTAAACTTCCTGAGAGCTGGAGCTGATTCTTATTTATTACTGTATTTATTACTATAACCCTAGAACTTGAAATAGCACTTGGTTGTTCAGGGAGAGAGGAATGGAAGGATGGAAAGAAGGGAGCATCAAAGGCTATAGATGCACGGGATAGGATATCAACTATAATTTAGGAACATTAACCTGGAGCTGGGGAAGGACCAAACTGAGCACTGTGGCAGACATCTAGATAGCTGGGGCCTAGATCAAGTTAAAATCCCTACTGTGTCAGTCAGTTAAGCCTGTTCTCCAGGCTGGAAGCTCTCCAGACCCCATACTATTGAGATTTATGGAGGCTTCCTCTTGAGGCATGATCAGTCATTAACTCCATTTTCAGCTCTTCTCCCTTCTCAAGAGAACGTGGGGGCAGGGCCGAAAATTCCAAGCTTCTAATCATGGCTTGGCCTTTCCGGTGACCATCCCTCATCCAGGAGCTGTCCAGGAGCCCACCCAGAGTTGCTTCATTAGAACAGAAGACACTCTTGTCACCTCCCAAATTACGAATGTTTCAAGAGCACTGTGTCAAGAACCAGGGTCTGAGGCCATATATTAGACAAAAAATGCTCCCAGTGCTCTTGTCACTTAGGAAATTACCAGGGTTTCCAGAAGGCCGTGCCAGAAACCGGGGGAGAAACTGTTATCTCACAGTCCGTGCAGACAGGTGACATTTTAATTTGGTGGGCCTATGGCTAGTTGTTTATGTTCTGAACGGGCCTAAGCCTTGGGCAGACACGTTAGGATAGACAGCGCCATGTACTAAGCAGCAAGGTTCAGGCTTCCATACCAGCACTGTTTCTTCAATGATCAATTCCTAGAAAGGGAAATTTATGGGTTTTTGAACAGGAAATAAGTTTAAAATGTAATACAAGGAATTGAAAATGCCGATATAAGGTCACATTTTAGTGCAGCCACAGTGTTTGATCTGTAAGAAAATAACACTTAGATGAAAAATAATACATCATTTTTATAATAATATTCATATCGTGTTAATAGCAGCCTTTTGCAAGGTGGTCATTTTATAAGAATAGTCAAATTGCCTAAAATGTGGACGATAAGTTTTCCTGTGAATATAATGATGTAACATTTTAAGTGGGGATACTTCACATTTCAAGTATTCCTACGTCTAGGGCTGCCACTTGTGATTATTTTAAATATGTATATTTGATCTATTATATGTGCTGTCTGAGAAAATGTCTCTTACTTTAAAATGTTCTCACTTTGAAGGGAGCTAACATCCTGTTAACGGATAATGGTCATGTAAAATTGGGTAAGTAAATTAAAATTTCGTCATTTGTGCAAATTTATTCCAGAACATAGTAAGTTTATATTTTCCTCTGTTAGGACTAGGTTTTCTCTCAGCATTTCTGTATTTTTAGGTGAAAATCTCATTGTTGGGCATATGTAACCTCTCTATCTGGTTTCTCTTCTCTTAAATGGGGATAAAGTCTGCCCTTCACGTATGACAGATTTGGTGTAAAGATACAATAAAATAATAATTCTCTAGAGATTCTTTTACCGGTAACCTGAGGAATGTGACTTTTAGTAAGAATTATCTGTACAAAATTACCTTGTAACCAAAAAACAAGGTAAACAAAAGCCAAAAAATCAATTATACCAGCAATCCTACATTCTTTAGCTTTTAAAATGAAATACAGTATTACTTATATAAGAATGTAATATCGATGCTGGATGTTGTTTATTTCAGACTGTACCTATTATTTTGTAACTTTTGGTTATGACTGAAATAGAGTTTAAACCCTAAATAATAACTGAATTTGAAAGTTTAAGACTGGAAATATTTATAGTATAGTAGTTTTTATAAATAAAATCATGGCTGTTAGGTGTTAAACAAAGTATTTAATAAACAAGAAAGTTATTTTGAATTACATTTTACTATAAGATAAATTAGAATTCAATAACATTTGTAAAAGCACGAATAAAACTATTTGAACTATAGCCTACAGTAGGAGTAATCAGATTTAAAAGTATGTATTTGAAAATTAACACTTGAGTAATAAAATTTTTCCAAACCACCTCTAAAGATGACAAAGTGTTTATCTAACTATTGATGGCTTAGTGAACAGTTTGTCAGTTTAATATTTTGTGCTAATATTATGTGCCTTCCTGGCAGACAACCTATATATATCTTGGTTGATAAGGACTTAGAAATGACCATTAAGAACTAGAAAATATTTAGAACTCAACATACTTCAAGAACAGCAACAAATCCTACATAAAAACAGATTTCCTGGTAGTGATTGGTGTTGGTATTAGAATGTATTTCTGAGGTGAGGTTTTATAGAATATTCTGTTTGGATGTCTTTTTCAAGCTAGGGTAGATTTGCCAGTAGATTATTAGCTTGTTTGATGTCAGTCATCATGAAAGTGGCAGGAATATATTGCTACTTAGGGTCCCTTCCAGTGATAGTCCTTGAATTTCAGGTCCTGGGAATTTGAAATTATGATTTTATTAAGTCTGGCAGCTTAAATTTTCTCAGCTGTCTCTTCCTCATCAAAATCATTTGATCTTGACTTTTGTTGTCATTTGATTCATGCTGGGATATATGGGAATCTATCTGGCTGTGATACATACTGACTACTTTGTGGTATTTTAGTGCTAACCCATAGAAGTTAAAAATTTTAATATGATGTTTAAGAATATCGCATTTTGTGAAATTAGTTTAATGAAAAGAATTATTAAAAGTTTCTTCTCATGTTACTGTAAATAATTTTACTTTCCCTCAGCTTTTTTTCCCCTAAATGTTTCTTATTTTTTTAATAGCTGATTTTGGAGTATCTGCACAGATTACAGCTACAGTTGCCAAACGGAAGTCTTTCATTGGTACACCATATTGGTAATTGTATTTTAATTGACAATATAACTTTTTGTTTTTCTATCATTATTGAATACAGCATTTCTTGAAAAAAATAGACTGGTCAAAATTTTTAGAACTAAAACAGATTAAGAAGATAATCAATAGCTTGGGGCGCCTGGGTGGCACAGGCTAAGCGTCTGCCTTCGGCTCAGGGCGTGATCCCAGCGTTCTGGGATCGAGCCCCGCATCAGGCTCCTCCGCTAGGAGCCTGCTTCTTCCTCTCCCACTCCCCCTGCTTGTGTTCCCTCTCTTGCTGGCTGTCTCTGTCAAATAAATAAATTTAAAAATAAAAAAGAAGATAATCAATAGCTTAAGCAGTTTACGCATGTACACTTGTGGATGGATTACACAGCCAAAGAATATTTTATTATGTTTATTTTCATTAAGTGGAAAAGGCTTTAAAAAGATGGATAATGGCTTTTGGGAGCCTTGATATATAAAGGAATTCATTGACTCTCTGGAGTCCAGCATGGTTTTTACGCATACTTAGTAAATGTTTGTTGATTACTGATCTCCAGCTCTGGCTTCAGAGATTAAAACTAATGTTATTCCTCTTATAAGAAAGTAGGAACTATCTTGGGAGCATGTGAAATTGTGAATTAGGCAAAGTAAATTTTGAGAACATTCTCACACTTCATGTCTCTTTCTAGTATCGTGTCTTTTCCACATGAACTCTAGGAATGTAGAACAGAATGGAATCTCTTGTCCCAGGTGACTAAGGTTGGCCGTTAACTCAGATCATAAAAATATGTTTGTTTAATGGCATATCTCAAAATAAATGCATATGTACCTTAAACATTTTATTTTAATTTAAGGCATATGAGTGTACTTTTTCCTTTTCTTTGCTATAGGACCAAGGCCTTTTCTTTGAGTGGCTCACTAAAGAGTTCTGACCTAATAAACTACACCCACAGTGCCTCAGCTATATTTCCCACGTTGTGTTTCTCTAAAACACAGTGAAAATTTGGACGTAAAAAGCATGTGACTTTTTTTTAAGCCAGACGTATGAGGTATAAATTCAGGCTTACTAGGTGTGCAGTTCTCCCAAGGTTGAGAAACTTGTGTGCTGTGGTGGTGAGAAATACCACCAGAATCAGTATAAAAGATAGGTTTCCGCCACCCAAGGAAGTATTCTTTTGTCCCCTTTTAGTAAATTCTGTTCCCTCATCCCTAACTTCTATCAACACCCGTCTGATTTCTGTCTCTATAGTTTTGTCTTTACCCTGACTGTCGTACAAAAGGAATTATATAGTCTATAGCCTTCCTAGTCTCTCATAGTTGTCATATTCTTACCTAGTTTGCCAGGTTTTTTGGTTTTGTCTTTAGAAACTTATCTTTAACAAGGTTTTCGAAAGCATTCACTTTAATTTTCATAACTTGCTCTTTTTACCTCCATAACAAGTCAGTTTTTTCAGAACATTTAATTAAATAATATTTATATTATTATATAATAATACATGTAATATAATGAATAAATAGGCTCAGAGATGAGCTCAGTTGACAGTGATAAGCATACAGCCTAACTGGCAGAAGTAGAAGTATTCTGGCTGCATACTTTCACTCATATTTTTACAGAGGAATGGAGAACATCCCCTCACACAGCAGGCCAGGCATATCAGCTTGATGCACTTTGATTCTCTGCTAGTGCATTCCCAGCAACAAGTTGGAACCTAGCCATCAATAAAGTAATAACTGACATACTTTAAAATTACTTTTCTTACAATAATTTGAATATTTTTAAGCAGTACTTTAAGATTAGAAAGATTTTAAGAACAAGCACCTTGAAAGTTAGAGGGTTGTTGTGTGTGTGTGTGTGTGTGTGTGTGTTTAACTTCACTGACTTACTTGACTTGCCTGAAGTCATACTAGGAAGACAAATGTGTATTTGTAAAGCTACTTATTAAATCATCCTTTTGATATGTAAGAGTTGGTTATTTTTAAAACTATTGTTTAGGATTTAAAATTTTTATATTTGAAATCAGTATAATCATTTGAATCAGTTAAATACTAATCTATAGAGATGTAATTAGAATAAGACTACATAGGAAAGTTAAAAAAAAGCTAAGTTTGGGTCACTTTCCTCTAAATAAATAGAGTTTTAAAAAGCAAATGCTCATTTTTCTAACTTCCACCATTATAATAAAATTGAGAAACTGCCAGTTAACTTTATAGTAAATATGAGTTAAGTACCAAATGAAGATTATTGATGCCCCAATAAATAGTTTTGGTCACATGAAAACAGAGGCCAGATTGCAGTTTATTGGTGTAAGTGGGTAGAGCTAAAAATTATAGATCATTTATTGCAAGATGTTATTTCTCTGTAAAATTCTGCAGAGTTGTACAGAGGAAAAGTTGGAGATGTGGACAAATTCGGGATATGTTGCTATATTATAATTGTGAAGTTTTATAAACCTTTATAGTAAGTATAGTAGAGTAACTAAGGAGTTTACAGTAAGGTCTTGGGATGGAGGATCTTACAAAGTCAAGATCTGGGAACCGATCTTCGAAATACTACATATTTTTCAGATATCAGGGCCTAAATAGGCCTCAGCTTAGATACTGGTAGTTCCAGGTGCCTCTGGTGAGAATACGAAAGAAAATACAATAAACAGAAGTTGTTTTCTTGATTTTTGTATTGTTTTGTTTTCCTGGAATATTTCCTTCAGGATGGCTCCAGAAGTTGCAGCCGTTGAGAGGAAAGGGGGGTACAATCAGCTCTGTGATCTCTGGGCAGTAGGAATCACCGCCATAGAACTCGCGGAGCTTCAGCCGCCTATGTTTGACTTGCACCCAATGAGGTCAGTGTGTCATAATTGAAGAACTCTGTGCTTAAATTAAGGGTAGTCTCCTCCCCCTGCTCAGTATTTATTACATCATGAACAAATAATATTCTTAGTCTTGCTCTACCTTATTAATAGTAATAGAATTATTTAATAATAATAGAATTATTTATATTACATATTAAAATATGAAATCTTAAAATGATGTGTAATGATTTGTTGTTGATTTTTCAGAGCATTATTTCTAATGACAAAAAGTAATTTTCAGCCTCCTAAACTAAAGGATAAAATGAAATGGTAAGTATTTCTGTATTATATACTTCATCATCATGAGTAAAAAAAAAAAAAAGATTTGAAAATCTAATTTTCAAAATTTCTTAGGTCAAATAGTTTTCATCATTTTGTGAAAATGGCACTTACCAAAAATCCAAAAAAAAGACCTACTGCTGAGAAGTTACTACAGGTATTATTTTTGCCCTGAAATATGTTTTTTCAAAAGATAAAATGTCATCCAATCAGGTTTCTAATGCGTGTTCTGTACTATGTTATTTTTGTAGCACCCGTTTGTCACACAACCTTTGACACGGTCTTTGGCAATTGAACTGTTGGATAAAGTGAATAATCCAGATCATTCCACTTACCATGATTTTGATGATGACGATCCTGAGGTAGGAATTGTTTTTATCAGGTAGCATATCTAACACCTGTATATAGGTTTGTGCATCTCAGAATCAACTTTTTGAAGTTCTGGGTCTAATTTAAATAAAAGTCTCCTAAGGGAATAATTAACTCTTTGACTTGGTCTCTCTTAGGGAAGTCATGTGCTGGATTTTTCTTACTGGCTTCTTTTGGGTGACTGTTTTCTGCAAATGGCGAAGACATAATCATCTAAACCACTTGGTGAAATTACTGTAGTTACTTCAGAGTAGTCATTTCAGATGAAGTTGCCAAATAAATCGCCCACTATAAAAGAGAGAACACAAACAGGAAGCACTTAAACCAGATATTAGAATATACTCAAAATTCCTGTTCAGTTTTCCTCTTTAAAAGAATCCTTGTACAGTACCTCATGAATGATTAGTGGTTAGTAGAAAGCATAGTCGCTTTTGTTAGCGACTAAAACCCTAATTGTTCACTTGGTAAGTAGGCTACTACTAATTATCGAGTAGCCTACTCACTGTAGATTGCACAGTGCATGCCTTCTTCTTGTCCTAACTTTATGACAGAGTGGGAGTATCTTTTCTCTGCCTTGGTGAATGTCCTCGTCCTTTCTGAGTTTGGATCAGCTTGCAACATTTTATCCTGTGTACTTTGAGTGCATGAAATATCTCAGTGTTCATATTCCTGTGATCTGAAATTTTTTTGCTAATGCCACTCCTTCTGGGGCATCTTCGTCTTTTTTTAATCACAACTGCTTTCTTCATTTATATCAGTCAGTTCACCTTCACCGAGCTCTCCGGCTGTACGTCTCCAGTCTCCCGAGCAGCCACAGGGTCCACGTTCTCATAGTCCGCTGTTTCCTTCTGTAACTCTGTGTGTTAGATTCAGATTATATTGCCAGCATTATCCTTGGGTTATCACTTTTTATTTCTTTGCAGTGCTTTTATCTTTGTTGGCTAATTCCCTCTTTCAGTTACCAGTTTTTATTAAAATGTCACATGACTCTTATCACCGGGAGCCAAGGAGGCAGCACAACTACTGTGCATGAACTGTGCATGAACTGACTAACATGCTCAGTGACCAGTCACAGACTTAGAAAGAAGTGATGTGATTAGTCACTGGACATGATGTGCGTCTGTTAGTCACATGATTTGTGGACTGAGTGGAGAGCTAGCAGTGAAGTTTGTACATCGTGCAGTTACAATGAATGTACTGAATTAATATGATATTAATATGTTGAATATTATAGAATATCATACAGTTAACATACTCCTGACTAAAACCCGAACCATGTTATTCAAGGACCGGTGTAATTTAACTAAATCGTGGTAACTGAAATTCGTGCATCTTAAGACTGCAAGGCGGTGCTCCTGAGTGTCTCAGTTGGTTAAGCATCTGCCTTGGGCTCAGGTCGTGATCCCAGGGTCCTGGGATCAAGCCCCGCATGGGGTTCCCTGCTCAACTGGGAGTCTGCTTCTCCCTCTCACTCTTCCTCTTTGCTCACTTTCTCTCTAAGTAAATAAATAAAATGTTAAAAAAAAAAAAAAGAGAGAGACTGCAAGGCAAGGACCGTCTGTGTTCTCCCAGTGCACTGAATGCTGCATCATTGTGTCTTAGCTCATCCTGTTTACTTGTCCTACTAAATTATGAAGTCCTTTTGAAAACGTATTTAAAGAGGAGAAATAATAAGCCAATACAGAAGCAGTCTAAGGAATCTTCTTCTGAAGTTTTCTCATGTGGCAGAGAAAGAAATTCATCTTTCTTATGAAGGCTGTGTAGTTGGTATTATAATTGTAGGTTGGAGGGAGTACTTTCCTTCTCATCATAGTTTAAGAGAATGCTTTTCCCAGAGAAATTCATAATCATATTATTTGCAGATGCTTTGTAATTGAAATTGCTGAGTGCTGTATTGTCACTCACAGTTTGCATGTATCTAACTAGCATGTCAGCCTTTGCTCTGATACTGTGCCTGTTGTATGGAGGCTGAACACTCTTGGAAATGTTTGGCACATCTACTGTCACAGCTCTACCACAGTCTCGGAAATTTATCACGCGTCATACAGTGCTGGAAGGGAGTTTGGGTTCCCATGTAGTTTCTCTTGTAGAGGTACCACACACTGGAGTAATGGTGATTCCTATTTTTATGATTCTCTTCTCCTACATGTTAACCCATTTACTATGCACAGCATTCTAGGATTTAATAATTTTATAGTGATACCATTGAAGCTGGGAAAGTAAAGCTCTTCTCAGAGGCAATCATAGGTTTTATTCATGTTCACTGATAATAGCAATCTGTGTGACTAGCCTGACATGATACCTATCTTTGCCAGTGTATATTGTGATCAGAAGTACAGGGTTTTTTTCCCCCAGCTCTGCATCTAATTAGCTGAGTGCCCTAATTTTGAGTCTCAGTGTTCTTATCTGTAAAATCAAGAGTAGTACTAGGTTCATAAATTTATTTTGAGGACAAAATGAGCTCAGGTGTATGAAAGCACTTTGTAAACTACAAATCACTGTGTACGTGTAAAGTTTAAATACTTCATTTTTGAAATGACTTTTGCTACTATTTTACTACTGTCAGTATTTCAGTGTTTGGGTTCTTTTAGATTCATATGGCTTTATTTCCTGAGATGTGCCTGTACTGAGACTAGTTAACTTGGGTCCTCTTCTTGATCTGCCTTTCAAATCTGATCATTTGAGCTCAAGTGTTTGTGAATTACATTTTCCACAAAGAATGTCTAAGAGTGTATCTCCTTCAAAGGTAATAACTTCAAGGAAAGTGTTTCACACACAGAAAAAAACCTGTTTGGTACATGAAATAGATACTGGCATCACCTCTTAAGGTGAGACCTTGAAGTGTATGGGATGGAGCTGCAGAGGTTTTACAGACAGGGCCCCTTGTACTCCCCGAAAGGTCGGAGGAATGTCCCGGATGTAGCAGTAAGAACTCATCACCACTTCACCTTGCTGTTTCTCTCTGAGTGTGGCAATGCACAGAGAGATTTTAGTATAATGAAAGGAAAGAAAATAGAGCACTGCTCCTACAAGAAAAAACATAAAGGGGGAAATATTATGTTTACTAAGTAAAAGGACCACAAATCAGGAATACCTTTAGCATCATCTCATTTTATTTATCTCATTCTTTTTTATAAAAGAGCTTGAGGCAGATTTTCTTAATTAAAATATTCTCTTGTGCAACAAGGAAAGCTGCAGCTTTTGAACAGCTCTTGAATTATTGAAATACTCAATTTTATGTATTTATATATATTCAACTCAGAGAACATTTATTGGGAACCTGCTGTTGATAAAATATATCCATAATCTTAGAAGCTCCCAGTTTGTAGTTGCCTCTTTTTGAAAAAAATATTCACAGATTCCTATTTTGTTCCATTTTTGCATAAAATGGAGTATCTCTTTCACATTTGAGTGGTTTTGTGGGCCAGACTCTGACTTGATTATCAAATGCTTCATGTCCTTGATTTTGGTCTTTCCTAGCCTCTTGTTGCTGTACCACATAGAATTCACTCAACAAGTAGAAATGTAAGAGAAGAAAAAACACGCTCGGAGATAAACTGTAAGTATATACTATACACGCTTCATAATTTAACAGTGAGAAATAAGATTTCAAGTTGCAATTTAGTTACAATTATTTTTGTTTCATTTTCTTCCAAATAGTCTTTCTTAGTAAATCTTTTTAAAGGTAGAGTTTAACTAAGGCAGTAAGAATTTCCTTTTTATATTATTCCTGGGAAATTTTCTGTGGCAAGAGAGGGGATGTATTTATGTTGTTACTGTTCAGGAGGAGGAGTAAAATTCCTTGACTAGGCAGGACAGAAGTGATTGAGGCAGTGCTTCTTAAACTGGTAGGTGTGTAGAACTCACCTAGAGAGCTTGTTGAAGTGCCATTTCTGATTCAGTGGCTTTGCGACGGGACTCAAGGTTCTTCACTTCTCACAAGCTCCCGAGTTATGTAGATGTTCACGATTCCAGGGCCACACTTTGAATAGCAAGGAGAGGTGTAGAGATCTGCAAACTGGCTTAGCATCTTAGTGACCTGAGCACCTTTAAAAGTGGGTTCCCAGCCCCCTTTTCCATAGATCCCGATTCACTGGCTCTTGGGTCAGCCCAGGAATCTGTCTTGTAAAAGAGCCCTCCAGGTATTTCTCACGGACAGCCGCATTACAGGCCCACTGAGACGGACCATTCATTTCCATGGGATCTGGTACTGTCAGCTCATCAGTGGTAAATTCTGCCAGCAGGAGTCTGTGGTAATCGTGCCTAAACTTTTTCTTCTTGGAAGCATTAATTCTCTGACTTAGAATGCTAATTTAGTGCAGTGAGGCTTCTGATAACAGTGTTTGTGGGTTAAAGGTTTGTCCTGAGGGACCTGATATCCAAAATGACTTCAGTGAAAATAGGTAACATGGTAACTTAAGATAACTACTGTAAAGAAACTGTTCCCAATTTTTGGCTAGATTAGTAATGATAATAATAGTACGTTTCATACTTTGCGATGAAGCCATCTCTTTGTCTGAAAAGCTAAATAAGTAGTGGCAGACACTGTCACCATTTAATAGGAGAAAAAAAACAAAAGAAATGCCAAGATGCAGAGATTTGCCTGTGGGATAAAGTCATACACCACATGAACAGCAAGCCTTGGATCTCTCAGCTTCCAGCCCCGTGGTCTTTCACCAACACTGCTGTTTCAGAGACCACCTCCTCAGACTTGTGTGGTTTTACACTGCACATCCTTTGCAGATTTTCCTTTGAAACTTCGGCTTCACCATACACTGTGTATTAAATAGGTAGAAAAGCTTTGTGCTGGTGCTACTTGAAAATGTTCCTAAGAGGAGGAAACTCTTGAAAGAAAGCACCATGCATTGTACAAAGAGCTCAGGACTGCGATTTTGTACTTTGTTTGCCAGCATATGGTTGTGTGACCATATTTAAGATTACCTTTTAAAGCTCATTTACATTTGCTAATTTCCCTCCAACATATTTTTCTGAAAATGACAACCTTAGTATATAAGCATTTCCTATTTTTTAATAGACATAAAGCAGTTAGAAGATGTCTTTGTCATTTCTTTAATAATACAAATGGTGATACCTTTGTCATTGATTTCTAGAACACTTTTTATGTTTAGTACTATTGAAAATCTAATATAAAGTACTTTTATCTTGTTATCCAGTTCTTTAAAAAAATATTAGGCTTTTTATTGCAAAGTGCAGTTCTTTCTGAATCATTCTTTATAAATTTATAGTAGTGATTCTCAGCTGCTAACTGCGTATGCCTTTATATGGTATTTGAACCTAGATGCCTATACCCCAGTTTCTCTGAGATTCTGATACGCCCTCCCTTTAATGGGAGCAGGTGAAGTATGATGGACCTCCCCCCTTTTCCCCCATTTGCCAGTAAGAAAGGTGTCGTATCCCTGGTGTGTTGAGGTAGCAGCCACCACTTTGAATAATTTACGAGTTTGATAGTTGAGGCTTTTAAATCTTACGCAGTCTTCTAATATCTGCTTTCTTAGAATATTTTATGATTTTATGTGAGGTGATAGAATAGTTAATGATGCTGTTGACTATAAAGACAGACTTTGGAAAAATTATTTTAGTAATTGTGTATATTTGTTCCTGTTGATAATGTTTTATGTTCACAGTTACATGGTATCTCTCCATGCAACCAGGGTTTTCTCTTTATTAAACTAAATGGTGTTTAGGCAACATACATGTGAAAATGGACTCATTTGCAGAAAAGGTGTTATTCTTTCCCTTTTGTCAATCCTCTCTGCCTTCAGTTAAATATGATAAGCAAAAACTTACTTTAAGAAATACATGTGGGGGAAACAGGCCTGTTCACATGTGATGATAACACAAAGCAGATAGATGCAGAAACTGTCCTCATCTCACTCTATTACAGATTTAATTTTCCTAGTTGATGACAAATGTAGGTGAGAGCTGTTCACTAGGCCTGTAATTTAATACCTTACTAAAAGTTATCCTATGGCCCTTGATGTGTGCTCATGTGTGGACAGACATGAGGAGTCCACTATTGAAGAACCCTTATCTTGGAAGTGATAGGCCATCACTCTGCCATATTCATTTGGTCACATAGACCAACTCTGGTGATGTGAGAAGGGACTGCACACATTTATAAACACCAGGAGGGCAAGAGTCATTAGACGCCATCTTGAAGGCTGGCTTCCAACAGCACTCTGCCTCATTTGCTGTCTACCCACCTAAATCCTGAGTTAAGTTTGCCTCTAGTTAATGCTGGGTCACAGCGAAGTAGCAAATTAGATCCTGATTGTAATTTTGCTAATCTTTTTTTACTGTGGAAGAGGTCTAGGATTAACAGATTAAGCTTTAATATCCTGCCTAGACTTTATTGGGCTTTTTTCAGCCAACAGATTTTTTCATTTAAATCTTTGGATTGTGGGGTGCCTGGGTGGCACAGCGGTTAAGCGTCTGCCTTCGGCTCAGGGCTTGATCCTGGCGTTATGGGATTGAGCCCCACATCAGGCTCCTCCGCTAGGAGCCTGCTTCTTCCTCTCCCGCTCCCCCTGCTTGTGTTCCCTCTCTCGCTGGCTATCTCTATCTCTGTCAAATAAATAAATAAAATCTTTAAAATCAATCAATCAATCAATCTTTGGATTGTAATCACTGTATGGTAGGTGATAAAATTATATGTTCTGCCATAGAGTAACTTAAAATTATTACATCATTAAGAACATAGAAACAGATCATGGCTTTACTTCTTTTCTTTTTTAGTTGGCCAAGTAAAATTTGATCCACCCTTAAGGAAGGAAACAGAACCACATCATGAACTTGTAAGTAGTGTAGTCTTGGAATGTTAACACTGAAAATAAATATGTTAATTAGTCTTTGTGATATTGTTACTGACTAAAAAATCTAGTTATTGATATTTTCAAAAGCATTTGGGGAAATAAAAAGGTAAGTAATTCTGTAATTTATAAAAAATAAATCTGTGTTGCTGAGATTAAATATTCTCAAAATTAGGAGAAACTAGTTTTACCATTCTCTGATTACATGTTTTTAATGTTGGCCCTTTTTTTTCCCCTCCATTTTTTGTTTCTCAGCATTTGAGGGGCTTTTTGTATATGCATTTATTGGGACAAATGCCACCATTTTAAATCAGAATGTTGGACCAATAAAAGCACATCTCACTGAATTTATGTGCAGCCTTTTAAGAATGTAAGCCAGTTTTCTAAACATGAGGGTAGTGTCAAATCTGTTTGGACTAAAACTCAGGAGAGACTGAGGCGTATGTAGTAGATCAAATCTGTCATTCATTTAAGGCTTTGCTAACTAACTATATGAATGTTCTTTTCATGATTCTTTTTAATGTTTTATATATGCCTTTCCAGATATATGATAATATATTTTTAGAAACAAGATGTTTTGTAGATATTTGAGATGATAATATTCTATGGAAGAATAAAAAATAAGACTTAAACAAAATTAATCTTAATGAATTTAGTTTCCTGCAGCTCCAGATTATATGTTTCATTTTTTTCTTTCAATATTGAGAAGAAAGTAACTGTTAATAAGTACTAATGATTGAAATGGGAACTTTCTTCTTAAATTTAATTCTTATTTTATCCCACTTGACTAAAGGCATACATACAAAGTGCATCTTTAGCCTTTAAATTATGGAGTTATTCTAATTCAGTATACCAGCATGGAGGAAAGGAGAGTTAAAAATTCGTAAAATGATGATATTAAACTACTTAAGCCCAACATTTACATAGAGGATGGAGAAGGTTAAGAAAAAAGTAGTCTAGTCGTGACGTTCTTAAATGCTAATAGCATTTTGTTAAGGCAGTTGGAGTTTGTTTTCTGTTTCCTTTTTTAAGTTGGCATTGCATGTATTTAAATTCTGTACTAATTCAATAACTGCATCACAGAGCAAAGTCGTTGCATTATTGCTATTTTAGAAGCTCCTTAATATGATTTGACTTGGCATTTGCCTTAATAAAATTATGTTAGCAGGACTTACCTCACTTGTGACAGTTTCCCTTTGTGAATTTGTGGCTTTTAGTCTAAGTGTAAATAACTTGGGTTGTTTCTTGGTCTCTGCTAAACAGCCCGACAGTGATGGTTTTTTGGACAGTTCAGAAGAACTATACTACACTGCAAGATCTAATCTGGTATTTCTCATCTTCTGATTTTCTTTGTCAGCATTGTTTAGTCTTAATTGTTTTTGGTTTTTTTGATCAAATATTTTGTCCAATTTTAATGAACCAGTTTAAGCATTGTTTTATATGTTCCTGCCATTTAGCAAGCTTCTGTATATTGATATAGCCATTTTTTCCAAAACAAGTTAAATACATCTACTCAAATATATTATTAAAAAATTTTTTAATTTTCCTTTTTTTATGAAAAGTACTTAATTTTCTCAAATGTATTTTTTAAATTACATTTTCCCAAAAAAATGTTGTTTTAATAATGTGACTTATTTTGGTGAACTAGAAATCATCCATACATACATATACACACACACATATCCATTCATATATATTAAACTACTTTTATATATCACATATATTACTTTTATATATTACATATCAATGTATGCATATATAATTTTAAAAAATAACATCCCTAATTAACAATGAATTGAGTCTCAGATGAAATTTTAACTTTGTAGCATTAGGTAATATCCAGTTTTCTCAGGCCGAAATTTGGATTTTAAAGCCCCCCTGAAGTTAGAAATATTAAGGCTGTGTTACCATTCGGTAAGAAAAGAGGAAAATTAACCCTGGTAAATATTAAATAAATAATACTTCTAGTTGCTTTTAAATGTTTTTTTTCTCTGTACATAGCCAGGGCTCCAAGTTGCCTACATATTTACTCCTAGATTATACTTTTTTGCCTTTTCATTGGAATTTTCCTTCTCTTTCCTTTCTTTCTGCTTTAATAACATACTTCTCTCAAATCTGGTTGATTTAAATGATTACATAAATTCTTAAATCTATGCCCTGTAATATTTGTAGAACATGGAAGGGACTATTTACACATAATTTCGCTTGGAGAAAGTTGCTGTCTTGATGGGCAGAAAACACTTGGACGTATAAACTCTCAGCCATACAACAAAATATATAGTGGATTGCCAACAGATGGTGTTAATGATAAGAGGCTAAAATATGTAATAGGTGCTGTGGAAATCAGAGGAGAAAAGCTTTTGGGTTAATGTGGTTTATCTGGCTTCCGGAAGGGACTAAGACTGATTTCATTGTAGTGTAGGAGCCATTATAGAGTCTTCAGGAAGAGAATGGGCGGATGCCTCCAGTGTTTCATGGGAATTGATATGGGAATGCTCATCAGCACGGACCACAGTTTTGAGAGATGGCAGATAAAGAGCTGAAATTATGGAAATGGTCATACTACTACTGGAATTACGGGATTAGCTCAGAAGAGGAAAATTGAAGTCATTAAAGAAGAAATGATAGATGAAACCATGAGATTGTGTGTGTTCGTTAGTTAGGGCTGAAGGAGGAAGGAGTGTAGAAAACTGGTTACCACAGTGGGTGATCCCTGTGTTTTGCAGTCAAAGGTAGAACCAACATGGGAGAGAGGGAAGAAGCAGTTGAAAAGCTGAAAGGGTCAGTACATGGACTGTCACAAATGAAAGAAGGATGCATCAAATCGTCCAGAGAGGACCAGAAAGTGTAAGGATTGGGAATTAACTGTCCAAAGGGGAAAGAGAGATGAAATGTCTGAAGAAAACAGTCAGTGACCTTCAGATTAAAGATTTTTTCGGAATTACACATACGTAGGCTAGAATGACAATTAGTGAAATTTGTTGTGGAAATAAAAAAACCACAGAATCAAAAGTTTAAATTGACTTATTTATTAATATTGTCTAGAAAAGACGACAATAACAAACCCAGAAACATAGTCTTTAGAATCCCAGTTTTTCTTTTCTGTGCCCTGTGTTTCTGGAGCTAGCCTGGTAACCTGAATAAGTTATCTGGGCTCTGTTCCCTGGAACTGCCCCTACCCCCAAGTCATCAGGAGTTTCTTATGACAGAGGGCTTTAGGGATAGTTAACGAGTTAGATAGTGCTGACAGAAGAGGGATGAATGCCATTATTTGTCAGATTCTGCAGTTTATAAAATCAACCTTTAAGAGTTCACTTCTGATGATGATAAAAGCTAACATTTATCTACGGGTTTTTAAACACAAGGCATTCTAAACACTTCAGATGTATTAACTTAAAATCCATGTTTTACAAATGAGGGGATTTAAGGTCTAAAGAAGTTGAAATTACTCTTACCACCCAGCTAAATAATGGCCGAGGTGGGGTTCGATTGGGGCAGCCTGGCTTAGGAATTCAGACCTAAACCACTGTCCATGTTACCTCTACCCCACGTCATCAAGTTTTTTTCCATGAATACTGAGCTCGCACTCGTGATCTCTCTTTTTACGCAGCATATATATGTTCCATAGTTATTTTTTTATTGTGGTAAAATATACACAACACGGAATTTACCATTGTAACCATTTTTAAGTGTACGGTCCAGCGGCATTAAGTTCATTCATATTGTACAACTGTCACCACTATCCACCTTCAGAACATTTTCGTCTTCCCAACTGCAACTCCTTACCCATTAAACAATAATGCCCATTCCCCCTTCCTTCCAGCTCCTGGCAACCAGCATTCTATTTTCTGTCTCTTTGACATACCTTACGTAAGTGGAATCGTATAATATTTGTCCTTTTGTGACTAACTCCCTTCACTTAGCATCATGTCACATCTTTAAAGATTCATCCGTGTGTAGCATGTGTCAGAATTTCCTTTTTAAGGCTGAATGATGTTCGTGTGTGTATGTGCTTCTCTACCACAGTTTGTTGGTTCGTTCATCTGTCAGTGGACAGTTGGATTGCTCCCACCTTTTTACTATTGTGAATAATGCTGCTATGAACTTGGGTGTGCAATACCTATCGAGATTCTACTTTTGGTCTTTGGGGCACATAACAAGAAGGAGAATTGCTGCGTCATGTGGTAATTCGACATTTAATTTCTGAGGGAAATGCCATGCCTCTTTCCATAGCAGCTGTTTTTATTTTACAGTTCCCACTAGTAGTGCACAAGGGCTCCAGTTTCTCTACATCCTCATCAACACTTGTTATCTTCGGGGTGTGTGTGTGTGTGTGTGTGTGTGTGTAAGTGTAACAATAGCTATCCTAATGGGTGTGAAGTGTCCATAGCTATTTCAATTGCCTAGTTTTATCAGTCCTAAAACTTTGGCACTGTGAGCAAGATTTCCAACTGTTACAAATACTTGTTGCTACTAGAAACCTGATGAACCCAGAATGTCTGGCTGTGATCTTAGTAGGCACTTGGCACCAAGATGACAAGTGTACATCTTTTGGGACCCAGGAGAAACATTTACCCCTTTTTTTGTTTGTTTGTTTTTAAAGATTTTATTTATTTATTTGAGAGAGAGAGAGTCTGCACAGGCATGTGCAAGGGAAGGGGCAGAAGGGGAGGGAGGGAGAGAGAATCTCAAGCAGACTCCACACTGAGTGCAGCCCATCGGGGGCTCGAGCTCATGACCTTGAGATCATGATCTGAGCTGAAATCAAGAGACGGGACACTTAATCAGCTGAGCCACCCAGGCGCCCCAAAACATTTACCCCGTTAAAGACTTTGCTGCTTAAAAGTCCCATATCATCAGTATTTCTTATTGTTTTAAGTGCTAAGGGTATTCATTTTATAATTTTGTAAATGAATTGAGACTGTTAAATCTCAGTTTTCATTATTACAATACAGAGTTTTTTTTTAAGTTAGATAATCATAATGTGTGAAACCAGAGAACAGAGCTTGATTTCCAGAATCGTTAGTAAAAGAGGTCTGCAAATTTTGAGAAGATGCCAGTTAAAAAACCTCACCATGATACAATAATTAAATAGTAAGAATTTTGCTTCTAGAAGAAAACATAATCTCTTTTGTTGCCTTAGCAACAGTTTTCTAGATATGTCTCCAAAGGCAAGAGAAACAAAAGTAAAAATAAAATTACTGGGACTATACCAACATAAAAGGCTTTTGCAGACAAGGAAACCATCAGCAAAACAAAAAGATAACCTATCGAATGGGAAAAGATATTTGCAAATGATATATTGAGTAAGGGGTTAATATACAAAATACCTAAAAAAAAAAAAAAAAGCTTCACAACACCAAAACAAAAAACAAAAAAGCAAACAAAAAAAACCAATCCAGTTAAATGAGCAGAGGACCTGAATAGACATTTCTCCAAGGACAGCAGATAGCCAACAGACATAAGGAAAGATACTCAGCATCACTAATCATTGGGCAAATGCAAATCAAAACCACAATGAGATATCACCTACAGACCTGTCAGAATGGCTAGAATCAAAAAGTCCAGAATTAACAAGGCAAGGATATGGGACAAAGGAGCCCTTGTACACTTGTTAACTGGGGGTGTATAGTGCAGCCACTCTGGAAAACAGTATGGAGGTTCCTCAAAAAGTTAAAAATAGAACTACCCTAAGATCCAACCATTGCAGTACGGGGTATTTCCCCAAAGAATACAAAAATACTACAAAGGGATACATGCACCCTGATGTTTATAGCAGCATTATTAACAATAACCAAATTATGGAAACAGCCTAAATGTCCATCAGCAGATGAGTGGATAAAGAAGCTGTGGTAGACACACAAACACACACACATGCGCGCACACACACAAACACACACACTGGAATATTAATTACTCAGCAATAAAAAAAAAGGATGGGATCTTTCCATTTGCAGAACCATGGATGAACCTAGAAGGTATGCTGAGTGAAATAGAGAAAGACAAATGCCTTATGATTTCACTTACATGTGGAATCTAAAAAACAAAACAAATGAACAGGCAAGCCAAAAAAATTAAAAAAATAGAAAAAAGCAGAAACAGATCCATAAATACAGAGAACAAGCTGGTGGTTGCCAGAAGAGAGGGAGGTGGGAGATAGGCAAGATGGGTAAAGGGGAATGGGAGGTACAGTCTTCCAGTTACAGAATCAGTTAGTCACAGGGATAAAGGTGCAACATAGGGAATATAGTCAGTGGTGTTGTAATAATGTTGTATGGTGACAGATGGCAGCTACCGTTATGGGGAGCACAGCATAATGTATATAGGTTTTGAATCACTATGTTGTATGCCTGAAACTAATGTAATAAGTGTCAACTATACTTCTGTTTAAAAAAAAAAAGAAATGTAAACATATCCTTAATCATTTTTATATTTATTATATGGTGGAATGATAATACTTTGGATATGTTGGTTCAATAAAATACATTATTTAAAAAATAGTAAGCATTTGGCCCATAAACATAAAATGGGTTTATCTGATGTGAGATGCCGTCTTCAGATTAAAGGATTATATATCTGTTTAACTGATGGCCAATTTTTTTTCTAATTTGCCTAATTTTACTGGATATTTTAGCCTATATGCCAATGAAAAATATATTTAAAGTTACTTATATACAAAACACTATGTTAATTGCTGTGGAGGAGCATAAATAGTAACATAATCTTTGCTCTGACGAAACTTACAGTATGCCTGAAAAAGTAAGAATAAAATATTTAAATTATAATTAAAGACATCAGAAAGATACACCCAATTGATCATTATCAGTAAACCTAACAAAAGTACTTTAAGATTACCCCTTAATTAGGTCAGAATTGAATAAAGTCTAAAAATAAAGTTAAATTTATTTTGAAAAAGAAACAGTAAATGCCAACTTTATTTCAAGTTTGTTAAACTATTACTTATTAAGTTTATGTGCCGTGGTTACTCTTCTTACTTGGTACATAATGAAGACAGTTTCTAAGGAGAATTCATTCCATAGCTGCACAGAATTCATTCCATAGCTGCACAATGATAGGACATTTTCTGGAACGGCAAACCTCCCTTCCTGATCTTTATTTCCAGGTTTGCCATGTAAGAGTCAGGAAGACTGCTTAGTGTTCATTTTTTAGTGGTCTGACCTCACGGGCTTCTCTTTTTTTAAGAAATAAAATCTTTTTTGCTTTGTCCACAATTCATTTGTTTTTTACTTCTATAAATTATCTACCATATTAAAAGGTATCTTAAAATGACTTTATTCATATCATAATTTTCTCATTTTTTGATGAGGAAAAAACTCTCCTCGTGCTATTCTCTTTTTTGTTGGTTAAAATATATTGAAGTATTTTTTCTTTTATGTTTCCGTAGCCAGTTCTGTTAACTTCCTGCTGTTTTTTCATCAGGTGTAGACTTTGCAACCTCCCAAGGGATTTATGAAAAAACAGTAATAAGATTTTCTTGATCATATATTTTCTGTGTTCTGCCATTTATTTATTTATTTATTTATTTATTTATTTAGATGCTGTCTGTGCTTCCCCATTCATTAAAATTGAAGTTAGGATTTTTTGACCCAAAAAGATACTTTCACTGGGCTAGAGTGACCACCTTCTATTTTTACGTGAGCACTCAAGTTGAATCTATACGAGGAGACTGTTGCATGTTTTCAGTCCTTGTTACTTATTTGACTTTACTGTGTAGTTAAACATTGTCGTTCGTTAATAAGCTGATGTCTCATTTGTGCTACTAATTTTTTTTTATGTCTCTCCTGGCATGTTCAAATATATTCTTAGTTAGCTTACAAAGGATTGCTGTGTTATACCATCATCTAAGGTTATCTTGAGTGCTTTTCCAAGCATGATTTTGGTAGCATTTTTCTATTATAGAAAAGCTTCCAAGTACTTCTTGACAAGCATTTTAGATCAATCTTTCTTAGACTGTTCTGAAGATATATAAATAGCTACTAACTTTGCCCAAGTTTTACTTTTCTTCCTTTCCTTTTTATTTCTTCTCATTTTCCTTGAATGATTTACTGTCTGAATTCCTGGCATATAATAGGTTCTAAGCAAATAATAGTGGAGTTAAATGAGATTCAATACTTACTAAAAGGACTTAGTATAATTCCTTTACTTGATGACATTCCTAGCAGATTGTTTTTTTTCCATGGTTGCTAAAAACATATCTTGATTTATGGAGAAGGAATTAATAAAGAATGAGCCCCTTTTAATTTTAGCTTTCTTGGTAGGGCTTGACACATGACGCATTTAATCATCTGACTTGAATGTATCTGCAACTTCTCCCTGGCCTGAATGTTATTCTGCATATGAACCTATGTTCAATTTTCTATTAAAATACTACACTAGTTATCTTAGACTCTTCTCTTACCTTCCTAAGTAGTCTGCTAATCTCAATTAACTTTTCTAAAAATCATTGTCATCAACCTGGTAGTTGTCGTGTATCATAAGCTGACTGTTCCTGCAGCAGCCACATCTGTGTTTATGTAACAGAAACCATGGCCACTCTGCACAAATGCACACTTTTAGAAACCGTCATTCGATTAAGGGCTTAAGAGAGTCTTTTGGCTAAAGAGACTGCTGGTATGGTAGAGGTGGTGCAGTTTCCTATAGCTGAAGAAAACAGACTTGAATTTAGGAGTGCGTTCACTGAGATTAGTCCTCTTCACTGAATGCAGAAGTTTAAAGGTTCCTGTACAAAGTCATGACCACTTAAACTATGCAGCATAGTTGTTTAGCAGTCTTATGATAGCAGTGCTATCATCCCATTAAGATATATTATTATGAATTAGAACAGGTATCCTTTTTCATTAGAATTTCATGTGATACCAGTGTGAGAGTTGACTGATCTTATTTGTTTATGATGTATTACTTTTCTGTCACTGGTAAGACCATTTATTATGCATGAAAGCACGGAAATATTGAAGAAGACAAAATTTGAGTTTTGTCTGAACCAGGATTTTGATTGTTTTTCATCAGTTAACTTTTTGACAGGTGATGGAGTACTTAAATGTTAAAGTGCGTTTCACTTAAATGCAATGTATTGCCTAGAATCCTCATATTCCTAGGCTTAATTTTTTTGTGGTCTAGAATTTGTGTATCTTAACAAGGCTGAAGTGTTAGTTGTCCATTTACAGGAAAATAAACTATTGGCATTTGAACAAGCATTTATTTTAAGGGCCTAGTTAGTGTATACTAGGTACTATTCTAGACCCTGGGCTGTAGGAAAGAAAGGTGGATTTAACAGCTTCCCTTTGTTTGAGGAGCTCACAGCCTGGCTCCTATTTTTATAGACTGGTAAATAAATTAATTAAAAGACAGTCTTAAGTGCTGGAGGAGAACTCGTATTAAATGCTGTGGAGACATGGAAAAGGTTGCACCTTTTCCTGCACAGTCTTGGAAGGCTATTCAAAGGAAGTATCTTTTGCACTAAATCGTGATTGTGCATTTGGCAATATCTTCTGTAATCAGAAAACACTTTAAGTACACTATATTCTGATGAAAATAAAATTCATGTAAGATGTTAAATATTCCCCCTTTATTGTTAAAACCGTGCTTGATACAGTGACTTAAAAAAAGGGAGGAAGGGAAGCTTTACTTTGTACTTTCCATGGTTGTTAGAAAACATTTTTTTTCCTCAAAATGGCATTTGAATAGAGGATATATATAGTTAGTCCATTTAAATTTCACTTCTTAACGCTCTACAGCCTGTAGCATTCAGTGGAAATGTTTAGTTAAGGAACTACTTTGGTAATACTCATTTGAAGTTCTTCTGCTTAACTCTTTAAAAAATTATTAAAAATCCTTTAAGTATAATTTACAACCTTGTGCATATTCATCTATATAATTTACTTAAAAAGAGCACCCTACTCTATATCTTTAAAAAATTATCATCTGCATGAAGCAATAGTAGAAATGTGTCAGTGTGTATGTATACATAATTATCGCAGATCTTATATACAAGGTCAAGATTTTTGTTCCTTGTTTTCTTCTGCACTCATTTTTGCTTCATTATAGCTTGATGTCAAATATCTTATTTGAGCATTTTTCTTTCTAAAAACTGATTTTTACAAATTTTAATTACAAAAGCAATAACCATAAATGAAACTTGTATTTATTATTCAGACAAGTTCCCAGAAAAATACTGAACTTAAATAAATACGTAAATCACAACTACAAACTTCTGACATCTTTCATTGTTGGAAGTCCTACTATGCCTTTTTTTTTGTTAAAGAACATATAGCAATACAGATTTATTTGCAGTCTGGGGTTTCTCTTTTAAAATATATATATTTGTGTATCATGATTTGTAATATACTACTCTTCTGCTAAATATGTTATTTTACTATTAGGATCTACAGCTAGAATATGGACAAGGACACCAAAGTAGTTACTTTTTGGGTGCAAACAAGTAAGTAAAGTTCTTTTTAAATTAAATTTAAATTCACAATTAAGTTACTTTATACTTTAATATATTTATTATATTATGTACTTACATTTATTGTATATCTTATTATATATAATATTTAATATATAAATATATTTTAATATTTCCAGAATTAAATGTGTTAGTCTGGTAGATATGTTTTATAATATGCTTTTAACTTTTCTTCATTGCTACTTTGCTAATTATTTAGTCAGTACCTGTCATAATGGGGACGATCACCTTAAGTTTTTTATATCATGCTACTCTGTCGACCTTACTTGTTAGAAAAAAATGAAGTACATTCCAACTGAAGACATATATTGAAGACAATATATGTTTCAGGATTTTTTTTTTCTTTTATTTTTAAAGTTGACCTGTTTATTCCTTATAAAACTTGCTTTGGTCATGTCCCACGTGTGTTGGCTCTGAAAATAGCTGGGAATATTCATACTGTTTAGAAATCTTTATCCTGACTTTTTAACCGTTAAGAGCTTTTTAAAAAGTAGGTAGTAGTTAAAATGTGTCTGGTGTCTTAAGAATTATCAATTCATGCAAGAAGTAAATCCAACAATTATTAAAGGCCTCCTCTATGCCAGGCACCTGTCTGGATGGTGCAGCACTGTGGTGAAAAGGCAGCTTACAAGGTGTAACAATTTAAGGTGCTTGCAGTCCTGAGTCAGCAAGGGAAGGGGACAGGACTCTGCTGTTCCCAGTAGGTTCTTATTTCCTGAGTTCGTGAATAGATTGTCATTATAAAATCTAATTTGTAAGGAAATACTGTTTAAATTGCCAAAATCTCCCAGCAAGGTAGATATTATTTTAATAATCAGAACAACTTAAAATTTCAACATATGATTTCACTTCCATTAGAGAGTTGAGAAATATACTTACATCCATACTTTAAGTTAAGCAGTTGAGAAATGGTGACTAAAGACGAGTAGTTCACATTTAAAGATAATGGAAAATCATGTCTCTCTCCTTTTTTATAGACTCAGTGTTTCAATACACCCTCTTTTCTCAACACTGAGGAAAGACTTTGAATGACAAGCTAGAGAAATGCGTTAGTTTTGATTTAACCTAAAACTTCAGTTAAATACGATGAGGTGTTTTTTTTTTTAATTAACCTGATTTAGGTTTCCTAAAATGGAAAATAAGCATAAAATTTCCCTCCTAGACAAATGAAATTTTATCTAAAGAGTAACTATGTGCTATTTGTAATCTGTCCTGATTCATTGATGGACAGCAAAGAAAGTTTGTCTCATAGTGGTTAGCAAATAAAAATTCTAAAGTGCTTTTTATGTTGTTTTGTCTAAATTTAAAGTCACTGGTTTTAAGGACCTTGTTAGCAAATTTTAAGAGACAGTGGATAATTTGGAGAAATATTTCATTTGTCCTTTTTTTTGGTTCATTTTCAAATTATTTTTAAATTATATACTTGCAAGAATCCAAAAAAAAAAATATGACCCATCACTAAATGCTTTTCCAGATTCCTTAGTTCCCATTTCTAATTGTTAGACATTTTCATAATATATAGTTACTTTGGCTAGGTAAAATGTTAATAATTTGCCCAACCTTCATTTTTTGATTAATTGGATCCCTGCTTAAGGAACTGTATTCTATATAACGAATCACTGGCAAGGTAGGTTGGCCAAAAATTTGACCTTTGGCTGTGTTTCGTGTACAGGTATATACATACATGTGACATGAGCATGGATGTAGCACTTCTCTTACTGTACTGATACATCTGCTTTATTCTTGTGACTAGGCAGTGTTTTAAAACTCACAGGATTTCCTGCTTTCTCCATAGGTGATCAGGCAGACAGATTTCCATTTATGGGTTTCTACCTATTCCAGACCAAACAGGAACTAAGATAGTTTGGTTGTTTTGTTTTGGTTTTAAAAGAATGATATATATTTTGACTTACTGGGTTTTCTTTTCTTTTGAATGCTGTTATTATTGGGATCAACTTTTCTGATCATTTAAAACCAACAAAATACTATTTTTAAAAGAAAACTAAATTATTTCTGATTTTGTTTTTAATGTAGAGCAGAAATTCTAACGATAGATTCTCTTCTAAAGACTTAAATAATGGTGAAAAGAGTAAACTGAATTACACAGTTCCTGGCACAATTGTGTATAGTAGTAGTAAACATCAGATCAGGAGTCAGAGCGCTCTCTTCCTGTAAGCTATGTGACTTTGAGAAATTAACCTCAGTTTTCTCTAGTAAAATGGGGATTATAATAGTCCTTGCCATATAGGGTGCTAAGGGTGAAATGTAGTAATCATTGCAAAGCATTTAGGACAGTTGGGGTTTAATAAATACTTACTAATTGCCCTTATCTGTAGTATTTACTCAGTAAGTAATTGTTGATGATAAGAGCAAATGAATACAAGTGATTAAAATTGCTCTTTGGTTTTAAAGAAGTAGGAAGTTTTTTTGTTTTGTCTTCAAATGTAATCGGGACAATACTTAAAGATTTTTTTTGAGCCATTTAGGCAATTTCAGATTTTAGTAACCAGCAGCGTGAATTTCTTAGCTAATTTGAATATGTTAAATATTTTGGCTGTGGTTTTTACTTCCCTCTATAAGTTTCTTCACTTCACCAGTTAAATCTATGTTTGCTTATTGCTCCATTTTTAACTTTTCATCCAGATTTCCTAATTATTTTCAATTGACTTAGTAACTCTCAGTATCTGTGGGCATCGTTTTGTTTTATTTTGTTCATTACTTTCTAAAATTTCCATAACAGAAGAATCCACATGGACTAGTGAATATTGACACTGTATATTGTAGAGCACCCAACCTTGGTGATTAAATCAGTGTCACATAATTTCTCTAGGGCTCTCAATATACAGTATTTACTGTAAGTGAACCTCTTAGCAAATTTAGCCATGTTTCATTTTTTCTTTTGTAAAGCCTGAAAAGCAAATCATATATCCTACTTTTCATTAAAACTTCATGAATTGTATACTGTATTAACAAAGTATCTGTAACACATAGTAGGAGATTTACAAGTAAATAAACAATAAATTTACGTGAGTCCCTAGGCATAGGCTAGCTGCTTTTCTGTGATCTTATTAAGCTTTTCTCTCTTATTCTTGGAGAACCTAACACTCTCAGGAAGATTCTTTTTTAAAAAGTGGAATGCCATGTAAGTCCAGTTAAATATGGTAATTGAAAATAAACTACATTTTAAATTTCCTTTTTAACTATTTTCAAATTTTATTCTCTGCTGGAAAAAGGTGCCCCCAAAACTGTTGTTATGTGTGTAAGAAAAAGTGTTTTTCGTATTTTCTAAAATGATATAAAAGCCCACTGTATACTTCAGAGTTACTATGTTTAACTTAGTAAAATAGTGTAAAGCAGTGCTTCTTCAATTTTTGGTCTCAGGATCCTTTACAATCTTAAAAATTATTGAGGATTCCAGTGAGCTTTTGTTTCTGTGGGTTAAAACTGTCAATATTTATAGTATTAGAAATTTACACTGAGAACTTTTCAAAATATTTACTTATTTAAAATAGTAATATACTCGTTACATGTTATCATAAATAACATTTTGCGTGTGTGTATTAAAAAAATTTGTCATCATTAAGGACCAATTTAAATGCCACCCCTTTATGTTACCTTCCTGTAACACCACTTGATTCCTCTCATGAGACTTAGAAGCAGCAAATAATTGTGATAATAGATTTTGTATATGTCAGTGTAATTCAACTGACTTTTTGTTGAGGCCCACTAATAACATTTTTTATGAAAAACAGCTAGATTTTTCTGAAACAAAGTAATAGTAAGAAAAGTGTCATTGTTTTACATTTTTTGCAAATCTCTTTAATATCTGGCTTAGTAGAAGACAGATGGATTCTCATATCTGCTATTAATCTGTTCTATTAACATGCATTTTATAATCTCTGGAAAACTCCAGAGTTTCATTCTCAATGAAAGAACAAGAGCGCAAAAGGTAAATGCTTTTCTTATTATATGCAGTATGAAAATAGTTTTGTTCTTGCAGACCCCCTACAGGAGACCAAGGGACCTTGGAGATCCCTAGACCACACTTACAGAATTGCTAAAGAAATGTTGCTCAGTCATAATAAAGAAAATACTAATTGAGTACTTAGTGTATTCTGAATTACTATTCTAAGCATTTTACCCATATTCAGTGTATCGTCAGATAAACACTTTGATGTAGGTTATAATTGTTATAATTCCTGCTTTATAGATAAGGAAATTGAAGCATTGCAGCTAACTTATTGAAGGCCACACAGCTTACAAGGACAGAGGCAGGACTCAGGTTCAGGCTGTCTTTGCTTCATAACCTGGCATCGTTTTACTATCCTGCTTCTAGTCAGAGGCTCCTGCCTTCCTAGAGCTAGCCCCTGAAGAGCTTTGTGAGTTAGATGATAGATTTGACTGAAGTACCTCAATTTTTTTGATGTGCAGAATAGGATTTGCAATTAGTTTATGGCTTTCCCATGTCATTTACACTTGATTTAGAGCTTTGTCGTTTTTTAATATTTAGATTGTTAGTAAGCTGGCCTAATTAAGATATTTGAAGACCAAAATTTGTTCTATTAATTGTTTATACCAGCTAACCATTCCTTTCAGTTTCTCTGGTTTTATGTTTTGATAATTCTAAGGGCAGTTTTTTCCAATACATATCAGAGGGGTAAAATGATTAGAAGGTACTGCCTTACAACTTTCAAGGAGAGTAAATTTTCTGTTGACTCACTTTCACCTCAGTAATCTACTAGTAACCATATATCCTCCTATCCCATTGGCTTTAAGAAAGCTACGGAGTTTTTATGCTTGAAGAGTATAACATGGGAAATACGCTGCGTGAACTTGCAGTGACAAGAAGTAAGGGAACTTCAGGAATGCCACGAGTGCTCTCTTACATTCCTGAATATCAAAGTTTCATAAATTGCTCCTAATGATAAAATCCTCACACCTGGTCTGATACAGGCTTAGTCTCCCAAAAGTGTAAATGTGTTTGCCAGTACACCACTGGAGAACAGATGCTTCAGGTAAGTGAGTGTCTTCCGTGAAAGCCAAGTGCTACTACATTCATGTATTCACATCACATGCATGCATGCTTTTGCAGAGATCCAACCTGTTGAGTTTCATTTTGTAGGATTGCCTGAGAGCATGTTTTTTTTAAAGTGTGTCACCTTCCTTATTTTAAGAAAAAGAAAATATAATTTCAGGTGTCAGGTATAATGTTCCAGGTAAAATTTGAGTCCTGGAAACCCCTGACTATGACCCTGCAATTATGGTTTTGTCAGTCCTATTGTGACATTTCATGGTGGGTTGTTCTCTGTTTGAATTGGTATTTTTCAGTAACCATTAGGATTTATTTTGTTCATTTCAAATACATGTATAAAGACATTAGCAACAGAAAATATAGATATATTATTAAATATAACTTGACGTTCTGTGGTATAGAGATCATTGTAGCAGATGTTAATGAACAGTAAAAAGTAATTTAAAAGTTTGTGGGTAAGGTAAAAGTGATGAAAATATGTACTTGCTATACCTTTGCTTATTTATTCACATTATTTTTTGTTCTTGCTTTTGTTTTATTTTAAGGAGTCTTCTGAAGTCTGTTGAAGAAGAATTACATCAGCGGTAATTTTGATTTTTAATTAAGCTTAAAAAACTTTATGTCATAGATGCGTAAAATGTCTTTGCCCCCTTCTCTGTCACGTAGCCGAAGCTTGTCTTGTTGTTGTTTAATTCTGAATACTATAAAGCTGCAGAAATAAAATTCTGTCTTGCAGTAGCCCTTCCTGCATTTTCTGAAATTTCTTCTTAAGCCATTTGGTAAAGTCCGTTTAGTAACAGTGGAATCATCCTTTGTCCTTAGAGGGCATGTGGCGCATTTAGAAGATGATGAAGGGGATGATGATGGATCTAAACAGTAAGTTCTGTTTCTGTTTTTGATAAACGAAAACGTGTCATTTGGTTTATTTCATAAATCTGACAGCTTAATATTGCCAGTAATTTTAATGTCATTAGTAACATAGTATTATGGGTTATACCACAGTTTCTATCTCTTTCTCTATTCTAGTTGTGTTAGCTCAAGCAACATGAACAAAACACCATAGCCTGGTGGTTTAAACAATTGATCTCATAGTTCTGGAGGCTGGGAGGTTCGGGCTCGAGCTGCTGGCCAGTTTAGTTCCTGGTGAGAGGTCTCTTGCAGGCCTGCACATGGCTGCCTTTTCACCATGTTCTCAACCTGGGCTTTCCTCAGTTCAGGCATGCAGAGACAGAAATCTCTCCCCCTTTTCCTGTCTAATGAGGACCTCACTCTTATGACCTCGGTTAACCTTCCACTAAACACTAGAATATGAGCACAATTCAGCCAGGTTGTCTCCTCTCTGTAACAGGGATTACCTTTCCTCCCATTTCCACTAATATGTTCATCATTTCCACCTAAGACCCCAGCAGAATGGCTTTTAATGTCCACATTCTACCAGCATTCTGTTGGTGATTATTTATATATTCTCTAAGAAGATGGAAACTTTCCTCCAGCTCTCCTCTTTCTGGTCGTTCATCAAAATCACTCTTTAAGTCCATATTTCTAGCATGTACCCTAGAACTCTTCCAGCCTCTGCCCGTTACTCAGTTCCAAAGCTGTTTCCACATATTTGGGTATTTGTTATAGCAGTACCCCACTTCTTGGTACCAAGCAAGTCTGTCTTAGCTCCGTCTGCCACAAGAAAATACCATGGACTGAGTGACTTGAATAACAGATTTGTCACAGCTCTGAAGTCTTGGGTGTCTAAGATAAAGTAACTGCCCATTCAGTTCCTGGTAGGGGGCCCTATTCCTGGGTTGTAGACAGCTGCCTCCTTGCTGTGTCCTCGCATCGTCTTTTCTTGATGTGTACATGGAGAGGAGGGAGGAGCAATCTCTTCGTCTTCTTATAAGGTCCTGTTGGGTCAGGACCACCCTTAGAACCTCCTTTAACCTTAATTACCTTCTAGAAGCCCTGTGTCCAGATACAGTCATGTGGGGGGTTAGGGCTTCAACATAGGAATTTTGGTGGACAAAATTCAGTTCATAGCACTGACTGATGACAAAGAACTTTGAAAGAAACTAATTGACAAACACAGGAAATATATCTTGTAATTTAATGTTGTAAATTAGTAATTGGTAGATGCTATAAGTATTACTACAACTACAGAGGCTTGTACTTTGTTGAATAAATTTCATCTGATATGTTTTAAATGAACACATTGGATATAAGTGTATTTTTAAAGAGGGAATATTTTCACTTATGTAAGCATTGATACTTAGTTTTTTTAGATTTTTGTTTTTCCCCCTTTTAAGAAAGGTGCAGTTTCATGGTAGAGTGACACCTGACTAGCAGCTGGAGGCATGGAGGCATAGGTCTTCCTTTGTACCTCACTACTCTGTGACCTTGACTCAGGCCACTTAACCTCTCGGGGCCTCCCTCTCCTCATCTGAGAGTTAATGCTCGATCATCTTTTAATTTTTTTGTACATCTAAAATGCCAATCCTGAGTTGTAATGAATTTTAGCTTCAATCAAATAAATTCTACCTAAAATTTTGCAGCAAATGTAGGTAGCTTTTGATGAGCTTCATCAGAGATATTTCATATCTAAAAGTAGTAAAAAGCTTACATTGTAATATATTTTTATATTATATCATTTTGCTATTTTTCCCTAAACTAATTGCTGCTTATGTTTTTATTATAATTACCTTCCAATTGATATAAACTGGAATTGTAGTTATCTTTTCCTGTTTTAATTTGAAACCAAGAAAGCATATCTCCTTAATTACTTCTGAATAAAACTTCATTCAGTATAACTTGAGCATTTCACAGAATATTTTGGAAAACACTCATAATCTCAGAAAAAGGAACTTGTTTATGCAGATTTTCTTCCATATCTTTGAAAAATTAATTATATTTTAGTAATAATTCACTTCTGATTCTGAACTCTCATGTTTTTATAGTTCAACCATGAAAGCGAAAGTTCCACCTCCTTTGCCACCAAAGGTAAGCAGGTTTGTTTTTCAATTTGAGTTAACGTGTGTGTGTATGTGTGATTGTTCTGCCACTTTAGTACTGTATTAATAGTTTCTCTGTAGCTTATTTTCATTTGGGATCCACAAAAAAAAAAAAAAATCATGAACAAGTTACTAACCATGATATAGATGATTGTGGTTATATTTGTCTTTTTTTAATTATCCAACTTTTTACTTCAGGAAAAATGTTTCATATTTTTCCTTTTGAATGAAACATGAATAATTTCATGTTTAATCATTGGTCTCCTTTTCTGTATTATTCCAGCCTAAGACCATATTCATACCACAGGAAACTCATTCTACTGAGGATGATAATCAAGGAACCATCAAGAGATGTCCCACGTCAGAGAGCCCAGCAAAACCATCCCAAGTTCCGCCTAGACCACCACCTCCCAGATTACCTCCACAGAAGCCAATTGCTTTAGGTAATGGGGGAAGGGAGGGTGAGATTAAGCATGTTACCAGGGTTTAGTACTGTGTGAAAAAAACGGAGGGTATCTTTATTTTAAGAGAGTATTTGAAATTTCTTTGAGAGAGGGGAAGAGGAAGGCAACGACTATAGAGATGTTTTCTGCTTTTTGTCACATGGTTTGTAGTGTTTATATGACAGGATTACCTGTGACACGTTCTGGGATTCAGATGTCCTTGTTTCTCATCTCATATCTAGCCTCTTCCCTCTGGAGAATTGGGAATATTCAGTTCATCATTTAACTTAGCATGGCAACTGAAGAGACTGAACTCTGACCAAACAAGACAGTGTGTTTTGGTTGTAGGCTACTTGTGTTTTAGAAAAACAGGAGGGTACTCTAACTTCTTCATTTTATTTTATCATTTTTAGAAAAATGATTGTCAGTATTGCTAGGTGTTTGCCTCCAAATTAATCCTAGATGTTGTTTTAATACTATATTCTTGCATATTATGCATAAGATGCAATTTAAAAAAGAACAATTAAAGTTTCCTGGATAACATAGTGTAAATTGCCCCTTTCCTGAAAGTAGTTATATATTCAGTGTTTCTTTGTCCTTTACACAAATACATGTGCTTAGACATAACCTGATTTTAAATTTGTCTATATGAAAAAAGAGATGTAGGTAGCAGGACATGTGCATCAGACTTCTTTCTTCAGTACTAAATATTTCTGATTGGGTGATCCCAAATGAAGGCAGAAAACCATCTGAGAGATCGGATTTTTCTTTCCTACTTGGTAATTTTCTGAATGAAAGTTTTCATGAAAATTAATCCTTTTTAAATATATTTAAACATCTCACTGAAGGAAATGGAGTGAGCTCCTTCCAGTTAAATGGTGAACGAGAGGATTCATTATATCAACAACAGAATGAACACAGAGGCACAAACCCTTCAAGGAAAGAAAAGAAAGATGTACCAGTAGGTATTTATATTTATAAGCTCTCCTTGTATTTTTCTTTCTCATCGTTAAGTTAGTTTTGTTATTATAATTAATGAAACTAGCAATTACATATTTTACAATATGGTATTTAATATATTAATTATAATAATAGATTGCTTAAATCTTAAAAAAAGTAACTTTGCTGTGGCGAACTTTGAATGATGGCCAGTTGGTTATAATGGTGTATTATAAAATGTGGCCTTCTGCATACAGGTAACTATTATTATTCTCATGGAGATAAGATTGATTCTTAAAATGTTAGTTCCTTTTTCAATCTCAAAAAGTTATGGGAAGAAGGACATGGACACATAAGGAAAGCTAGAACTTAGGACAAGTTTTTAACTGTAGGCTACATACATAATTCATGGTATTACTACTCTTACTCAAAGAAAATACCTAACAAGGAGGAAAATTTTCCAATAGGTATAAAATATCATTTCAGGAAAGATGAAATTAACCTTAACAGTTATTCCTGTTACAGATAAATAAATATTATTTATCGGGGGATTAAAGTATTTTAACATTTGTGAAGAATTTGCTCTTCATCATCAGAAGACATTTGTCTGTCATCATAGAACTTAAAACAACAAAACATCCTTAAAATCCCCAATTCAGCATGAGATCATGAGATGAGATAGTATTTTTTAAAGTTTTTTGTGTATACTAAAGTTTGTTTTTGTAGATATTTATAATACACTTAAAATGTTTATGTGCATATAGCTATGATTTTATGTAGTAAGCACATTGCTAGAGGCTTTTGTACTATATCTAATCAACTTTTTTTTTAAGATTTCATGACATAATATGATATACCATTTTTTATTTTCAGTTAAAGCACTTAACTGGGATTATCCACTGTAATTTGTGAAATTTAGGTAGGACACTGTTAACAAAAGTGTAAAATGCCCTTCAGGAATAAGTTTTTATGAAGTCTGCCCAATCGAGCAGGGCCCTTTTGTTTTTATCAGTTTAAATTTTAGCAGCCCTCTTAATGTAGTACAGAAATATGCAGCCTTATGACTCTATAGTGCAGCATAAGAACCTTTGAGAGATGTATACATTTTTTATGTATGCATTTTTATCACTGTGTTAGCTCATGTCATTAGGGTAAGAAACTGCTATACGGTAGTAGTGAAACTAACAGTCTCAGTAATTCTGAAATATGTCTATGACTGTATCATAGGATAAACAGTGTCCATGATATATTGAAACATGATTACCGTTTCTGCAGCTTGAAATTATTTATAGCCAGTTCTGTCAATACTTAATGTAAATCTGGCATTCAGAGCTCCCTAATTAAAAATGTCTTGCTGAAGTAGATGATCTAACATAATTTAAGGACATCAATATAGAACTAAGTACAGAAATTACTTGCAAAATGGAAAAACATTATCAGAAATTAGTGGCCGTAATAGGCTGTACATCCTCATACACATGTCTACGAAGTAAAATTTCAAAGTCTCAATTTCAAAAGTATCAGTAGTTACAGGAGTAGTACTACACAGAATATTTCATCTGTATCATGTATATGAAATCAGTAGCTTTCTAGTTAATTTTTGTCACATCATTTAGATAATTTTGACTTAGATTGAAAAAAAATTAGGATGTCATTCCTTAAAATATTTAGATTAACCTCCAAAGAAGTCTAGACTTTTCATAAAATTTATGTTTGAAGTATCATCTCAGGACGACTGGGTGGCTCAGTCGGTTAAGTATCTACCTTTGGCTCAGGTCATGATCCCAGGGTCATGGGATCGAATCCTACTTTGGGCTCCTTGCTCAGCAGGAGCCTGCTTCTCCCTCTCCCCTGTCACTCCCCCTGCTTGTGCCCTCTCTCTCTTTTTTTTCTCTCTGACAAATAAATGAATAAAATCTTAAAAAAAAAAAAAAGTGGCTGAGTTTATCTTGAATTAGGAAAGACTACATTTAAAAAAATAAATAAAGTATCATCTCTCTCCAAAGAGATTCCTTCTCCAGGGGACACATCATATACTCCAGGCATGTAGCCCCTGGGAAAAATATCTGGTATTCTTGAGCATGTTGTAGGTGAATGATTATGCTATTTTTACTCTCCTTATAATTATCAGTATACTTTGACCAGTGATTGATATATTTGAATCCATCAAAATGTAAAACTTCATTTGACATTGTAAGCAAGGTTAAGATAATTTACAGATTAGGTTAAGACATTCGTAATATATTTAATAGATAAAGTATTCAAATCTAGGGCACCTGGTTGGCTTGGTTGGTTAAGTGTCTGCCTTCAGCTCAGGTTCCCTGGAATCAAGTCCCACATCGGGCTCCTTGCTCAGCGGGGAGCCTGCTTCTCCCTCTGCCTACCATTCCCCTGCTTGTGCTCACTCACTCACTCTCTCTGACAAATAAATAAATAAAATGTTTTTTTAAAAAGTATTCAAATCTAGATTATATAAAGAATTCCAACAAATAGATAAGAAAAAAATAACTTAGTTAAAAAAAAATGGGAAAAGACAATTCACAGAAGAGAATATACAGATAGCCAATAAACTGTTTTTTAAATATTCTCAATCTTCCTAACAATCAGAGCCATGCAAATTAAGGAGAAAATATTTTTTACTGATCAGTTTGGTAACATTAAGTGTCTGTAAGACCATAAGGAACCAGGGAGCTCCTACATTGCTGGTGGGTATGATATGAAATGAACAAGCACTCAGACAGTTTGGCGGTCAATATCTGCCAAAATGTAAAAGGTACAGCCCTTTGTTCCAGTAGTTTCTCTCTTCACAGCATACCCTAAAAAATTTATTCACACATTCCATAGTAAGGTATATGCAAGGGTGATCATTTCTGCATTGTTGTTATAGTAAAAAATGGAAAATAACTTAAATATCCAGTAATAATTAGGTAATAGTTAAATAAAGTATTATGTTGATACCGTGCTGCAGTTAAAACAAATGGACCAGATCTGTGTGTACTGATAGGAAGATCTGTCCAAAATCCAACGTTAAGGGGAAGAAGAGGTTGATAAAACAGTGCGTTAACTATTCATGTTCTAAAACACACACACACACAGTGTTTTCTGTGGGGATTCATACAAAGGAGGTATGGAAATATACACAAATACATGAGTGCATATAGTTGTCTAGAAAAAAGGCTTGGAAGGGTACACTCTAAACCAGTTTTTTTTTGGGGGGGGGGGGACAAGTACCAGGAATAAGTGGACTATACAAGGGTTATAGGGAACTTTTCAGCCTTATCTGTATTGTTTCGTTTTACAAAAAGAAAGTATTCATGTTTTTTTTATTTTGATACGTGTGTTTGAAATACAGTATTGTTACACCAAACAGCAACAAAAGAAGTATATTCATGCATGTATTCTTTTTCTAGAAGCCTATTAGTAATGGTCTACCCCCAACACCTAAAGTGCATGTAAGTATAAATATCAACTAGGTTGTTTTCAAGCTAAATACAGTGACAGATAATTGCTTGACTGTGTATCTTTGGTTAGATTTTTACCTGTTTGAAAGAATCTCCTTTATTAATAAAAAAAATCTAGAAGATTGCTAATTTAAATATTGTTACATCTGAAAAGTAGTTTTACAAGACAAAATTATGGTAAATTATACATTTTAAAGCTCCTTTATTCCAAAATTTGTTGATATCTTCTAAGGCACATGGATACAATAGGAAGTACAAAATGTAGATTGACACATTTTTTCCTAGTGTTCTCATTATCAAAAACAGAAGTTTAAAACTAGAAGGAACATTAAAGGACCATCTGGCCCAAACTCTTATTTTGACTGTGAGTAAAACTGAGACCCCAGAATCTTTGCAAGATCACAGAACTCCACCCAGTTCCTAGGTACACCTGTGTTCTACTCCATCCTGGTTTTGTTTTTTGTTCGTTTGTTTGTTTTTTGTTTTTTATTAGACTGTGCTGCCTTAGAATTAAAATTATATTAGCTCAGTGTAATTGTGCATCAGTATAGATAGACCTGCATTTTCGCCACTGCAAACCTGTAACCTAAAATGTAGTGTGACGCTAATTTAGAAGGTGTCCACTGCATTTCTAGTGTGTAACCTCTCGACTCTTCTTTTGTAGTCTTTTTAGTTTCTTACTCCACTTTGTAATTAGTATTAAAGATCTGAATATTTATCCCTTATCTTACAAAATAAAAGATTGGAGAGTAAAAGGCTCCCAAGTCTAGCAGAGACACTTAAACAAGAGGACACAATTTCCTGTTTGGCTACAGCGCAAAGCTCTCAGGTCAGGTGCGCAGTTGACAGGGAAGAGCTCATAACCGGAAAGCCAGGTACGATCAGCTTCCGGACCAGCTTATGGTTGGGGTTGGTTTGCTTGTTTGGCACCTCATTTTGTCAATTTGGATTTTTAGGGGTTAGGCAGCACCTCCACATACAAATTTTGGCAGCTATCTTAAAAAATAATTATCGGAATTAGTTAAATGATACAATTTCTGCCCTATACCTTAAAAACATTTTTTATTGGTCTCCTACACCTGATAGTATTTCCAGGTGGTGGTTGTTTTTTGGTACCAAAATCTTAATAGTATTGGTTGGTAGGTTTCTGTGAGGAAAAAGGAAATCTTCAGGTTTATAATTTTCTTTTTTTATGTTAATATTTTTAATCCCTTATAATTAACTGTGGTAATGTGTTCTGTCTCTGGATATCATCTCCATGTTTGTGAAGAAAATATTCCAGCTATAAAATGATGCACAATGCACTTCTTCCCACCAGATATTTTTGTATTCTTTTTCCCCAAGGTGTTGGTAGAAAAAGTGATTAAATGAATAAGCTTGCTTTATTTATTCTAACCTGAACAACAGTTCCAAAATTAACATTTTACTCTTTGAAGATCAAAAAAAAGTTCAAATGAATGATTCTGTATTTCCTTATAAGGTGTTTATTATATGAAAGACTTGTAAATGGGCTTCAAAAATATTAACATAAAGAAATAAAGCTTATTGACCATCCAGGGGCAATAAGCACATTGCTTATTTTTTTTAGAAAGTGGGTACAGACCCATGTTTTGAAATACATGGTATGAATTTGAAATCAACTATACCTCTTTCATGTTGTAATATTAAATTTAATGATGAATAACATTTTAAGTCATGAAATGAAATAAACTTTTCGCCTTTGTAGAGGTTATGATTTCCTTCTTATCAGAGAATATTGTATTACTTGGTTATTCTTGTTTTTCCAGATGGGTGCATGTTTTTCGAAGGTTTTTAATGGATGTCCCTTGAAAATTCACTGTGCAACATCTTGGATAAACCCAGATACAAGAGGTAGTACTATATGTTTATATCTGTTATCGTTCTAATTGTTTTTTAAGCTGAGACCGTGAAAGCATTCAGTTTTCTTCATGTTCTGAATACCTTTCTGAAAAATTTTTCTTATAATTTTTTAAAATTATTTAAGGTAAATATGTTTCTCTATGTTATCAGCAGTGTTTGAGGTGACCTGTGACGCTATAATTTCACTCTGTGGTCCCCATGTCAATAGAATGAAACCATATACTTTGTGCCACCCTAATTTCTTCCAGAGAAGTTTTTTCTGTAGCTGCACATATCTTTGTGTTTTAGGTACAGCTGTTAAAGGAGTTTAACAGCTAAGGGTCCAGGGTGTAGTGAACACATTGGAGGACCTCTCCACCTTAAAGGGGATCATAATAAGGATCGTTGTCATCAGTCACTGACTTAAAGATTACCAGCATGCTCTCACTATATATCTTAATATCTGTTTATATAAGATCTACATGAATACATGCCCACACGTCTTCTTACTAAATCTTTTAAAAATCCAAGGTGTAGGAACTGTATTTCACAAGTAGGGAGAATGACATTCAGAGAGGTTCATTGTTTCATTACCAGTCAGGGGTAGATCTGCACTTTGAACCCAGTTCAGTTGTATTGTCTGACCACAAAGCTTATGCCTTTAATCTGCCAGCACTAATCCTAAATACTGGGCAGTAGAGGAATGCTCCTCGCATTTTAAGTTGTTCTCAGCATACTTCAGTTTAGTCAGGAGAAATTCTTGACCTGTTGTTTTTTATTATCAAAAGCAGATCAGACAGGACCATGGCTAAACCGCCATCTTCCAGCAGATATTGAGTACCCTAGTAGGTATGCATCCAGGTTTTAGGGTACTTTTTGAATAGGCAGTAGCCAGGTCCTGGTTTGTTTTTGTTGTTGTTCGTTATTTGTTCTTTTTTAAGATCCTGGTGTTTTGATGTTACTGCTAAAAATGGTAGCCCATCTGCAAAAATATTTTTAATGTGTATCAGTTCTTCTTTACTCATAGTCTGTACACTGATTGTACATGATCCTGTCTTAAAGGAATTTTAGAAAAGAAGCTATAGATTCCCTGCCAGGCCTCAGCACCCTCTGACGAGTAAGGAGCCCTAGCATTCCAGACTTCAAAACCTCTTTTACATAAAAGTTTTCCTCTCTGCTTTGAGGCTGGTATTTACATATAGCTCAGTTCATTAAGGTAGAGTATTTAGCCACTTACTTGTATTAAAATATATATTTACTGCTTATCAATCACAGTAATTCTTTCTTCATGTTAATACATATTTACTTAATTTGTATATAAATCCTTTTGGAAAGTATTTTACGTATCAGAACGGTGAATTATTTTTGTCATTTCAGATCAGTACTTGATATTTGGTGCCGAGGAAGGGATTTATACTTTGAATCTTAATGAACTTCATGAAACATCAATGGAACAGGTGTGTTATTTTGTATTTTCCCTTTTTTAAAGTTATATATAGATACTAGACAAGAAATAAGGTTCAGTTCTAGGATTTTCTGCCTCTTTGATCCATCAGAGCTTCATAGAGCATGTTGTATTCATCAGGTACTGAGGACACATTCGCAGGACTAGTCCTGCCCTGCAGGACCTCATGATGTAATAGAGAACGAGACACAGCAGTCACTACAGCAATCAGGTGTCATGCTAGGAGTGAGCACAAGGTAGAGGCCACAGAGTTGCAAGTTACTAGCACCTCCCGTGGCAGGTGAGAAGAGACCATTCGTGGCAGTGCTGGATGGAGGGTAAATATGAGTTGTGAATCAACACGAAAAGGACAGGGAACCATGAACAGACAGCCTGACTGGGGTATAAAATGAGGCAGAGTAGTAACAGTAAATGGAGGTGGATGGGGAAGGCAGCTGCCAAACCCCCGAGCTTCATGAGCCACGCTGATGACCAGGTCCGTGTTTTAGAATGGTCTGTTTGCAGTGTGGTGAGAGATGGCAGGAGAGATTTTGGTCAAAGGATGAAGAAATGTTGAGTCGGGGCAAAAGTGGGGAGGACAGAAAGGAAAAAGTGGGGTTTGAAATCGTTTGGGGACATTTCTTTTGTCCCAGTGATTGGGGGAAGCTTTTGGCATTTAGTACCCAAAGGCCAGCAATGCTAACCAACCTGCAAAACGATAATGATGGTGCTAGGAGCTAATACCTGTGTAAAGCTTACTGTGTGCCAAATACTGTGTTCAGCATTTTTTTTTTTTAAGATTGATTTATTTATTCCAGAGAGAGAAAGAAAGAAAGTGGGTGGAGGGGCAGAGGGGAGAAAATCTCAAGCAGACTCCCTGATTAGCAGGGCTCAATTCCATGACCCATGAGATCATGGCCTACGCTGGAACCAAGAATCAGATGCTCAGCCGACTGGGCCACCCAGACACCATTGCTAAATGCTGTTTTTAAACGCTTTACATAATTCGCTTATTCAATCTCACAACAACTCTCAAAGATAGATACCATCATGGATAGCATTCCGATGACAAATCTGAAGCACAGAAAGGATCAGTAACTTTTCAGAGACCCCACAACTATTAAGTAGCTGAACTGGATGGGATGTGAACCCAGGCCAGCTGGCTCCGGAGTCTGTGTCCTTAACTACTTCACCACACTGCCTCTCCCACTTGTATGGCCCCTGTAGACAAACACCAGACCTAGAGAAAGATTAAAGAGCTAGAATTGGCCATATTAAATGACCTCTTCAACATGAAGGCTCAGGAAAAGTCTAGGTTGACCCCAGGTCTCCAGCTAGAGTGAACGACAGTACCACCTGTTAGGGTATGGGATACAGGAAGGGAAGTAGATTAGAAGGACGTGATACTGCATGCAGTTTGGTCACATTGAGTTTTGGGTGCCTGTGGGATGTATAACTGATTGTCCATTATCAGTATAAATTGATTACAAATACAATGGAGAGAAAAAAATCTGTAAGTAATGGTATTTTCTTCATAACCAAACATTTCCGTCTTTTCTCATTGAAGCAGCATTTTTAAATTAGATTTTCTAACAAAATCCTCAACTGCATGATATACTCTAAATCCTTCAATCTGGAAGTGATATACAGTGAGGTGGCTGAAAAATACTAGGAACTAGAGAAAAATGAAAAGGGTCTTGTTACTTATAATAATTAATAAATAACTCAAAGGTAGTGATATTTTTCTTGGATATAATATATCTAAAAATCACCTTACAGGTAGCAATATTAATTGTAAGGAACAAGACCAACTCCATGCATAGGTGGGGTAAGCATTTATCCACCTAATTCAAGGGACAATTAAGTGAAGGTGCCCACCAACCCCTCCCGGTCCCAGTCTGCAGGAAGTAATCTCCTGAGATGCTTCAGCGTTGGAAACTACACTGTTTGAATAATATATTCTGAGCTATACATGCCCTATGAAGTGAAACCTTTTCCCTCGCAGAGGAAGCCTTTGAGAGTAGGGAATGGCAATATGTGAGATCCTGAGGTTTTTTTCATCTTGCTATGAAATTATTAGGTGGATTTTCTCTGTCCTCTGGGGGAAAGAGACCAGGAGGCATGAGTCTGCTAGATAGGGGAAGATGCTGGAAGGAGAGGAAATGACACCAAACAGCGTCCTGGTTTTAAATTTTTTATCTGCTTTTATTATTTATAGCTAACATTCACTGAGTGCTCCGCGTGCGCCAGTCTTCCACGCCCTTTTCTTGTTTAATTGCCACAGCAACTCTGTTAGGTATAGGCGCTCTGTGTTACAAGTAAGAACACTGACTCGCAGAGATCACGTTATCCAAAGTCACAGTCACTGAGAAAGCAGGTGTCTGAGTCCACGCAGACTTGTAGAACCCACTCTTCTTAACTACTGTGTACTTTCATTTAATGGATTATTTCACCTAGAGCCTACTATGCTTAAGGAAATAGACATTAGAAATCTAGAAAAGCTTTAAGGTTTTATTAAATGTGGTTAAAAACAAAAATCCAATGTGAAATCCACTTAAAACTTTGCATCAATACTTTGTCATTGTCTCTGTGTTGATAATTTATCATGGAGGCGTTTGTGTCTTAGCCTGGTACTTTGTGTGTATGCTTCCTCTCACAATAAACCATAGACTTAATACCAGAGAAATACTTTCTAAGTTTTTTTATGAAGATCAACCCAGTTCAAGACAGTATTAAATAAAAATCAGTTTTCTTCCGCTTTGATAACATACTGCTATCTGGCTTATAATAAGTTATTGTCCCTCTTTCTGCCTTATTTTCTCAATGGAGCCAACGAATTCCCAATTCTATTGTGAATTTTTTATGACTAGCATAAAGTAGGAAATGTTTATGTCCTTTCAGTCTGAGACACAGCTATAGGCACATTTTAGAGAACATAGTAATATTGTAATAACATTGTATGGCAACAGATGGTGACTACACTTAACCGTGGTGAGCACTGGATAACCTATAGAATTGTCCAATCAGTATGCTGTGCACCTGAGATTAATATAACATTGTATGTCAACTATATTTCCGTAATAATTCTTTTTGAAACGATGTTGCCATGTTTTGTTTGGAGAAATTAGATACTTTATGTGAGTATATTTTGCAAATAAATGAAACAATCAGGTTTTATATAAAATAGGTTTTACTTTGTTTCTTTCCCTTTTATGATTACCTTTTCTCCTTTAATTATTCAGGGCCCTCATTGTGACTTTGTGCTTTAATAAAGTAAAGCCCTTTGAGGCCTTGCTATGTTTCATTTGTCCCTTCGTTCCCTGCCCACATCCCAGTCTGTTTGGAGTAGGAGCTTCCAGAGCTAGCGCGGCACTCGGGCTTGTGAAATCAGAATGCTTAATCATAGTCAGCAGTGGCTCTCAGACCTCAGTATGCGTCAGAATCTCCTGGAGGGCTGGTTAAAACCTAAATTGCTGGGCTCACCTTCAGAGCTTCTACTTCAGTAAGTCTGAGGTGGGGTCCAAGAATTTGCGTTTCTAACAAATGCCTCCATGATGCCAGTAATGCTGATGTGAAAGGACGGACCGCTTTGAGAACCACTGGGCTTTTTTTTTTTTTTTTTTTAATATGTTAGTCCTCCTACAGTACATCATTAGCTTTTGATACAGTGTTCCATGATTCATTGTTTGCGTATAACACCCGGTGCTCATGGCAATACGTACCACTGGGCTTCATAATAAAATGTATTAATGAGAGCAGTTATGTTTTTCCTTCAAAGTACATGGACTGCATTCCATGGAATCCCCTTTTCTTTGCCCTAAATAGTAATCACTTTCAAACTTCCAGAGATGCCTCTCAGTTCTTTTGGAGTGTATTTCAGAAATGAATTCCGTATCTATATTCTTAATTATTTGTGCATTTTCATCATATTCCCTCAGCCTTTTTTTCCTCCATACCCAGTGTTTCTATACCCTATATTCCACTGCACCATGATCCTTAGAATTTTCTATCTCTGCTGCTCCAGAAGCCATGCATGTCTGAATGCCTAGATACAAACGTATTTGGAGAATTACACAGGAAAGTTAATTACCTAACCCCACAACCAAAATAAAGGAGTAGACATTGTTTGAAAATGTCCTTTCTCCCCTTGTAGTTTGGGGTTTTATAGTTCTTAACCATAAGGGAGACTCAAACTAATCATATCTTGTTGAGACTAAGGTAATGAAATTACATTGCTAATTTATTTACTTTTCTCCCATATAAATGTATGTGTATGTATGTTGTCTTGTTTTAAATGTCTTCTAAAATGAATTCCTATTAAAAATAAGTTTCTTTTTTAAGAACTGGCCTGTTGATAAGACAGCTTACATGGTTAATTATGTACATATTTACATTACTCTTTTGTCTGTTATCTTTTATAAACCCTGCACTTTTTTTTTTTTAACCAGCTATTCCCCCGAAGGTGTACATGGTTATATGTAATGAACAATTGCTTACTATCAATATCTGGTAAGTCTTATAGTTTTTACATATCTTACAATTGTTCCTATTTATGTTACTAGCTTTTATATCATGGTTATTTTTCTTTACAGGTAAAGCTTCTCAGCTTTATTCCCATAATTTACCAGGGCTTTTTGATTATGCAAGACAAATGCAAAAGTTACCTGTGTCTATTCCAGCACACAAACTCCCTGACAGAATACTGCCGAGGTAACTGTATATTTAATTATGTTTCATCCTTAGAGATAATATGTTAATTAATTCTAAATAATAGTTATACTACAGAAATTGAAAAAAGCACTCAGTTTGGGTTAATAGAAATCATGTGTAATGAAAAAATTGAACTGAAGATACCTCTGGAATTTTAAAACTGATTAGTATTTTCTACAAGGTTAAAACTAATTTTTTTCTATAATTTGCTAGTAATTTTTCATCACATATAGTGCTTTTGACATACTTGTGTTAATTTGAATAAAGTGAATTTTTTTCTAAGTACAGTTTCTAAACTTAGAAAATCAAAATGATTTATTAAATCAAGTTTTTTACATTAGAAGATAATTACTTAGGAATTGAGGAGTTTTGCTTTTCTACTTTCAGGGATTTTTCATTTTTCTCTCTCTTCCTTTGGTTATTATATTGCACCTCATTTGTTGTCCAAAAGGGTCTTCTGAGTCTGGTAGAAATCGTATTTTACAAAAACATTATACTATAGCCATTCTTCCTTTACCATATCATTATGTAGACAAACTAATGTACAGCCTTAGCTTTCAAGTACCTTGAAAAGCTGTTGTTCTCAATTGCTGAGTTTACAGTAGAGCTTAAATTTGCCCCATTGTGTAAAAGACTTTAAAAATTAACCTTTTTGATGAAAATCACTTAAAAATTATACTGCATGCTTTTCTGTCTTCTTAAAATAGACCACATTGAGTTTAATTGGGCCTTTTCATGATGACTCAGAGTTGCAACTATGAGCTTGATTTATTGGACTTACATTATAATATCTACAGTTGGAGTTAGCTATTGCTAGCCCCAAGAATGGGGTCAGGGAGTTTCTTTCTTCACATAGAGTTTATCTGTCCCTCTTTTTCTCCCAGCTGCCCCTTGGTGCTGTTGATTTTCTGTCTTATATAGCACATCTCCATCTAGCTGTCTAACTTGATAATCCTAAATTCCTCTGGCCATGGAAACTGACCACCAAGCTTTAAAAATATATGTAAGGGGGGGCACCTGGGGGGCTCAGTCGGTCAAGCGTCTGCCCTCAGCTCAGGTCATGATCTCAGGATCCTGGAATTGAGTCCCAGGTCGGGCTCCCTGCTCAGCGGGGACCCTGCTTCTCCTTCTGCCCTCCCCCCTGCTCATGTTCTCTCTCTCTCTGTCAAATAAATAAATAAAATCTCTAAAAAAAATAATAAAATTGTATGTAAGGTACAAGAGCCCTCCAAGGAACGTAAAGCACATAAATTTTAATGTATTCACTTTTTTATATCATTTTGTCAGAATAGAGACATATATAGCTTATTTGTAGCTGTGTTTTAGTTCTTCAAATTTTACTGAATATACCAGACGTGAAGAAAGTTTCCTAGTATATACCTGAAACAAAACGGAATAACATATGACCTCTTCCTTTAAGGAATTTCCAGAGGAGGATGTTACCTCTAAGAGTACTTTACTTCTGGGCTGTCATTTCATGTAACTTTGTTACAGTCAGTCTTCAGTGTTAGTAGCACTCACCAATGTGTCCTTCCCACTGTCTTCAGTTTTGTTATCAAGAAGTCAGTTATTGTAAAATCTACTCTTAATTCTCTCATTTACTGGCAGGAAATGTGAAAACATTTTTTGCATGGTAAGATTTGATATGCGTATTAGTACCAGTTCCTCTACTGCAAAGTGAGCACAAATTAAACTTCCTTTGAACATCTTATAATGTCCCGTGGTTCTCATTATAAGTCTAGGTACTCATTGTATTGTACTGTAAAGCCTCTGTAGTAAAGCGTAAGCTTTGGAATCTAGGTAGACTTGAATTTAAATCCTGCCCAAACTGACTAGGTTTGGGACTATGAATAAATTATACAACCTCTCATCTATAAAATGGAGCCAGTAAACACCTATCTTGCAAAGTTGTTTTTAAAATGATAAATTATGTATGTATGGTATCCACCATGGTTTCTGGCACCCAGTAGGCTCTTAATAAGTAGATCTGTTGTCATCATTGTCAGGCGTGGTAAAATTGAACCGTGTCTGTAACGCACCCTAAAATATCTTACATCAAATACACTGAGAAGCTTGGTTCACTTAGGATTCTAGTTGACTGGGTGCTGGTAAATAAATTTTATTGCCTTACTGTAAAATCATGACTAAAAGCAAGGTAAGTCTGTGTAGAACACTGTAAAAAATTTTAAACTTATAACATTTGATTGTGCTGCTCACAACTGTTTGGAATAGTTTCATCATTGTTAACACTAAGCTGTACTTCGTAGTTGATCTCGTATTGACTGTGTGGTATTCTTTACAGTCTTTCAGAACCTTGCAGTTAGTTAATCCTCCTGGGTTTTGACAGATTCAGTAACTTAACCCGAGTAACCTTGGGACCAGGGGACGAGTTCACAAGTGTGGGCCAGGAACATTAAGCTTGTTGCAGTGCAAATCTATCAAAACCTTGATTTAGATTTTTTTAAACTTGAAAAAGCACTTTGGTTCAAGCAGTTTACTTCATTTAAAGGTGTGGGGAATTTTTGCTTTGTTTTAAGCTGTATGAAATTTTCACTGTATACGAAAGGGGCCTTTTTATAAATATTAATGTAATGCATGAATTGGAACGTTAAACTCTTCCCAACATGAACATAGTTGAGGGGAACAATAGGTGCTTTAACCCAAAATTTGAAATCAAGGTGTTCTAGAGCACGTTGTCATTTAGCGCCTCAGTATCTGACACATTTGTGTCATTGTTTAGGTGCCATACTATTAACAAAATTCTCATTCACACAGATAAAGTACTTACAGGTGGCAACAAATTTTAACATCTTCTCTTGCAAGCTCAGAATAGTCTTTAGTGAAACTGATACAGAATCATAAAAGAGAAGTGGATTTTTTTTTCTAAGTCGAATCACTATGAACGCTACCGTTAAACTAAGACACTAGATTAAAATTCTTTCTTCCTAGAATTGCTAATTGTATGACATTGAGGAAATTATTAAATCTAACCCTCAGATTTCTATGCTATGACCTATCTCATGGAGGGACTGACAAAGAACATGTGAAATTCATGGCAACCAGTAAGGTCTTAGTAAATGTTAGCAGTAGTTATTAAAGTTTTTATAAACATAAACATCAGCACATAAAACATATTAAAAGCTAAAATTACAATTCCTCAGCATTATATACTTTGTTACTACTTAGCTGCCAATTGTACAGTGACAAGGGCATCCAGCACGATTATTCTGAGCTTGTTTGGAGTGGTATTGAGCGTGCATGCTTAGCTATTTTATTACCAGCAAAGCACAACTCTGTTTTTTGTTGTTGTTGTTTTCGTAAAGACGAGCAGACCAATGACATCTAATCTGTGGCACATTTACACATGTAAAAGAAGTTTAAATATGTATACAGAAATGGAGACGTATAATTTGACATTTGCACTAACATTCTGTTTTATCAACTTTCATTATAAAAGACGTTTGAGTTTATATGTATTTTTTAATTGTAGTTTAAGAACTAATTTTAAATGGATTTTTACATATTAAGTTTGAATCAAATGTTTGCAGAACCTTTCTAAAGGACCTTTGCCAGAAAATCTATACCCCATTCTTCCTGAGTAGAGAAATAAAAATGTCTAAAAAAAGTTCTTACAAATTGTTTTAGTGGTAAGACAAGATTTTACATAGCTTGAATTTATTACATGTGCCAAAAATATCTTTCCTCAGTTTATGGCTTATCTTTTTACTTTCTTAGTGGTATCTTTTGATAAACCAAAGTTATTAATATATTCAACAAATTCATTCAAGAAATTGTCATCTGTAGTTTAAGGTGATAGGGATCCATTCATGAAAATATATCAAAGTTTATTAATATTTTCCTGCATAATTTGTTCTTTTTGCATTTTTTTAAGAAATCCCAAGGTTATATTCTTCTAAGTCTAAATATTTCATAGTCTTGTTTTTCATACTTTAATAAATCCTTAATCTATTTGGAATTGATAGAAGGGGGATGAGAAACAGATTAAATGTATTCTTATTTTTTATAGATGACCCTAGTAGGTTTAACAACTCATCCTTTCTCCACTGATCTGTAATGATACCATTATCATATACTAACTTCACCTACATGTATTATATATTCATTTTCATTTACATTTAGGAAATTTGCTGTATCAGCAAAAATCCCTGAAACCAAGTGGTGTCAGAAATGTTGTGTTGGTAAGTAAACTGTTCCAGAACATGTAGCTCTCCTGCTTTGCAGAGTAGCTAAGAAAATACTATGAGGCTCATTTTTAAATCTGGTATAAAACAGTACTTCTCCAGGGCATTCTGCCAGTAATAGTTTATTTTTCCCCCTTAAGTAAAACAAATGTCTTGGCCGTTCAGTCTCCATGTAGACTAAACCTAATGTAGTACCTTGCACATAACAGTTGTTTTGCAGATAATTTATTGACTGGATACATGGAGAAAGTAGGATGACTTTTTATTACAGCTCTTTATCATACCCTGTTCTCCAGGGGGCCTGTTCTTTATCATTCTTATGCTGCTCGGCAATGGCTTATGAGACTGCATTTATTCATTCAGCATATATTTTCATGCCTTTAGTATGTGAAACCTTATGCCTGTGACATGAAGGTTATAGTCTCCCTGTTCACACACGACGATCCTAAATTCCTCCCCCACCCCCATCACAACCATCTATTTTATTTGCATATAGCAAAAGGAAAAAAGAGTTTTCTTTCCTTCCCTTAAAAACCTCTGAGGCTTTATTATTTTTAAACCTATATTTTGAGATTTGATTAATAATGTATTCATGTTGCTAGAACCACAGCATCATTGCCTCTGAACATTGCTACCAAAAGCACCCTTAGTCACCTGTCCCTAACTGTGCTGTATTCTCCCCAGATCTACTTAACGATCCTTCGTTCGGGATCTTGCTGCCTCACCTAATCTCCGTGCTACCATGAGACCTAAAATCTCTCTTCCCACTGCCAGATCCCATAACAACCACCACGTTCATTTGTGCTCAAGACAAAACTCCTGCAAGTGATGGAGGAGTTTCCAACTCTTACTGAAAGTGTTTTCACCCTGCAGTCTAATTAAGAAATTGAACTGGCAGCCAGCGTTTGTTTGTGCTCAGAGCATGCAACTGCTATTGTTAGGACTTTGTGTTGCAAAGGAACTTACATATGCTTTTTTGCCTTGACAGTGCGAAATCCTTACACAGGCCATAAGTACCTATGTGGGGCACTTCAGACTAGCATTGTTTTATTAGAATGGGTTGAACCAATGCAGAAATTTATGTTAATTAAGGTAAGCATGAAAAGCAACCTAAGTCATTCTTAGTATAAAAGCTTCATTAAGTCAGTTTTCCTGCTCTTTCACAAAAAAAACCATTTTTTCTTTTTTCCCATTTCTTATCAAGTTAATTTCATGGTTTTGGATTATGTGGCAGGGTAGTAAAAATCTGCCCAATTGTAAGGAAATCAGTTGGCCAGATAAAAGCTTTAAAAGAGACTAGAGAAATAGTTGAGGGAAACGGCAGTGGGAGCGAGAAATAGGCTCTCACATACAGTCTCATGTCCAGAACAGGAGGTGTTAAGAAGCAGTGGAATGTTGTTTGAATGTATTCTCTAGTTGACCTGCTCCATCACAGCAGAGAAGCAACTTCCAGGTTGGTGTTTGGCCAAGAGTGACTAGGGATAACAATAGAGAGCGGGGACTTATTTAATTCGGTTATATGCGTAGCTGTTAATTTGCCCAGGCCTTCCCATGGATGGTTTTTTTGTGCCTATGTTTCTCTAGAATCTTTAATTAATGAATATTCTTTAAAATATTTAACATTACTCAGCTATAACTTAAAATTGGGGGAAAAACTAATAAAATGGTTCACTCACACCAAGGAAATACCAAATGAATTTTTGAAGCTGTTTTCTTCGCTATTTTATATAAATTAAGTAGTCTTATTTCCTAAGCATTTGAGATCTCCCTGGAACTTGGGGTCAGAATATAATTGGGGTGGATTCTTCCTAAGATTATAATACAACATTAGAATATGTAAAGTATTGGCTTCCTGCTGTTTGAATTTCTCTAAGTGACTAAGGAATCTATTTTTCATTTCCTATCACTGTTTATTAACATCAGCATTAAGTAGGGCTAAAGAAACGGAAAAACAGCTTCAAGAGTTTTGAACCCATTGAGGTGCTATTGCCACAAATCACTGAAACAAAAGTTATTTAAACCAAAAGCTGAAGGGGAAAAATAAATAACCTTATAAACTGTCTAAGGCAGAACTTCTGAATTCAGCCCATTTATGGCAAAAACTGTTTTGTTCTTGGCGCCTCTTTGTTCTTGCCCACTTGACAAAGCATGCCTTCTCCTAGATGGAGTGGTAGCGTGTACACGGTTTGATTTTTTTGCAGTCCTTCCCTTCCCTGTCTTCTCTCTGCCTTTACCCCTTTAGTCTGTTTTAGATACGTCCTCTCTATTCCTTTCATTCCTAGACTCTATGAGGATGAAAAATAGTTTCATTATGTCAGTGTTCATAGATACAGTTTGATTAAACCTTAGGATGAATGATTTTTCTATGTTACACCACTTATTCCTAACATAACAAAAGACGCTTTTCTCTATTAAAGGAATTTTAGGTATGAAGAACACGCAGGAGAGAATATATACCAAATTTGAAGACGTGGGAAGCGTAAAAATTACTCATCCACGTCTTCTCTTTTCCACGACTTCTCTAGTGCCAGGGAGCCTGGCCTGCCTAATTAATGAGGCCTGTTGCCACTGTTCTAAGATACTACACTTAGAATACAATCTCCCTCAATGGGGCGCCTGGGTGGCTCAGTTGTTAAGCGCCTGCCTTGGGCTCAGGGCGTGATCCCGGCGTTCTGGGATTGAGCCCCACATCAGGCTCCTCCGCTGGGAGCCTGCTTCTTCCTCTCCCACTCCCCCTGCTTGTGTTCCCTCTCTCGCTGGCTGTCTGTCTGTCAGATAAATAAATAAAATCTAAAAAAAACCAAAAAGAATACAATCTCCCTCGAGACTTCGCACCTTCCCACTTTCTTTAAATTCCCTTAACTCTCTGTAGGCTCTTACCCTGAATCTTAACCCAACTCTCCTTCCCCTGTCTACTTCAAGATATTGTGGGTATTTTGTTTCTGTATTTGACATTATTTGGATTACTCTTTATGATGTTTCTATTCTACAGTCTTATAAGATGTATTCAAAAACATTTTTATCTTTTCTGTAGTCTTCCTTCCTCTTAATGACATTCTGACAGTTTTTCCTTCATTAGACTACATTTTTGTCATAAGTAAAAGTTAGAAATTAAAGACCTTCTCAGCAAACAATTATGTACTTACTATAAACCAGGAACAGTGCTTTTTAACCAGAGAGACAAAAGTGAGTAAGATAAAGTCACTGGCCTCAAAGACCATCACCAGTAGCAGCTGGATTTAGAGCTCTTGGATGGGAGTCCTCTTCTGTTAATGACTTAACACACATTATTAGAAGCTAAATAGAATTATTCAGAATATGTTGGTTTTCTTATTTGCTGATAAAAAAATTGAACAGTAGCATTGTTTTCGCTTTACTGCTTTTATCACATTTCAGAGAGGATTATTTCGAATGTTTTGCCTTATTAAAAATCTGACCGGTTTTAGGCAAAGCCTATTCCCCAGGTAATGGGAGAGCTTCTAGAGAGGAGATAGGAGAGTGTTGATGAGGAGTGTCTGGCAGTCCCAGGGAAGGAAGGGATATGGATGGGGACAACAGGTGCACAGACAGCTTCACCTTCTAACCACAAGGACCACATTGTATTTTCTAACACCTAAAGAATAGCAGTTACAGTAGCCCTGTTTCACCTCTTTCTTTTCTCCAGACTTTATTTTCTTTAGAATTTACGAGTTGCCAGATTAAAAAATAAATTCAGTAGCTTTGTTAAATACTAGTAATGCTAACCTTTTGGGAAATAAAATGCAAATACAGCCCATTTATATGAGCAACAAAAATATAAATATATTAACAGTGGAGTTGTTAAAGCATATATAAGACCAATATTTTGGGTGGGGGGAACCTTTTATTGTGAAGAATATCGCTAGCACCTCAGAACTCCCCGTGGTACCCCCTGTCAAGTCAGCTCCCTTCCTTTCCATTTTTACTGTATAAATATGCACCCCTAAACATTAGAATTAATTTTACCTGGTTTTTAACAGTATGTAAGTGGAATCATAAAGTGTGTATTCATTCGTGTCTGGCTTTTGTGCAGCATCGTGTTTGTGTCGTTGGATGTAGTTACAGTTCGTTCATTTTCAGTGCTGTGTAATTTCCCACTGTGTGAATATGCCACTATTTTATCTATGCACTGTTGATGGGCATTTGGGTTACTTCCAGGTTTTTGTTATTTGAACAGTACTGCTGTGAACATTTTTGCATATGCCTCCTCTGCACATGCATGCTCGTATTCTCTAGAACATATAATCAGAGTATGACTGTGTGTCTTCAACGGGAACAGATAGTGTAGTTAACCAGTGTGGCTCTGCCGTACAGGTCAGGCCCCCATCACTTTGTGAGCATTCGTCTGCTGCTCTCCTAGTAACACTTGTTATTGTCAGTCATTGCATTTTAGTCATTCAGGTGGCTTATATGGATAGTCTCTCATAGTTCCATTTCCTGATGACTGATGATGTTAATGTTCTCCATCTATTTTTCTAACTTAAGAAATACGAATTTATTTAGTCTCTTTGTAGCAATATAAAAATAATTTTGAAGTTATGTAAAATTAAAATTGGTTGCATCATAACTGTGAGTTCATGAGTAGTCACTTGAGCTATAAGGCTAAATTTCTCTTACTTGTGTTTTTTTTCTGTCCATTTACAAGAGGAATGTTTCTTGCTAATGAGCATTTTAGTGCTCTTATCCGTGTGTGCTCAGCTGGATAAGAAGACAGGGAGTATAACTGAAGCGCATCAAATTGGGCGGCAGGGGACTCTGCCACAAAGGGCTGGGGGACCCTGGGCTAGTCACCAAATTTCTGGGTCTCTGTTTTCACCTCTGAAAAGAGAGGGTTGAAAAGATGACTTACAAGTTATCTTCCAGCCCTAATGTCCTAAAATTAGGTGATTTTTAACTTAAAAAATTTTATGGTGCTAAACCTAAAATCAAATACTATAATTTGCATTTTTCTGCATATCCAAAGTTTCTGTGACAAGAGCAATCTTTTTAGTAGAGAGTTATTGTCTATATTTTCATAAAGCTAAAAATTCTTAATAATGTTCTCATGAAATTATGTGGCTTTTGTTTTCCTTCATTTAATATATTTTTGTTTCTCTCTCTAGCACATAGATTTTCCTATACCATGTCCACTTAGAGTGTTTGAGATGCTGGTAGTTCCGGAACAGGAGTACCCTTTAGTCTGTGTTGGTGTCAGTAGAGGGAGAGACTTCAACCAAGTGGTTCGATTTGAAACAGTCAATCCAAATTCTACCTCTTCATGGTTTACAGAATCAGGTTTGTGATTTTTATTGAATTATTAAGGCCAATACATTTGATTTTATAAATAATAAATTTACCATATCTCTCATTAGGCAAAAACAGTGCATAAAAAGCCAATCTAGAATAACTTACTAAACTGGGAAAAAGAGAAGATGGCTTGCTTTAAAATAGCTAATTTGTTTGAGGCATTTAAAACATCATGCATTCCCAAACCTGAGTATACATCGGAATCACCCAGAGGCTTGCTGACCCCCACCACCAGTTCTCCTTTCAGTAGATCTAGAGTGGGGCCTGTGGATTGTCATTTCTGTGTGTTCCCATGTGGCGCTGATGATGTAGATACAGCAACCACACTCTGACAACTACACATACACACATACCTCAGGCCTAGAAAAGTTTATTTAAATAAAAGGAAAAGCTGCATTAAGTATAGTTTATCTTCCATGATATTCCTATAATTGATACACAGGTACTATGCAATAACTTCAATAAATGTTTAATGATTTGTAATTAGGATATAAATTATAATTAAACAGCTCCTTCTGAAATATTAGAGGGTCTTGAAAATAATTCTTTTATATAAGGTTTTTCCTTAAATTTTGATCTCTGTTGTCCAGTTGCATAGCAGATCTTTCCTTCATAGCTAGTATCTTAGGAAATATTTCCAATTAATGAGCTTTTTACAGAAATTTGATTATAGTTTGAAACCTTCGATTTTGTTGTTGCAGTCAGTACACATTAATAAAACTTGTGTTTCGTGGTAAGTAAATCTGATTGAACTTTTACACTTGAAAAAGGTTGACCTGAACAATCTTTTTTTCTTATTTATAAGCACTGTGTTTATGATGGAGCTCTTTTTGCTGTTTTTCCCTTAAAAAATAACATTGTACAGTGTTTTGCTGTAAAATAGACAGTGGCCATTTTAGAAGGCACTTTTTATTTATTGAGAGAGCGGGGAGTGGGGGCATAGAGGGTAGACGGACAGGGATAGAGAGAGAAAATCTTAACTGGGCTCCACGTGCAGTGCAGTGCAGAGCCCAGCACAGGGCTCGATCTCGTGACCCTGAGATCGTGGCCTGAGCCAAAATCAAGAGTCACACTTAACTGACTGAACCACCCAGGCGACCCTAAAAGGCAATTTTTAAAGGTCTTGCAGAGGCCCTTTGTCAGAGTCTTTGGGTTCTTAGGGAAATATTAAGAAGCCTGCCAATGAATACTGATTAGTCAGGAGTTTGTTGGAAGCCTGAGTGTTCACAAAAGGAAAGAAATTCAGAGTTGAGGTTTTTTTGGCAGTGAAAAAAAATCACAAACACATTCACAAAAACCTAGAGACAATTACATGACTTACTGAAGCCCAGGAGACTTGAAACAGCTTTCCTTTAAGGATACATTGTTGAAGAAAAACATGGTTTGCCCCTAGCAACGAATGTGGCTTCTCTGGCTCCCTCCAACTGTCTGTACTGCATTCTCCCTTAGACACTCATCTTTTCTTTCAGACAGCAGGTGCACTCCTGCTTTCCTGATCTCTTCCTCCCTGTTTAATAGGAACGCATTGTTGGGTGACTGGTACTTTATTGTTAGTGAATTTCAGCTAATGCCTTATTTCTCCCAAGCATTTTAATTTTAAATCCTTTTCTCCTGGGGCGCCTGGGTGGCACAGTGGTTAAGCGTCTGCCTTCGGCTCAGGGCGTGATCCCAGCGTTCTGGGATCGAGCCCCACATCAGGCTCCTCTGCTGTGAGCCTGCTTCTTCCTCTCCCAACCCCTGCTTGTGTTCCCTCTCTCGCTGGCTGTCTCTATCTCTATCGAATAAATAAATAAAATCTTTAAAAAAAAAAAAATCCTTTTCTCATAATTGTTAAATGAAGGGCCTAGTCTCTTCACAAAAGAATTTTGTACAGCTGTGGGTACCTTCCTTTGGAATTTTTGACTTCATTCTCTTACTGTAAGGAAATCCGTTTATTAGAGGTTAAATATGATAAGTATCATTCATCTCTGGTTTTGAGATTATAAGATAAAAATTGAGTGAGAGAGAAAGCAGAGTTAGACTTTAGAATCATGAAATTCTGAGCCAGTGGCTTCCTAAACTCTGTCGCTGTTTAGAATCTACTTTCAGAAGCTTTTAAAACTCCTGATACCTCAAGTCATATAGACTCCCAATTAAATAAGAAAATCTAGAGGTGGCAGCTAGGCATCAATATTTTTTAAAGATCTCTAGATGATTCCAGTGTTTGGTAACTAATTGATAGAAGCAGTTGGTAAAACCTTATTTTCCTAACTTTCTCTCTAGTAACGCTAGACTGGCTTCCTGAACTGAAGCAGATTGTATAGATAGGTTCAGTTTGTTAATTTTCACCCATGTGTATAAGAGCTGCAAAGATCTGATTTGCAGGAGGCTTGTTCCATGTTCTTTCAACCCTGGTTGGTTACAGAAGTACCAGGTCTAAGATACGTTTGAAGGTCTGAAATATGGCAGTCCTTGGATGGCCTAGGACTAAATACTGTGGGAAGTAGAAAATGGTAGACTATAGATCATCAGACTCACTCTACAGGACATATAAGGCCCGAAAAAAGTGCTGTAGCTCAGCAATTTTAGTTTTGATGTTCATACAAAGTTTGGGATATTCTGCTGTTCACTTTATGGCAAATCATCATTTAAACATTGTCAGCTTGTAAGAATTTTGATAAGTCATTATAATAAAAATAATGCCTCTTTGCATTTTGGTAATACTTGATAGTTCTCAAAATACTTCAGTATTTCTTTTAATTCATTTGTGCTTAAAGTAATTTGTTTGACTCTCTGATTCATTCACTCAATAAATATTTATTGTGTGTGGTGCCAAGCATTACCATATAATGGTGTACAAAGCATAGTCCCTGGCCTTCTGAGTTTAAAAGCAGAAATCATTCCTAACCGTAATATAGAAGATGAGACTCCTGATTTCACATATGACTAGAAATGATGACATCACCAGTAGTAAGGACAATAGTCAGCCCTCCACCGAGCACTCACTTCGTTTAGTAGCACTGCATGAGAGTTTAGACCCAAGCAGCCTGGCCCAGCCACTACATATGTATAACCAAAAATTTAAATCCATTTCAAATTCAGTGATGTTCAGAATTCTTGTATTTACATCTCTTTGATTTCGCTATTACTTTTTTTATGTAAGTTTATTGAGTTTGTTTGTGTTACAGATAGCCCACAGACAAGCGTTACTCATGTAACCCAACTGGAGAGAGATACCATTCTTGTATGCTTGGACTGTAAGTTTTTATTTATAAACATCTTCCTTTAACACATTTTATTTTATCTTCGTTTCTGAGTGACTTTTCCCCCACCTTCTTTAGGTTGTATAAAAATAGTAAATCTCCAAGGAAGATTAAAATCTAGCAGAAAATTATCATCTGAACTCACCTTTGATTTCCGGATTGAATCAATAGGTAAGTGAAAGTTTTGTATTTCTTGTTTGATTGCAGTAGTAAGTGCTTAAAATAAGTTACCTGATAATTATCTGAAATTACAGAGGGATATTACTAAGGACACATTTTTTAAAATACAGGCTATGATGAATATGAGGTCAGTATCATCTTCACTTTTATACATTCTCTGAAATAGTTTAATAACTGATATAATCTATAAATAATGTTATCCTCCTTAGAGAATTTGACATTTCAAAAGAAACAATTAAATATTATTTTTCATAACACAGTTATGAATTCCCATTTCCTCCAAACTCCTGTAGAGTTTCTCTATAAGTACTTTAAAATTTAGGACTTAGGATATTCTGTTGTGTTTTTGTTATTGTATTTGCTGATCAGAGCATTTTAAGCATCTCCATAAGATTGTGGAATCTCCTTGTCATTGTCACATTTTGTTTGACTAGAGTGTTTTCTGAAAAAGGATTTCTTACAGAACCAGTACTCTAAAATGATCAGATTCTAGAAAAATTACGTAAAAATGATCATATATGAGATGGTGCTAGGAAAATGAATGAGAGCTAATTCAGTATTTAACTAGACACAATTTTTTTGGTTTTCGTTATGAGTGAAAGATATTTGCACATATATATATGTTGGTTGAGGGCAGGGCCAAGGGCAGATAGTTCATTTGTCTTATTCCTGGTTCTATTTTTACTCTCTCCTCCGACTAGAATGCCTCTCTGCCAGCAAGCAAATGCTGATGATAGTAATGAGGGAAATCTCTTCAAGATGTTAAAATGGAATCCATGCTTAAAAACACATAGCCAGGGCCAAAGTAAGATAAAGAACAGAAACTCAAAAAGCCAACAGATGTGCTGGGCTCCTGGTGATAAAGAAGACTAAAAGGATCCCACAGGAGATGGGAGCCAGAACCATGCTCCTTGCTTGAGGGGCCTAGTAACCAAGACTCTTCTCACCTAGGCCTGATGGCTTTATAGGAAATTTTTATCCGCCTTTAAAAAAAAGAGATCATGGGGCGCCTGGGTGGCACGGCGGTTAAGCGTCTGCCTTCGGCTCAGGGCGTGATCCCGGCGTTACGGGATCGAGTCCCACATCAGGCTCCTCCGCTATGAGCCTGCTTCTTCCTCTCCCACTCCCCCGCTTGTGTTCCCTCTCTCACTGGCTGTCTCTGTCTCTGTCGCATAAATAAATAAAATCTTTAAAAAAAAAAAAAAAAAGAGATCATCCCTCTCCTATACAAACTATTTCAGATTATTGACAAAGAAGGAGTGCTGAACAAATCAGTATTTAACACTGATACTAAAATCAAGCAAGATTAGTACAGAAAACAAAATCATCCAGTCTCATGAAAATAGATTTTGAAAAAATCTAAACAAAGTACTAGCAAATAGAATTCCACGTCATCAAATAAGACTTTATTTCAGAAAAATAAGGACGGTTCATTCAGCATCAGAAAATTTGTTTATGTAATAAAGCACATTAAATTTTTAAAGCAAAAGGTCACATAATTTTTCAGTAAATACACAAAAAGAATCGAAGTCATTCATTATTTAAGGGAAAAAAAACCCAGCTTCTTAACAAATTAGGAACAGAAGGAAATGTTCTTCATCTAGCAAAGCCTGTTAAAAAATATTCATATTTCAGTGATCAAACTCTCCCATTAAAGGCAAGAACAAGATAAGAGTACCTGCCATCATCACATTTCAACATTGTCTTTCTAGATAAGAAAAGGAAACTGTGAGGATTAGAAAGAAAAAAGTAAAAGATCCTTTTTTTGCTGATGGTATGAGTATCTATATAGAATGTACAGCTGTAAATAAACTACTGAACCACTAGGAGAATTCAGAGTTTGCTGGATGTGACTAAAACAAATGAATAGCTTTTCAGTGTGCCAGTAATTAGGAAATTTTTGATAGGAAAAAAGATCTCATTGACAATGGCAGTAAAGTATGTGGAAATAAATGTAATCAAAACATTTAAGACCATTATCTAGGGAATTCCAAATTATTGTTTAAAAACAGAAGATTTGAAAACAAATCAAGAACTATACCATGTCCATGGATAGAAAGACTGAATATGAGAAAGGTGTCAGTTCTTTGTAAGTTAAACCACACATTGGGTGCATTTACAATAAAAATCCTGATAAGATGTTTTGTGCCACTTGGTAAGCTGATCTGAAAATTTGTATGGAAGAACCAAAAGCCAAGAATAGTAAAATTTTGATGAATACTTGGCCTACTCAGTATTGAAACTTTGACAAAGCCATAATGATTAAGACAGTGTGGGATCAACACAGGGATAAATAAACAGAACAGTGGCACCACAAGAGAAGTTCAGAAATGGGCCTACCTGTTAAGTGGAAACTTACAGCATATGTCTGTGGGCAATGGTGGACGTTCAGCAGATGATGCTGGTACTGCTGGTTATCTGCAGGAAACAAAATTAGATGTTTTCCTCACTGAAAACACATAAAAATACGTATGTAAATATATAAATATTAAAAGCAAAACTAATATTTTTAGAAAGTACATATGCCTGTGTCCCAGTAATTCTGTATCTAGAATTAGACAATTTTGCACATGTATTCAAGAAGAGGCACAGAATGTTTTAGTTATAGATGGTAATAACAAAAAACTAGAAACAATTTAAATGTTCATCAGATCACATGTATGAAAGTTGGAAACATTCAATATAAAGTTTGATATTGTGTAGTAATAGTAAAAACAAACATGAGAATGACAAGCACCAAATTGGTAATAGTGGTTATGTCAGGGAGGAAGGAAGGGCTAGAATGGGATTGCAGGGGGTTGTATATGGATGTCAGCTAATGTATTTGGTTTTATTTAAAACAAAAAGGCAAATATGGCAAAATGTTAGGATTTGATAGTTAAATGGTAGATACATGTTTCTGTGTTATTCTCATATTTTTCTATCTGTTTGAAATACCTTATTTTCAAATATTGTCATTTTATCAAAACAAAAATTTCAGTAAACAAAACAATATTTTCGAAGAATTTTCTTTTTTCTTGCCAAAAAGATGAATAAATTCTAACTGGTATATGTATATTTCTAATTTCAAAAGTAAAGATGCCATGTAAATATGGAATAGCTGACATTAGTTACTAAATGAAGTATTGCTATGCAAGATAGAGGGACAAAATGATGCTTATCGGTTGAACTTTTGTACTATTAACAGTAACTGAGCTGTTCTTGCCTGCTAGTTTGCCTGCAAGACAGTGTGCTAGCTTTCTGGAAACACGGAATGCAAGGTAGAAGTTTTAGATCTAATGAGGTAAGTAATCTTTTAAAAATTGTGTCCATTAAATAGTCATGAAACTATCAAATTCTATTTGAACAATTTTCTTTAACTTTGGAAAATTCTTAAATGATACAAGGAATACTTAATATGCTCATTTTATTAATATTTACTATATTTAGCCTGGTAATTACCCTGATGCACTTGATATTTGTAAGATTCTTTGCTACCCCCCCTTTTTTTTAATAGATGCTTTGGTAGAGACATGCCAATTGTATGTTCTGGTTTGATTGTTTTAAGATTTTATTTTTTTATATATATATATATATATGTATTTTATATATTATATAAATTTTAGAGAGAAAGAGCATAAGCAGGGGAGGGGCAAAGGTAGAGAGAGAATCCCAAGCAGACTCTGAGGTGAGCACAGAACCCAACACATGACCCTGAGATCATGACCTGAGCTGAAATCAAGAATCGGGCGCTTGACCGAGAGAGCCACCCAGGCGCCCCGCCCTCATTTCTTCCTACCTTAATTTAACTCTAGGAACAATTTAACTCCCAAGTCCTAGGACATACTCAGTTCTGCTCCTCATTTCCACCAGAAAGTGCTGGGGTTACAGATGTTAGCAAGATGTTGCCCCCAAGGATATCCAGGCCAGTAAAATCATCAGAAACTCTCCCAGTACCCCAGACCAGTCTTCAGTAGTATAAGTTTCTCTTGAGCATAGGAAGGAAAGGAGAACCTTAGGTGCTTCAAGCAAGAAAGTAGCTCATTTGTGTCCTAAACTGTCATTCTAAGCTCAGAATATTTCTTCTAACCAAGTGGACATTATAGCAGAGGGACCCGTGAGCATGAGTTCCAGAGTTGAAACACCAGGTTCAGTTCTCCGCCCTGCTGTTTTGTAACCGTGGTCGTAGCATATCACTTAACTTCTCTTTGCCTATACTTTTCATTTGTGAATTGAGGATAACAAAATAGTACTTACGTCATTGGGTTATTAAGATTAAATGAAAGGAAGCACGTAGTGTGCTTGGCATAATGCCTGGCTTATAGTAAGTATTCAAGAAAAGTTATAGGGGCACCTGAGTGGCTCAGCCAGTAGAGCATGCATGCGACTTTTGACCACGGGGTTGTAAATTCGAGCCCCAGTTGGGTTGTAGAGACTACTTAAAAATAAAACCTTTAAAGAAAAAGAAAAGAAACTTCATAGCTAATATGTTTCTAGTAGTTATTCCCACAAGAGGGCTTCTCAGGAAGATGTTTTTAAAATCACCTGGGGGAATTGAACAGGGAGATAAAAACAGTCAACAACTAATAAACACTGGGCAGAGAAAGAAAGACGCCATAAGCAGGATACCAGAGAGCAGTTTAAGAAAAAGAAAAAGATTGTGCAAAAAATCACCTGAGGGTCTTTTTCAAACTGTGCCGGCAGCCCTTACTGAATACTGTTCCTCTAAAAATGTTATGTCCTTCTAGTGGGCAAACCCCAAAACACAGTGAAGATCAGTCATGGTGAGCCACTATCACTGTAGAGAGCATGTTGTATCCTTCAGGTGTGCTGGGTTCCGAAAGAGGTTGAGAATCGCCGGTGTTTCCAGAATAACTAATTGTAGAGGTACTAATGGAATACATTTAGTTTGGAAATCAGATTGTTTTTTCAGCCTATAAAATTTTGGGGAGAAGTTACTGTCATAACAATTTGGAATGTTTTGCATTCAGTAAGCAACAAATAGTGGCATAGTGGGTTTTTCTTTCTCCCGTAGACTTCTCTTTAACTCCCCAACTGGTAATGGGTCTCACTGAGGACTTCCTAAAGAATATATAACATCAGAATATACTATTTCGGGAGACTGGGGGAGATGCAAGAGAGAAAAATCAGGGGCGCCTGGGTGGCACAGCGGTTGGGCGTCTGCCTTCGGCTCAGGGCGTGATCCCGGCGTTATGGGATCGAGGCCCCACATCAGGCTCTTCCGCTATGAGCCTGCTTCTTCCTCTCCCACTCCCCTTTTGTGTTCCCTCTCTCGCTGGCTGTCTCTATCTCTGTTGAATAAATAAATAAAATCTTTAAAAAAAAAAAAAAGAAAAATCATCTGTTGAGCGCTGCCTTAGCTCGGCTTTATACCCACCACAGCTTGTAAGACCACACAGTATTGCTGCCGGGTAGAGATTTTCTCTCCTGTTTTACAGAAGACAACCCATTTTCAGCAAATTACTGCCTTGCCCAGTGTCATAGCTAGTGAGGAGGAGAACTGGGATTCAAATTCCAGTCTTGAGTTTCTTCCGTCATACCACAGTGCAGCCTTTGAAGTAAAAGGACCAGATCTAGGTGGCTTGCTACTGCACTGGCCTTGCTGTTAGCATTAACGTAACTGACAGGGGTTTCCGATAAATAAATGGACTGCGTGCTTGCTTTTAAATTTTTCCCTTTAGGTCTGTAATTTAATAAGTAAATAGTTTTCTTATGCTCCTATTTTATGGTTAATTCAAAATTAGGCACTTTTTTCCTAAACTAACTGATGTATCTATGTGCTGACTTAAACTAACACTCATGCAGGGTATAGGGATCTGTTTTCATCTTAGGAATTATATTTCTGTTCTATGGAGTTATAAATTGAATGCCCATATAAAATTTTGTGCCTTTAATTCCAGAAATTAAGTTTGTATTTTAATTGAACAGGTAACACAAGAAATTTCAGATAACACAAGGATTTTCAGACTGCTTGGATCTGACAGGTATGGAAAGGGGTTGTATTAAATATGGAGTACTAAATGCGTTTTATAAATCCAGCAAGAAACTGATTTCTTTTTTCAAGGGAATTGAAATTTCTACAGTAATATATTCAACATTGTATTTTTCACACTAAAGAATTCACAAGTCAGGAAGTTATAAAGCCTTTGAGAATGTGCCTGATCTTCCAAGTAACAGGAATATATAGATCTGTCAGTACTCATTTTGCATTAAACGTGCTGTCTAAAGTATGATTTACAGCACCAGAAAGAGGAAATACCATATGCTAACAAAGAAAACTTTTTGGTTTTAGTGCCAAATAGAATTTTGGGGTTCTATTCTGATATACTTTCTGATTCTTGAATGACAGGTTGTTTTATACTGTGTGAGAATTAAGTTCCCCCAGATTATTCCAAATACAGGTTTTCCCCACCTCTGACTCTTACAACACTGGCTTAGAGGTGGGAGGTGGTGGGCAGCAAAAGTACTTCCTGGAGCTGGAATTGGTTCTTTAATCATAGTGATTTGCAAATCATTTTCTGCCCACAAATCAAACAGCATTTATAGAGGCATAAAATGAAGAAGCCATGGAAAATGTTTCTGCTAACAGTAGCTTTCAAGAATAACTTCTGTTTGTTTATCACCTTTAGGGTCGTGGTTTTGGAAAGTAGGCCTACTGATAACCCCACGGCAAATAGCAACTTATACATCCTGGCGGGCCATGAGAACAGTTACTGAGGAAGACTGTACTTCGACAGTTAGCGTTGGAACGAGCATTACTGCTGCACCGTGGACGAAAGCTTGAAGCTGTACAGAGGCTGCAGTGACCTGGCTTCAGTCCCTTGTAATTTATTGTGGCATGAGACGAGATGGGGAGAATTTTTGTTTTCAGTGGTATGGATATATTTAGCATATTGAACCACACAAGTGCTTAATTCATTGTTATGTAATCTTTGTACATACAGGCAGTATTTTTCTGTGAAACTTCATATTGCTGAAGACATACACTACGAATTTATGTAGATAATGTACTTTTATGAGATGTACAAGTACGTGTCTTATCTGTACAGATGTAAATGTTAATGAAAATGCAATTGGGGTTAATATTTTAAGAATTCTTAGTACATTCTTGGGTGTGTCTATATTACAAAATGGGATGCTGGCAATGAAACCGTACATTTAACACTATTGTATTTTTATTATATGTAATTTAGTAATATGAATATAGATCTTGTAACTTTCCAAATTGTAATGGAGGCTATAATCATTTTATAATCTTGTTTTTAATTTTAATGCAAGTACACTGGTGTTTATATTTGCACAAAGTATTGATATGTGATGTATTAAGTCACAAAAGTAAGCTGTGACATTGTCAATGTGCATTTGGCTCCACAACATCTTTTTTAAATGTATTTGGATTGTTTTCTATCTGAAACAAACCAATTAACCACCTGTTGTAGTAACTGGTCTTTTTATATTTAATCAGAATCCTGTAAGATTGTTTATCTGTGCTTAAAAACATACCTTTGAAAAAATTTTGAATCCCAGAATAGCGGTACCATGGTGTAACACTACAGTTGTCTGAATTACAGTATGCACAAAAAATAAGTTAGCATTATTAGAGAGTCCACACTAAACATTTCATAGAATCACACTGAAGACCTATAACGTTCCATACAGTGGAGTGGTTCAAATTTCTAGTGAAATTTTTACTTTGGTTGGCCTTATTTTATGATCATTTTCATATTTCTTTTGACTTAGAGTATTAACACATGGTCAAAATAATTTAGTTACTACCTCATATAAACAATATAATGGTTACTACACATCACAGGAACTTAGTTTTCGTTTAAAGTCACTTTCAATTGCTTTTTTCCAATGGCATATGTATATACCAAGTTTTAGCAAAATGCACACTTTGGCTCTTTTTTGGTATATGTTCTTTATATTTTAATGTGGGTATATACACTAGGAACAAACTAAATTGTGATTTATGGTCTTCATTTATTTTAATTGATAATGCTTTTAAATATATTCCTGATTGTACATAGTGTAAAATAAACATGTTTTTTAACATGCGGTTGTATAGTAGCTTGTCATCTGGCTTAATCTATATAGAGTAAGACTAAAATATATTAAGGAGAAAAACAGTTTTTTAATTATTCTGCATTGAATCCAATATACCCATTCTGGTCCCTCAGATCGTATTTTTATTTGACTGTCATCTCAGTTTCCTAAAGGGGTATCTTTTATAAAATCTTCAGCTTTCTGATCAGGAAAATCAATGAAACATTCATAGTCTTATGTATGAGCAGGTGTCAGCAAACATACCTCAGCCGAATCCTGCTCGCTACTTGTTTTTGTAAATAAAGTTTTATTGGAACACCACACCACATACTCATTTATGTGTTGTCTATGGTTGTGTTTGTGCTACAGTGACAGAGGTGGATGGTTGCAAGAAAGCTTTATGGCTTACAAGCCTTAAATAGTTACCATCTGACCCTTTACAGAAAAAGTTTGCCGACTCCTGGGTTATGGAAAAGAAGGGGAGAGTTGGGGAATGCAGTTCTAGAGACTGAAGAAGGGGACAATTAGGTGGGAAGAACTGGATGGTGGATCATGAGGCACCATTTCTACCTTTGCTAGTCCCACTACCTTTCTGTGACTTGAGGTAAGTTGTTGACTCTAGAAGTTTCCTTATCTAAAAACATGACTTCTAAATCACATAGGTGTTAATAGTCTTGGCAGTTGTGTATATGTATCTCTTTTCCCAAATATATACGTTGTCACTGATCTTAGCATTAATGACTGAATAATGACTGTTTTAAAAACACATCTCTGCCAGTATAACATTTGGTCAACTTGTTGAAAAACAGACTCATGGAAAAGATTCTCAAGAAATCAAGATTCCGTTCTTGGCATTTATTGACCAGGTTGTTGATCCTTTTTCTGGGCCACTGTTTTTTCTAATTTCCAAGTCCTATAAGTCATATAAAGGGTCACATCTCAAAAAATTTAACAATCATATTTAACTGTCAAACACTTGAAATTATTTCCAGAAAATATACTACTGGTTTGTGTGTTACTCATGGGCTTTTTAAAAACATAGACCCCGAAATCAATCTTTGGGGGCCAAGCCCAATAACCTATTATTTTTATAAAGTCATGCAGATTATTCTGATGTGCAGTCCCTATGTGGGAAACATTGGTTGACCTGAATTTAAATCAGTTTTCCAAGGATATATGCCTCAGAATAATCTTTGATGACTCTTAAAAAATGCAAATTTTGTAGCTCCACCTAGTAACTTTTTTTTTTTTTAAAGATTTTATTTATTTATGCGACAGAGATAGAGACAGCCAGCGAGAGAGGGAACACAAGCAGGGGGAGTGGGAGAGGAAGAAGCAGGCTCCCAGCGGAGGAGCCTGATATGGCTCGATCCCACAACGCCGGGATCACGCCCTGAGCCGAAGGCAGACGCTTAACCGCTGTGCCACCCAGGCGCCCCACACCTAGTAACTTTTTATTAAGGATCTTTATTCACTCAAAAGGAAAAGAGCCACTCACCTAAATGTTGGAGACAATATATTTCATCTTCATTTGAAGTTCAAGCTGTCTATCTAATTAGCTAGTTTCTTAGGCAGTAGTGTTGAGAAGAATGAGATCGGTTGTTTCTGGGCCTGTTGCTGTCATTCAGCTTACACAGATTCTAGGAGAGATGAGGAAAGAAAGGACAGATAGCAGTTTTCACCGTTACTGAAGAAAGATGAAAATGTACGCTATACAAAATAATGGGTAAGCACTAAGAGTATTACTTGAGGGAATATAGTAAGTACCCAGTGCATGTATCCATGTGTTAGGTGTGATTCTACGTGTTTTGCCAGATTGTCCCACGGAAGCCTCAGAACAGCCCAGTGGGTAGGTATTGTTAATGCCATTTTACAAATGAAGAAACTGAGGCACAGAAAGCTTAAATAACTTGCCAAAGAATATAACTGATAAGAGGTGGAGCTAAGATTTGAACCCAGGCCGCTTGGTTCAAAGTGTATTCCTTTAAATACTATCCTAAAGTATGTGTTACACAGAATGCAAGCAGTATATCCACTGCTTTCTAAAATACATGAAGAATTTTCCCCCCAGAAATTAGATTTATTTTCTCCAGGAGTTGCATTTCAAATTCTGATTTTCACAGTCTCTCGGAACAAAAGAAATTAACTTCCTGTCTTAATTTTTTGGCTTTACCAAAAAGCATTTTTCTTTATTCAAAGTGTTTTGTATTAGAATAAAAGGATTTGTATAAAATAACTTTACAGTTAAAGCTTAAGTCTAGTCAAAACTCATTGCAAAGACTGTTTTTTTCATTTTACTTTTGCAAGATATTCAGTTATTTAACCAACATATATCACTTACAGTTTATCCAGGCACCTCACTGACACTGGAAAAAAAGATGGAAAAGGCATCATTTCCAGTATTCAAGGAGCCCACTTGGATGAAAAAAAAAAAGGTACAAAACGCTGCACCTAATTATGCTTTGGGAAAAAGAAAGCCTTTGTGTGGAAGATTATATATAAACCAGGTTGTTGACAGATGAAGAGTTCATCAAGTGCGGGACAAAAGGGTAGTGAGCTGTAGGTTAGACTAAGGTTCAAGGACCTTGAATGCAGGGTCGTGGAGCGGTGACCGTAAATGCACCTGAGCTTAGGTTAGAGCGCCTGGAGCACAGCGATGGGCACAAAGTTAGAAAACAAAGTTGGGCCTGATTGTGGAGCGCTTCCTAACGAGAAAAGGAGCTGCAAGCTCCACAGTCAACAGTTCTAGGAACTGCAGCGACCAGACACATGCCCACGAAAACAGGCCTCTGGGTTTGTGCGTCGGTGGTGACTTGTATCCTTACTGAGAATATTTTCTATGGCCTAATGAGGGCAGAAATGAGTAGATGTGAGTTTATGTAGATGAGTTTATAGGGAGTATTCTTGGTCTTGAAAGAGAAAAGAGATAAAGGTGGTTTCTGGTTTTATTTCTGAAGCAAATGGAAGATCGAAGATGAGGAAGAGCACAGTCACCTGAAGAAGGGGAAGCGTGACCACCCTAAATCCGGCATGATGGGGAGCGTTTTATTGATGCTAAACAAGTATGTATGTGCTTATTAACATACAGTATTTTAAAGTTCATATTTGGGAACAAGATGGGTAAGTTTTGGTAAAAATGAGCTTGTGCAGAGTTAATCCATTTACTTAAATCTGGCATTCATCGCATTATCTGCCGGACTTGCTTCCCCCTGGGTGGCATATCTGTCCGGTTCCGAATCCGCGCCAGGTACCACGGTGCTTGCTGAACTGTGGACATGGCCGCAGTGTGCCCCGCAGCCGGTAGCTGCCTGTCACGGGAGAGCCTCCCCAAGTGTGCGGAAAAGCTACTTGGACAATAAAGCAGGACTGGGAAGTACTGACTAGTAAGAGAGGCTCTGACGAACTGAAGGCCTCTGCCCAGGCGGGGAAGCGGCCTCATTTCACCGTTTAGGTGGGCTTCGTTTTCCGTGCTCTTGAGGACTTGGAAAGGACAGGACCGCCTGCAATCACGGCGTTCATGGAAAAGTAGCTTAAATGTTTCCTGAGCGCCTTCCCTGGCGCATCTTCAGGGTTCTGGAGCAGAAACTGCTGCCGCGTCTGCACCCCCGACCTTATGGCTCTGCCGGGAGGCTGCCCCACCCCCACTCCCCCGGCGAGGCGGCCGGGCCCCGACTTCCCGTGCGGCGGACGCCGGGGGACCGTTCCGGAAGCCGCCCGGCCCGCGCGCCCTGAGCGTCCGGTTGCCCCGGAGACGCCGCGGCCCTGCGCTCCGCAGTTGCTGGGCGGGTGGCGGGCGGCGTACAGCGACGTCCGCCGAGTCGGGCCGCTCCGGCCTGCGCGAGACGGCGACGCTGGCGCCCCCCGGTCCGCGCCGTAAGTGGGGGCGCTGGCGGCGGGCGGGGGCCTGAAGGAGAGAGGACTAGGGTCTGTATGCACGCTGCCAGATAAGGGAAAGTTCTTGAGGGCGGGGGAGCGTCCACGTCCGGTAGCCTCCGGAGGGACAGGCAGGGTGGGGGCGAGGGCTAGAGGTGACGGGGTGCTCCCGCCGGCCGCACGCCCCACCCGCTGCGGCTCCCTAGGGGCTAGAGGGAGGTGCGGCCCTGAGGAGGCGAGCTGCCGCGGGAGGGCTGCAGGTGGGTCGCGGCTGCGGTGGTGGCAGAGGGGGCCCCTGGCGCGCACCTGCGCTCTGGGAGACCCGTGTGTGGCCGAAAAGCTGGACTGCCTTTGAAGGGTTGAGACCGCTTTGGAGGCGTGGAAGTAAAGTGGACTATGCCAAGCTTCCAGACACGTGTACATACGAAATGTGATGTTTTAAACAAAATTCGTTTCCTGGATTATATAAATTATACGATCTTCTGGTTTCCTGGGGATGCTTTTAATTAACCTGATTGTAATATCACCAAGACGTTGATTAACAGGTGTGTATATTTTTGAAGTTCTGTAATTCAGTGTTATGTTCGTAAGACAGGTGCAGAATGCGTTTGCAGCCCATTTTCCTGATCAGTTCTATTGAATATGAATACTACAAGTGTGGGTGCATTGGAAACAACGATAAACAGAGCACATTGTGACTTTAAGCCTGCAGAATTGAACTGGGCTGGCCTGGTCTTGAAAATGTCTCCTTGCTTCCCTCATTCCTAACACCATTGTTCACACCAGTTTCCTATAAACTTAAGATTAGGAAATTAGTATTTTTTTCATCCGATTACTCTCCCTTTCTTAATTTTGTTTTTCTTCACCCAGTGCATTCCATAGGCTTGCTTGAGCCCTCAGGACCTGCTTTGTGATACAGTCATGGAAAATAATCTGCCTCCCAGTGTTTTCTCTGTTTCTGTGTGCATCATTTCCTTCAGACTAAGGAAATTAAACAGGCAACTTTCAAAGAATTTAATGATCCACTCACATATCTTATCTACTCAAATAATCTTGCTATATTTACCAATGGCCCCAAGTCTATATCTGTTTTTGCCTTTGTACACAGAACTTGATTAATTTAACAGTCAAGTATTCAGTAAATTTTGAAGTCAGGAGGCCCCATAGCCAAGAGATATATAAGTTCAGATGAAGGTCACTGATGATATGAAAAATATTTTCAACCAGTTTCATCTATTCCCTGTCAGTGGCTATATCACTGTTTAATCTTGATTTCCTGCGCAGGTGCTGTATTAACAATCAAAATGTGATTATTTCCTTCACTTAAAACAGAAAATTATTTTACGTATTTAGCAGAAAGGTTAGAGAATAAAATCATGGTAGGCCTTCAACAGGTTGAGCACCTGCCGGGTGCCAGCCGGTGGGCTAAGAATGCAAGTCAGGTGTAATGAATAAAGTGTAAAAAAGGAGCGAGAGGAGTTGTGAACATAGGATGTGTGCAGAGAAAGAGCTTGGCTTTGGGGATTGGGGAAGGATAAAAGAAAGGACATTTGAGTTGAACTGCAAAAGATGAGGATTTCAGAGTCAGACCTTCCCAGCAGTGGCATAAGCAGAGACAGATCTGAAAGTGTTTGGGGAGGAATTTGAGAAGCGATGTGGGAAAGGTACATTGGGACCAGAGTGTAGAGGACTGTAAGTATCCTACTATAATCTGAACTGTATTCTGTGGCATCAGAGGCCATGAGACATTTTTGAGGAAGGACAATATCTGAGAAAGATGTTTTTCATGTAACGGAAGTAAATATGCAGAAAAAAGTGAGTTAAGACACTTCGGTCCCACCATATGTAGGTTTTTTAAATAGCTTGAATTTGGTATAAGAATTTCGAACTTGCAAGAAAAGTGCTATGAACTCCCATACATCTACATTCATTAATTGTGCTCCATTTGTTTTATCATTTCCTTTCTCTCTTCATGTATAACTACATGTATGTTAATTTTTCTGTACCTTTTGAGAGTAAGTTACAGACATCATGTGCCTCTACCCTTAAGTAGTTCAGTGTATATTTCCTAAGAACGAGGACATTTTCTTACATGACCACAGGACAGATTACCAAAAATCAGGAAATTTAGTACCTCATCCACAGTCAATAGATTTCACCAATTATCCCAGTATTACTATTCATAGTTATCCCATTCTAAAATTCAATTTAGGGGGCGCCTGGGTGGCACAGCGGTTAAGCGTCTGCCTTCGGCTCAGGGCGTGATCCCGGCATTATGGGATCGAGCCCCACATCAGGCTCCTCCGCTATGAGCCTGCTTCTTCCTCTCCCACTCCCCCTGCTTGTGTTCCCTCTCTCGCTGGCTGTCTCTATCTCTGTCAAATAAATAAATAAAATCTTTAAAAAAATAAAAAATAAAATAAAATTCAATTTAGGATCACACATTACATTTCATTTTCATATCTTTTTATTCTCCTTCCTTCTGGAACAGTACCTTGACCTTTGTCTTTTATGACCTTACCATTTTTTTTTTTTTTAAAAACACAGGCCAGTTATTTGTAGGATGCCAAAATTTTGCCTACTTTTTTTTTCATGATTTGATTCAAGTTTTGCATTTCAGGCAATAGTACCACTGAGGAGATGCTGGGTCCTTCTCAGTAGCACATTTGCCTTTTCTAGAAATTTCATGTAAATGGAGTCATACAATATGTGTGTGAAGGGGGAGTTGTCTGGTTTCTTTCACATGGCCTATGTTTTCAGTTGTGTGTGTGTTCAACCGTGTTGTCTAATTTGGCTTATCACATACTAGCATGTACCAGTGCTTTCCTTTTAATGCTGAACAAGTATTTCCTTGCACGGATTTTCATTCATCAGTTAACGGACATTTAGTTTGTTTTCAGTTGAAGCTCTTATGAATAATGGTACTATACACACTTGCATGCATGTCTTTGTATAAGCATATATTTTTATTTTTCTTGGGTAGACACCAAAGAGTGGAATTGCTTTTTATATTTAACTTTTATGTTAAATTTATGTTTAAGATATTACCTAACTGTTTTTCCCTGGTGGGGCTGTGCCACTTAACATTCCCACCATTAATGTGTGAGAGTTCCAGTTTCTATACATCCTTATCAATCCTTGATGCTGTCAGTCTTTTGGATTTTACCCATTCTGGTGTGTGTGTAGTGGTATCTTATTTTGGTTTTAAGTTACATTTCCTAATGACTAATAGCAGACTTTCATGTGCTTATTAGACCATTTGTATATCTTCTTTCGTGAAATGTCTCTTCAAACCTTTTGTCCATTTCTGGGGTGACTGGCTGTCTCGGTTGGTAGAGCATGTGACTCTTGATCTTGGGGTTTTAAGTTTGAGTCCCATGTTGGTGGTAGAGTTTACCTGAAAAAATCTTTAGTCCATTTTTAACTTGGGTTCTGGCTGCCTGTTGAATTATAAGAGTGCTTTATGTATTGTGTATACAAATCCTCCTAATCTAATATTTCCTTCAGTCTGTGACTTGTTTTTTCATTTTCTTAATAAAGCAGTTTTTGTGAAGAGCAAAAGATTAAAATTTTGATGAATTCAATTTTATCAGTTTTTTTCTTTTATCATGCTTTTAGTGTCAGATCTTAGAAATTTTTGCCTAACTTAAGGTCAGAAAAATTTTTCTCCTATATTTTTACTAGAAGTCAGTAGTAGTTGTGGCTCTTACATTTTGGTCTGTGATCCATTTTGAATTAATTTTGGTATATTGTGTAGGTATCTAAATTTTTTTGTTTTTATTTTTATTTTCTTACATATGGACACCACTTGTCCTAGCATCATTTGTTGAAAACATTCTGTCTTCGTTGAATTGCCATGGCATCTTTGTCGAAATCAATTGGCTATAAATAAAAAGAGTTATTTCTTGATGTTCTACTCTGTTTCACTGGTATATATGTCTGTCTTTATGCCAATACCATACTCATTTGATTTACTCTAACTTTATGGTAAAATCTGAAGTCAGATATTGTAAGTCTTCCCAGTTTGTTTTTATTCCAGGTTGCTTTGGCGGTTCTGGGTACTGTGCATTTACATATCAATCTTAGGTTCATTTTGTCAATTTTTTTTTAAGATTTTATTTATTTATTTGACAGAGAGACAGTCAGCGAGAGAGGGAACACAAGCAGGGGGAGTGGGAGAGGAAGAAGCAGGCTTCCCAGCAGAGCAGGGAGCCAGATGTCGGGCTCGATCCCAGGACCCCCAGACCATGACCTGAGCCGAAGGCAGACACTTAACGACTGAGCCACCCAGGTGCCCCCATTTTGTCAATTTTTCCCCAAAAAAAGTCTATTGGGATTTTTATAGAGAATGAATTTAATCTGTCAGTGAATTTATGTAGAACAGATAACTTACTGAGTTTTGCAATCCATGATCTTGACATTTCTCTCCTTTTATTCATCTCTTCTTTAATCTCATGAGCAATATTTTTAATTTTCAGTGTATAGGTCTTACACTTCACTTGTTAAATTCATTTCTAAATATTTTATTCTTTTGTTGTTGAGTAGAATTGTTTTCATTTCATCTTCAAATTGTTGCTAGTGCTTAGAAATACAATTTATTATTGTTTATTGATCGTGTATACTACTACATTGCAGACTTGTTCATTAGTTCAAGTTGTTTTTTTATAGATTCATTACGATTTTTTATATTTGGTATCATGGCATTTCTGAATAATGACAGCATTACTTTCCATTTCCAATCTATATAACTTTAATTTCTTTTTCTTGCTTTATTGCAACAGAAGAACTTCCAATACCATGCTAAATAGAAGTGGTAAAAGCAAAACTGTTTTCCCAGTCTTAGGGGGAAAGCATTGTCTTTCACCCTTAAGCAGATTAACTTCATTTTATTTTTTATTTTTATTGAGATTTTTATCATGAATGAGTTTTGGCTTTTGTCAAATGCTTTTTTTATGTCTATTGAAATGGTCATGTGTTTTTGTCTTTTATTCTGTTATTATGGTGTTATACATTATTGATTTTCAGATATTAAACCAACCTTGGATTCTTGAAATAAATTCCACATAGTCATGGCATATAACCCTTTTCATATGTGTCTGGATTTGGTTTGCCAATTATTTTGTTGGTGATTCTTGTGTCTATATTCATGAAAATAATAATCTGTAGTTTTCTGGTAATCTCTTAGCCTGACTGCATATCAAGGTAATATTGGCCTTATGGACTGAGTTAGAAAATGTTTCCTCCTCTTCTATTTTTAGGACTAGTTTGTGAAGAATTGGTATCAGTTCTTTTTTGACTGTTTGGTAGAATTCACCTGTGAAACCATCTGACCCTTTTCTTTGTGGGCATATTTTTTATTTTTATTCAGTTTCTTCATTTGCTATGGGCCTGGTCAGATTTTCTTTTTCTTGAGTCAGTTTTAATATTTTGTCTTTTTAAGCATTTGTTCAACCATGTTGTCTAATTTGGCTGCATAAAACCGTTTGTATTTTTCTGTTAACCATTTTTAATTTCTGTAGGTAATTGTATTTGAGTAATTTTTCTTTTTTTCTTAGTCTAAAGGTTCATCAGTTTTGTTGATCTTTTTGAAGAACTAGCTTTTTGTTTTATTGATTTTTTTTTTTTTGTTTTCTCTTTTGAGGAGTCAGTCATTAGGCATATTGTTCTCTTGTATGTGAATGGATCTCTCTCACTATTTTCAAGATATTCTCTTTATCTTTGGTTTTTAACAGTTTGGCTATGATATATCTAGAACTGGATCTCCTAATGTTTATCCTACTTGGGATTCATTTAGCTCTTGAATCTGTAGATTAGTGTTTTCCATTAAACTTGGAACATTTTGGGCTGTTATTTCTTTCAATATTTTTTTCTCCCCCTTTTTCTCACTTCTCTTTCTGGGAATGTCATTACATTTATGTTGGTACTATTTATTTTGTACCACAGGCCTCTGAGGCTCTGTTCATCTTCAGTTTTTTTTCTCTCTTGCATACTAGTCTTTTTCTATTAATCTGTATTCAGATTCATTGATTCTTTATTCTGCTGTCTCAAATCTGCTGTTGAGCACACCTAGTGAATTTTTCATTTCAGTTGTACTTTTCGACTCTAAAATTTCCATTTGATTCTTTTTTTTTTTTACTTTTCTTTTTTGTTGTTGAGATTTCCTATTTATTAAGTCAGTGTTGTATTTTTCTTTAATTCTTTAAATTATATTGCTTTAATTATTTGAACATATTTATAATTGTTGCTTTAAAGTCTTTGTCAGCTAAAAAAATAGCTGGATCCATACAGAATCCATTTATATTGCCTTTTTTCCCCCCTGAGTAACCAGCATACTTTCTTTTTCTTAGCATTGTCTCATAATTTTTTAAATTGAAAACTGGACACTTTAGATGATATATCTATGCTGGATTCCAGTTTTCTCCTGAGGGCTTTTTTTGTGGGTTCATTTTGTTTTTGTTTTTGCAACCTGCCTGTATTCCAGAATCTATCTCATTTCAAGTGTGTGAATGTTGATGTCTGTGTTCAGTTTTTTATTTTTTTAGCCTGGCTCTCTAGAACTCACCATTGTCTGCATAGTTTAGTGGTCACCAATAATTTGGGCAGTGGTGGTACTTAAATAACTCTAGCCATAGTCTTTCACCTTCTTCCAGTGGATGAGTGTGTGCTTTGGAGAGTGCATTCATAGTCCAGTCAGTCCTCAAATCTTCCTCAGCTTTAACTTCCCTCAAGGCCTTCCCTTATCTTCCCTGTGCATTCCTCATAGTTTCCCAGTTAGCCTGAGATATGTAAAGCCAACCTAACCCTTCTATGTTTCTTTCATTTCCATGATCTTCCCATAAATTTTTGGCTAGTCTGCAGCTCACCTCTACTGGAACCACAACCTTAGGCTTGCAAAGCTGTGGGGGTTTTCCCCATTTGTTTGCTACTGAATTCGTAAGAATTTTACTGACAGTATTGTCATAGGTTTTCAGCCTGTCACAGTTTTGAGCCATGTCAAGCACATTTTCTCTTGGACTAAGGCTTCTGTTTCATGGCCAGTTCACAGTGATAGAACTGCTGCACCTGCTGACCTGGGGGATGGGGGTAGAGGAAGAATGACAGCAGAATCTGGTAAGAAGCCACAGACTCCCATTGTCCTTAAGTGGAATTCTAACTTATCATGAATAAATACTTCTCAATTTATTTTTTGCCTTTGGTTAATTTCCAGAGTTAATTGTTATGGGTTGTTTTGGGTTTTGGTTTGGGGTTTTCTTTTTTGTTTGTTTGTTTGTTTTTAATTTTTGCCTGGTCTTGTGTTTTAGGAAGAGGATTCACCAACCTCTTTACTCCATAGTAGTCAAAGTCTGACCCCTGTTGTTTTTTCATGGGATTTTTAAAAAGCACAAAAAAACAAACTATTTCTTATACAGAAACCACTCTAAATTCTCAATCTCTAATTAAATTTTTGTAAACTCTGTTTTTCTAGAAAATTATCCATTTCATCTAAGTTTTCAGATTTATCTTTATAGATGCCTGCAAGTAGCCTCATGATTTAAGAAAATTGTTCTCTTCGATGATTATTACTTCCTGTCGTTCCTTATTTTGTATATTCATTCTTTCTCCCTTTTCTTAGGCTAGTTATAGGTTAGTCTGTTTTAATTTTTTTAAGGAACTAGGATTTGGGTTTGTTAATAAGATCTGTTATTTTTGTATTCTCTATTAATTTCTGCTTCAATTTTATTGTTTCTTGTGCTTTCTTTTGGTTTATTTTATTGTTCTTTTTTTGATTATTGAGTTTAATTTGTTATTTTTTCTCTTTTTTCTTCTATATTGTTTTGATCTCTGGATTTCTTTCTCCTAATTTCTATATGTCAGGGTATCTCAACCATGGCATTATGAACATTTTGGATAGATAATTCTTTATTGTGGGGTTCTATCCTGTGCATGGAGGCGTATTTAACAGCATCCCTGTCCTCTGCATCTCATAACAATCAAAAATATCTCCAGACATTGAAAAATTCCCCTGGGGGCCAAAATCACCCCCAGTTGAGAAACCCTGCTTTAAATGTATCTCATTGATTTGATACATAGTATTTTCATTATTATTATTTTTTAATTCCATTATTTCAGTTTGTATTTCACCCTTTACCCAACAGGTATTTAACTGAAGCCTTTTTTAGTTTCTAGGTAGAAAGTCTTTTTTTATTATATATATATAAGTATATGTAATATAAATATATGTAAATAATATATGTATATTTATGTATATTATTATATGTATATGTATAATGTATGTGTATTATTTATATGTGATATATATTTTAATGCAAATAATAATTTTAATAATTATACATTTATGTTTATATATAATTTATATATAAGTAATAATATATTTAAATTGTTCTAATTTCTAGTTTGATAGTTTGTGATCAGAATGTTTTTATGATACTTCTAGTTTATGAAACTTTCTGTTTTCTTTGTAACCTAATATATAGTCATTTTTTAATAAATATTCCATGTGTGCTTGAGAAGAAGGTATATTTTAGATTATCAGAGTATAAAATTCAATGTATCTCTCTCCTAAAGGCCTACCTTATTGGTTTCATTGTTTAGGTCTTCTACATAGTTACATATCTTTTGTTCATTTCCTTGTGTTTAAGTTTCATTGTTAATGTGTTTCTGTACATGTCTTATTGCATGTCCTAAAGTTTCTGCTTTATAACAGTAATTGCTATGTTATTTGGGGCTCTTATATCTTCATTGTGAATTGTGGCTTTAGCATTAAAAATACCCCCCTTTCGTTGTATTTAATGCTTTTTTAGTTTTAATTCTACTTCGTCAGATAGCAGGATCACAAATCTCCTTTCTTAATGTTTCCATTTGTCCTGAATACCTTTGCTTGTCTTTTTATTTTTAACCTTTCTGAGCCACTTTAGATGTGTCTCTTGCATAGAGCTTATACTTGGATCTTGCTTTGTGAGCCAAATTGAAAATCTTTTTCATTTAATAAATGAGTAAGCCCACTCATATTTATTGATAACACTGATATTACTCTTTACTTTGTCATATTATTTTATGTTATAGTTTTTATGTGTACAATGTTAATCTGTGTTTCTTTCTCTAAGTATTGTGTTTGATTTTTATTTCTCACATTTCTTTGGGTATTTTCTTAATGCTCTTAGTCCCTGCTTTCTTATTTAACCTTTTATTCTCTGGTTTGTCTGTGTTTAATGGTATATTTTACTCCTCCATCTATTCAGTTATCAATGAGTTAATCTGCTTCTTTCTCTTTCCACTTCTTAAACGTATTTTTAATTGCACTACTTTCTACACTGTCAGCACTTCTGACATTTATGTTATTCTTCCACCCTTGTCCCCACCTTTGCTGTAGTCTTCAATTAAATATATTAAATGCTTACTATAAATCTCTTCCTGAAGTTTTCCCAATCAGCTCTTGGTTGGGTGAGTTATCCTCTTGTAGATTCTTTGAGAAAATTCATGAATACAGTATTCCTGGAGGGCCTGTATATTTTAAACTGTATCTATAACTTTGCTACTTGAAAGACAGCTTGGTTGAGTGTAAAATCCTGGCTTTCACTTTCTTCTCTTGAATTTCTTCAAAAGGCTGCTATATTTTTATGTTGCGTGGTGTGTTCTCTTGAAAGTCCAATGTCACTCTCATTCTAGACTTCAGTTTAGTCTTTATGTTTGCAGGCTATGAGATATTTTCTTTGATAGTCTTATTCAAATACATCTTCAAGTTGATTTCTCTGATTCAGTTTTTCCAACTACCTGATGGGCCTTTTCAATATGTATACTCCAATATTATTTTGTTGCCAGAAAAATTTCATAGTTTATAGTTTCAACTATTGGTTCTGTTCCACTGTTCTGTTTTCTTCAGAGACTCTAGTTATGTATGTTGGGCCTTCTTTGCCTGTCTTCCATTTCAACCACTTTCTCTCTAAACTCTTTTACTTTTTTTTTTCCTCATTTTTATTCTCTTAATTGTTGCTCTGCCTTTTTAAAATTCTCCTTATTAAATTTTCATTGGAATCTTTTATCCCATTGGCATCTTGTGTTTTTTAGCCTTTGTTTGTAAGATGATTTTGTCTTTTTCTTGTTTCTTTCCTTAGTTCAATCAACTATCTTTTTTATTCTTTTTTCTTTTTCTTTTTTTGTTTTTTTGTTGCTGTTCTGGTCTTATTTGAATTTCTGATTCAAAGTGGCTTTTCATAGGGTGCCTGGATGGCTCAGTCAGTGAAGCTCTGCCTTCAGCTCAGGTCATAATCCTGGGGTCCTGGGATAGAGCCCCAGGGAGCCTGCTTCCTCCTCTCCTCTCAGCCCCACCCCACTCATGCTTTCTCTCCCTATCTCTCTCTCAAATAAATAAAAAAAAAATTTTTAAGTGGCTTTTCATATCTCCAGATGAATGTTAGAAGATATTTAAATCAGTTTGGAGTGTTGTGTTAGTTTTCTTCTGCTTCATTGTTAGGGTTTTTTGTCACGACTTTCATCAGAAATGTTCAATTCTCATTTCTATTTTCTTCCAATAAGTTTGTATGGAGACTGCTTTTCTTTATTTCCTGGGCAGGTTTTGTCTTGTAATAACTGACAGTAATCCTAACTCAAGAGAGTCCTTTCTGTCACTGTACCAACATGCAGTTTCTTTAATGAGTTGCATTTTTTTGTTTTTGTTTTTTTTTTTTTTTTTGGTAATTAGTGGTGAAGAGATTTGCATGTCCTTCAGTTTTTGGATTCTCTTTTGTCTTTCAGGGGCACAAATTTATCCCTCTTGCTTCTTTTTCCCTTCACTATCCAGTCTCTGACAGAGATTCGATAAGCCTCTCCCTCCCCTCTTGCCCTTCTCTTCCCCAAGAGTAGTGTCACACTGACCAATGCCCCCTCAATATCCATGACTTTTAAGGCCCTTCCCTGTGGCAAATGCTCTGATCTACCAGGACACACTTAGTGTTTTTGCACTTGTGATGCATTTTCTCTTCAGGGAAAGGAGGGGGGATGATTTTAAGTCTGTCTTAGGCCCTTTGTTTCCTCTACTCTCTTCTTTACAGTTTTTTACAGATCCCACCCCATTCTGTATTTACTCTCTGCAAAGGCTTATAGTGGAACCTTAAGAGAGATTTCTTCCAGAATTTGGAGTTTACTTTTCTACTTAAGTTTGTAAATTCCTCTGTCTTCCTGTTACTTTGGAAGTATTGCATTTATGTGGTTTTATTGTTCTGGTTGATTTCTACAGCTTTGTGAAAGCTGTGTGAAGAGATTTAATTAAGACAGCCGCCATTATCCTCAGCTGTCTCAAAGTTCTCCACCATATACATCTTCACAAGCCATTTGGCTATAATGTGTAGCAGGTTTAAGAACTTTGGGTAGGGGTAGAAGATAAGAAAGAAGGCATTTAATTTAAAACAAATTGATTTTGAGATGATTCTATTTGTGTAGAGATAGTCATCACACAATTAGTTGGTCTGTACCTCAGGTAAGATATTAGGAATTACTGCTCCTTAACACTCTGATAGAGTCCTAAAAAGCTGGAATTAGAGCCATAAATCCCTTGGAGGAATTTCTGCCTTGGTCTAACTCCTGCCTGCATGCTCAGACTTATCATCCATGAACATATAAGGGCTTTAGAAAACAGATATTATTGAGAGGTTACCAGATAAAGTACTATTTTCTGGTGTTTTATTTTATCATATTCAGAAGTTTGGTTGATGTGACTGAGAGATCTAAATATCATTCTGACAACTCAATCACTATTAAGCCATTTGGGAAAAAAAATCATAGATCAATAGATCAAATCATCTACCTAGATGGAAATAAAATAATACATAGACTTAAATATCATAATTAAGCTTTTTGACATATTCATAGTTTATTCCAATAACTGTAAGGCTTATCAAGCAGGTTAAATTCATAAATCCACAAAAATTTATACCAATAACTTTCTAAAGCAAATTCCTAGTTCCTGCTGTTTTCTTCCGTCACCTATAACTAGGCTAAAGAACAAATGTATGCATGCTTGTATCTAAATACATTTGAGATGATAATATCCATGTAACAACACAGTATAACTCATAGTTTCCAGAACATAATCTGTGATGAATTTTCCATGTTTTTTAAGTGTGTATGCTTCCATTTTCTCCTTTTCATAAGAGAGAGAATAGAATCTACAAAAAAAAAATATATATATATATATATATGGCATTGTAGAATTTCTTTCTCCATTGAGACAATCTGTGGATGGAAAAGATGTTAGTGAAGTAAAAGAAAGAAGGAAAGGAAAGGAAGAAAAAAGGAAGGGAGGGAGGGGGAGAGAGAGAGAGAGAGAGAGAAAGAAAGAAAGAAAGAAAGAAAGAAAGAAAGAAAGAAAGAAAGAAAAAAGGGTACTCATTTGAAACATGAGAAATTTAAAAAGTGGTCACATCTTTCACTTGACATTTTATTAATACTAAGACCTGGACTGTGCATTCTTTTGAATTAACTGAGAGGCAGCATAGCATAGTGATTCAAATTGTGGTCTCTGGAACCTGACTGCCTGGGTTCCAATTCCATACTAGCTTCACTTTGCCTCGGTTTTCTCATCCACATAATTGGATAAAAATAGCACTTACTTCATAGAATGGTTGTAGACATTATATGTAATTTTCATAGGACAATGTTACTTAAGTGCTAACTATTATTATCACTATCAGATTATATTAAGATTCTGCTGGACAAAGTGGGGTGGGATTTTTGAGACTTACTCAAATTTTTATATTTTTAATTCCTAGACTGATTTATTTAATAATGTTGGCCTTATTTATCATTTAATATGTAATCCAGTCACCAGGAAATTCATGAGTGGCTGAGGCAGGACAGAAAAATTAAATATTTCCGTGGAAATCACGATGAAAGAAAGCATTCATGAAAAATTAGAGAAACCTGTCTTCTTTTTTGTGCTTTTTATTTTCTTTGGGAGCTAAGAATTTAAGGATCTGTTCCTTCATACATATAAAAGCTAAGAGCAATAAATGATGCACTAAAAAGATGTTACTGTTTTTAATGGCTGCTTTGTTCCACAGTCCACATCTTCTCTTTCTTCTCTCCACCAGGTGGAAGTATAGCACTTTGTACTGTGTCTTGTTCTCAATTCTTCCTAGTTCCCCTGGTCCAAGGGGTGAGGAGGGAAAAGATAAACACTGAACACAAGAGTATGAAATGTTCCTTCAGCTGGATTTTACAGCACCATATTTTAATCATTTACTTGAGGATAATGAAATAGACTAGATAAGGTTCCTTTCCACAATTCTTTAATTCAACTGAGGTAAAAGCAGACCCATTATAAGAAATACATGAAATCTTTGCAGTAGCTGGAAGAACCACATTAAGACAACTGAATTACCAAAATAAATGCTCAAATATTTTTAAGTGTATTTAAAATTATTTGATGGAAATAAATCTTTGGCATCCTGAGTAAATCGGTTTTATGTATGAAACTGTGAGAACATTGTCCTTGATCACTTGATTCAGCTGAGTCATCTTATTTTCCAGGTGCTGCAAGTCAATCAATACAGTAATTTAAGTCCTTTCAACTATAATGGAAAAGTATGAAAAATTAGCTAAGATTGGAGAAGGGTCCTACGGTGTTGTATTCAAATGCAGAAACAAAACCTCTGGAAAAGTGGTAGCTATTAAAAAATTTGTGGAATCTGAAGATGATCCAGTTGTTAAAAAAATCGCACTAAGAGAAATACGTATGTTGAAGGTAGATAAACTTTCTCTGTATATCGACAACATCATGGTATTGGATGAAATATGGATGCCAAAATTGCAATTTGAATGAATTTTAAAGTGATCTTTTTTTGTCATTGGACTTAAATTTCTTGGTCTCAGCAACTATGGAAAATAAATTGATTATTACTTTGGACTTTGGCCGTTCTGATAGTGAAGTACCTCCATTCTGGTTGGNGCCTCTTTGCCCGCCCCCCTCCCAGATCCTTCTCCCCACAAACCAGCAACTACAAAAACATCTCCTGGCACAGAAGCCCACAGGACTCTACCAGTGCCCCTGTGGGCATCGATATGGACTGGTCCTTCCTGCTGTCCACCGGTTCTCAGGCACATCGAGTATCTCCCCCAGCTATGTATTCACATTTTCCACAAATATTTTGTTAGTTGTTTTTTTTGTTTTGTTTTGTTTTTTTAAGTAAGCTCTATGCCCAACGTGAGGCTTGAACTCAGGACCCAGAGATCAAATCACATGTTCTACAGACTGAGCCAGCAAGGCACCCTTAAAGTTGTTTTTACTCTGAAAGGATTTGACATGTAACATCCGTAATTCTTCAGTGTAAATGTTTTCCTATCATAGAATTCTTCTGGTTTTAGAACCATACAAGAATTTAGAGATTCTTCTCATCCAGCATCCTTATCTTATCAGAAAGGAAACTGAGGCACAGGACAGCACTTCTCAAACATTAATGTGCAGAATTAATGTGGGAATTCCCCAGGGGACTTTGCTAAAACACAGAATTCTGAGTCAAAGGTCCATGGTCAGCCTGAGATACAGCATTTCCAGAAGACTCCCCGATGGCACAGAAGGTGCTGGTAGACCACACTTTGAGTAATAAAAGTGTGATTTCCTCAAGAACAAACAGCTGACGTTTACTTTTGACATGTATCATCATTTTTAGGAAAACCCCAGAAATGCATTTTTAGAGGGAGGTAAAAATGACCATGTTATCTGTCCTCCCAAGGATTATTTGCAGCGGGTTTCCTCAAACTAATATTGGTTTAAAATATAAGTTAATGTACTCGGAGTTTTCAAGATTACATCCATCAGAAAAACCGGTTCACTGTTACCTCATCGCCGGCAGAGGGCGCTGGTTAGCCAGCCAGCTTTGTCACTGAGTTAAGCTACAGGGTGTGTCTGAACCCCGCTGTGGGTTGTTTTCTAATAAAAGCAATGCTTTTTATCCACCACCTCCCTCCTCCTCATGTCTGCAAGGAAGATTAATGCTCAGGTAGTACGTCCTGGGTCACAATGCCCAAATTTGAAATGGACTTTAAGGTAAAAAGTAGCCAGATTCCACCTCAGCTTGGTGTCTGGTGATGGTTCTCTAATGGACCTCTTGCCAGCTTTGATGTGTTACCCCCTGCATTCCCTGAACAGATTCCTTCCATGATAAATTTACCCTACCTTCCTCACATTATCCTATTATTTAAATGTGATTTGATTTTTGTTCTCCTTGTTACCTGTTTACTTATACAAGTCACTGTTTTTCTGAGCTAAGTTAATTTCATTTGCAAAGGGGATATAAATTGCTTATCTACCCAAAGACAGATTTGACCAGGTTAGCATCTATGATTCCCTTACTCTCCTGGTAAAGACACTGTTTCATTTCTATTCCGTGGTTTATAGTGTAGCACAAAGCAGCTGGCTTACCTGTGTGACCTGTGTCCTGCACTCTGCCTTTCTGCTCTTTTAGGCAATGGCAAATTGATTTTGTGCTCTAGACATATTTTTAATATGTAATAGAGTCCTTTTACCCAAGCTGTTGAGCACATAGTTACAGGGTGATTTTTTTCCCCTCAAACCGTGTTTACAGATACTGAAGTAGAGGATGCTATCGCTATTGGGCCTGCAAAATACTTGTGCAGTCCCACTGTATGCAAAATACTGTGTCCCTCGGTATAGGTCTCTTTCTGGGTAAGCGGCATAGGGTTTGAAAAGTGATGTCGCTAGTATACTGGGAGAACAGGGAAGATGAGTTATATGTAAGTGGAAGTGATCGAATGTCCTGGTTTATAGCTTGTGTCCCAGAGTCCAGTTTGGTTAGCACCCTCTTTCAAAAGCATCCTGGTTTGTATGCTAAATTATATGGTCACCCGAGATTTAGGCAGGGTGACTGTATCCTTGTTTGCCTGGGACAGTCTCATCTTCTACTCCTTACCCTAATAGAATGATAAATTATATAGTTACTCTATGATGGGTTATCTAACTTAATTAGAATTCTTCCTCTGGTGTATAGCATTGAACAGAGGCTGCCTTGTGAAATGCTTCATCTTGAGGTAGAATTTAAAACATAAAACATCTAAGCATAAGAAAAAACTACAGAATCAGAGAACAGAGCTGAAAACATACATAAACAGATTAAAAACATACTGTAGGGATTCCTACAATAGGCAGTTTAATCAGGTTTGAAAGTTGGGATCTAGTATTTCTGAGAGCCAACACTAAAATCCAGACCCTGTTTAAATCCAGCTGACATTTATATTAAATCCGTGGCAATATGCAAGCTAAATGGGGAGTGATAATTTTTATAGCCTTTTACTCAGTAATTCCATCTCCTCAGTTTTTTATCCAGGTTCCTTTATGACTTGGATGTTTAGAATTTTCCTAAAATCCATGAAGTATTTATGGTATCATTGCCTGTATTTTATGTTGTGTACTTTACTTGCTATCTCCGGAGAGATTCAAGCAATTTAATTACCATCTGTTACAGGTACATTAGAAGAAGAAGAAAAATGTCGTCATCTTTTTTTCAACCTTAAGTATCTATGATTCTTACTAAGAGTAGTTTCTGTTGTGAGTAACCATAATAAAATTATCCACAAGAGATGCACAGAGAATGATAAACAAGGCCTCTGTTGTTTAAATTGTAAGGGATCTGGGGAGAAACTATCAGGAGAAATAAGTCACTGAACTTTGTATTTCAATTCCTTTGCAGCAATTAAAACACCCAAACCTTGTGAACCTCATTGAGGTGTTCAGGAGAAAAAGGAAAATGCATTTAGTTTTTGAATACTGTGATCACACACTTTTAAACGAGCTGGAAAGAAACCCCAAAGGGTAAGTAATCTGGAAACTGAGGCTCTGTATGGCCATCCAGTTTCATTATATGTGGGATTAACTGTGGCAAATTTCAGATCAGAAACACACTCCTCTCTCTACCAAGATGCGTCTGCTGGCTACTCCTCTCCCATCTTAGGATGTGCTCAGAGGGAAACAAATATTAACCTAGAGTAAAAGTATTTAGGAAGACAAACTGCAAATATAAATCACAGTGCATTTCAAGGCTAACTTACATACAGGCAGACCTCGGAGATACTGCAGATTTAGTTCCAGATCACTGCAATAAAGCAATATTGCAATAAAGTGAGTCCAATGAATTTCTTGGTTTCCTAGTGCATGTAGAAGTTATGCTTACACTATATTGTAGTCTCTTAAGTGTATGATAGCATTATGTCTATAAAAACAAGGTACATACTTTAAAAATATCATACTGCTTGAAAAATCCTATCATCTGAACTTTCAGAGAGTTGTAATCACTGACTACAGATCAGCATAAAATATAATAATAATGAAAAAGTTTGAAATATTATGAGAATTACAGACTCAAAGTGACCAAATGCTATTGGAAAAATGGTGCCGGTAGACTTGCTCCACATGGGGTTTCCACAGACTTTCAATTTGTAAAAAACACAATGTCTGTGAAATGTAATAAGGCAAAACACAATAAAGTGGAGAGCAATAAAATGAGGTATGCCTGTACTGGACTATCTGAATTCAAGGAATGAACCACGGTTCAAAATTAGGACTCAATATTAGAATTCATATAATTCACTAATAGGAGAAATAAAATACACGTGGTTGATAAAATTTGAGAAGGCAGTTGATAAATTCAGCATCCTTTCCTGGTTATTAAAAAAAAAAAAAACCTTAACAAACTAGGATTAAGATACTTGCATTGCGCGTGCGTGCGCACACACACACACACACACACACACACACACCTCTTCAAATCAACAGCTAATTTTATACTCAGCACTAAAAGAACCACCACTAAAGTGAGAAACAAGGGAGTCAGTTGTCACCATTATAATCTAACACTGTCCTGAGAGCTCTAGCCAATGTAGTATTATAAGAAAAACAAATGAAATGTATAACTTTGGAAACCAGATTAAATCATCTTTGTCTGGATGACAGTGTTCTACAAAATCTAGGAGAATTGCCTGAAGAGTCATTATAAGCAGTGGAATTCAGTATAATGTCTACAGCATTCCAAATTCCACACATAAAAATTAGCAGCTTTTGTATCAATCAGCACTCTAGAAAATCTAGTGGAGAGGATCTCATTCAAATATCAACAACAAAAAAGTTTAGAAATAAAGATAAAAAGAATTGTTCAGCCTCTACATAAAGACAACTACAAAACTTAACGAGGCACATAAATGATTTTATTGAAATGAACATATATTTCCGGATGGAAATATTCATTATTATAAAGATAGTGCTTCCCCAATTTATTTATTGCACAAAAATCTAATCGGAATGTCAATGGAATTTTTTTTAACTTGAAAATCAAGTTATCTAAATTAATAAATTTTTTTAAAAGAAGAAAAGGGACTTTAACTGCCAAATATTAAATCAATTAGTTTTATTAGAGATTCGCTTTGACAAAAAGTACCATAAACAAAACTAAAGAAGAAGTGGCAATTTAGGTAATTTATTTGCCAGATGAAGAATTAGTATCATTTCATTTGCAGATTTTGCAAATCAAATGTTTTAAAAGATTAACACCCAGTTGGAAAATATATTTGTTCAAAAAAACTTGAGTAAAATCCTACTGTTGTTCCAACTGGGTGCTAAGGATTTAGCAGTAAATAGAACATTCCAAAAAAGTTGCCTAACTTTATGGAACTTACATGCAATTTCTGCATGAAAAAGCAAATCATAAAAAGGGGGAAAATGGCAAATACACCTCGGAGAACGCGTTTATCCTCCCCATTATCAGAAAAGTTCAATAATTAGGGGCGCCTGGGTGGCACAGCGGTTAAGTCTGCCTTCGGCTCAGGGCGTGATCCCGGCGTTATGGGATCGAGCCCCACATCAGGCTCCCTCTGCTATGAGCCTGCTTCTTCCTCTCCCATTCCCCCTGCTTGTGTTCCCTCTCTCGGGCTGTCTCTATCTCTGTCGAATAAATAAATAAAATCTTTAAAAAAAAAAAAAAAGAAAAATTCAATAATTCAAAATAGGGTACCATTTCTTGCCTATCAAATTGGCAAAGAATTTTGAAAAACCAATATACCTAGCATTGTTCAAGTCAGGGAATCGGGCACTCTCCTTCACAGCTGGAGAGAGTGTATAATTAGCATGGAAATTGAGCAGTATGTATAGAAGTTCTTTCAGTGGTTTTCATCCTTTGACCAAGACATTCCATTTAGAGAAATTTATAATAAAATAATCAGGTGCAAAAAATTACACATAAGAATGTTCAACACATCATTATTTACAACAAGAACAAAAAATTGGGACTGACCTAATTTTCCAATAGTAGAGATTTGGTTCAATGCACTTTGCTATGTGCATACGATGGACCACTATGTTTCAGACCCATTAAAAAGGAAGCTGTAGAATAGTTCATGTCCTGGGGACATGTTCATGAATTGGTACATGAAAAAAATGAGGTTAGAGTAGAATGTTCAGTGTAATTGAAGTTTATTTTGAATTGTCCCAATATTCCAGTGAATGCATGTATTTTACTTTTAAAATAAAAATTAATTTAAAAACCAGTTTACATGATGAATTAATTCAACTTTATTATGAGCTAAATAGGGTTTGTATTGGCTTAGAGGACAGATTGTTCAGCCATCCTGTAAGTTAATTTATAAATTAATGTACATTTTCCTAAAGTTAGAAATGTAAACTTCGTGTATTGTTCAAGGCCCTGAAAATAAGACATACAATACATACATTACACATACCTGTTTAATTGAACTAGCCATCTTTCTCTTCTGTCTATGTACCATAAACCTTCCTGCCTGTGGGACTTAGCTGATGCTCTTCCTTTAACCTGGAATATTCTAACTCACTCCACTTTCCCTATCTCTATCATCATCTTTACAATGGGAAATCCTAGGGGTGCCTGGCTGGCTTAATTGGTAGAGAGTGTGACTCTTGATCTGGGGCTTGTAAATTCAAACCCCATGTTGGGCATAGAGATCACTTAAAAATAGAATCTTTCAAAAACAAATAAAATGGGAAATCCTAGATATTCCCAACATCTCAGAGATTCCTCCACCTGGGTGGAATTGCTTCCCTCCTTTGCGTAACCACAGAGTTTGGTTTCTATCCCTGTTATGGTACTTTGTACTTCTGCCTTATGTGTTTTTATTGCATTCTCTCTTACTGGATTGTAAGTATTTTGAGTGCAGAATTCATATCTAATTCATCTTAATAGCTAATTCATCTTAATAGCTTCCTCAGTGTACAGCATTCTTTCATTCACTTCAGAAATCTTTTACTGAGTCCTTCTGCTGGTGCAGAGGGTACAAAGATAGAGTGGCACAGTCCTGCCCTCAAGAAGCTTAAAATCTAATGAAGAGACAGACATTCAGAGGGGCAGTTATAAATGGCAATGTTGATGGGGTTAATGTTGGTACAACTGCAACATCCCCCCTGGGGAATCAGGGAAGTCTCTGCAGAGAAGGAAGCGTTTGGGCTGAGACTTTACGAAGGGAAGAGTTGGCCAGATGGGCAGTCTTGGAGGAATGCGCAGCAAGAAGGAGAAAAGCGTACTCAGGCAACCTTTCATTCAATATGTATTTAGCGACCACAGGATCTCTCTCTCTCTCCTGAAGTTTTATTTATTTAAGTAATCTCTATACCCAGCATGGGGCTCAAACTCATGACCCTGAGATCAAGAGTCACACTCCTCCAACTGGGCCAGCCAGCCAGCCACCCCCACAGGGATCTCTAAAGTACCTACTTTCCACTCTTATAAGTCTTATAAGGGTATTTAGCAGTGCCAGTGTATACTTTTGGTCCACCCTGAGACTTGGATCTACACAGGGGAATACAACTAGGAACAGTGCAGAACACGCCACTCTTATGAAATGCTGGGTACTTCCATATAACAGTGATTAATTTAAAACATCCATCTACCTTCACTCCCTTCCTAAAACCTACTTAAATAACAGCCAAGAGAGTGTAAATCTAGCGAATGGCAAACAGAGGTAAACAACCAGACCGCATGCATACCAACCCTATTTGAGCCATTGTTTATTAGGGTAACTTCACAGTTTGGAGAAATAACTGGTGTGCAGATATGAGGCAATCAACATAGCAGACGTGTGGGATGAGCTGTGGGATGGGGAGCTGATGATCAAGAGACCCAAGGACTAAATTATACCATTAAGAAGAGCTGATTTAACACTAAGATGGTAAAAGTGTACTGCTTCCTCTGCCAGATGAGACCTTTGGTGTCCTCTACTTTTTAGATAGAGAAAAAAGCACTTCTTAGATCAATAGCTGTGTACTGAGTACTGAGCACTGAGACGGGTGTTGGATTTGCTCAAGTGAAGAAACTACATGTATGTGCAGGGGCCGACACTAGCATCACCTGATTAAACTTCAAATAATCTATTCCCATTCTCTAAGACCCTTCTGTGTTCTACCGTAAGTACAATGAGTAAGTTAATTGGTAATGTGATAGAAACTGCCTCCCACTGCAGCGGAAGGATTTTCCTTCCCATTGCACTGTGTATAATGGAATAATCCTGCCTTCAAGAAGCTTAAGATCAAATGAGGGATCAGAAATACAAAGGAACAGATATAAGCAAGTACAGTGTTATAAAAGTACTAATGGGTTTACAAAACTATAGCTGCCCACTCCACTTCTGGCTGATGGGAGCACACTATGCGCATCCGTAAGTCAGGCTTCAATTTCTTTCCTTTTTAATTGTAGCTTTATTGAGGTATAATTGACATATAAAAGTTTTGACTTTCTCTCTCAGTTAACTGTTCATAGAAAATTTCCCATAAGACGGTGTGGTTTGGTGGAAAGATGGCCATGAATCATGAGTACCAAGAAACACATTAGTGAGGGTTGCACAAGCGTCATGTGCCAGATAACAAAGTGGGGAGATCCTTTCTTTGAAATGGCTTCCTGATTTCAGTGGGGATGACAGGATCCCTGGACAACAGAGGCCAAGTAGTAGTTCTTCATTTCCAGAATTGCTGTAACAGGCCACAGAGTCATAGTGATGATCAAAATGGTTTCATTGACCATAGGTTCTCTTGAACCAAAATAGATGGGCAGATCACTAAGGTTCTATTTTTCTATAAAAACTGGTGACTAGAGGCTTGACTTGAGTCACCACAATAGCCAGTTCACAAAACCAGGGCCTTGTGATTAGAGGGATCCTTGAGGGTGTCCTTGTGGAATGGCCCTGCAATAACATCACACATCTGTACTTAATTCTCCCTCTCGGCCTGCCCCCTAGTAGTCTGGAGCCATTTAATCAGGACGGCTGTATGCTGGGAAAAGAGAAATATCCTCTCTTTCAGGAATTAATGGACAAGTCTCTGAGGTAAAACTAGTTACCAGTGACCTTGAAAGCCACTGTGTTCAGCTTGGGAGAAATGGGGAGCAGGAAGCATTAAGTCTGGTGGTAAATGGAATCTTGACTCAAATCCATCTCACAGCAGTCCTGGTAGGTCCCCAAATCCATCCTTGAGATTATCTCCCCATTTCCTAACTGGAGAGTTGAAGTAGATGCCGCACAGATGGAGAAAGAGCCGGCTGGCTCTGGTCCAAGGAATGAAAACTACTGGGGTAGAAAAAGCCCAGTAGAAGTGGCTGGTATGCTGCTGCTTTACCAAAATAGAAAACTGAAAGCCATACTACGCACTTGAAGAGCAGAACTTGGCGCTACCATTAAAGACTTTGACGAGGCCCAGTTGGGAGGGAGATGAGCGTGTTGCGTATGAAAAATCCTCTCCAACACTCCTATCGCCTCAGATCTTTGGATCTCCTCCTCCTCATTTTAGTAATGAATTTCTGGCATTCAACTTCAATTGCCATAGGCAACCCTTCATCCAGGTTTCAATCAACCAATTTAGCAACCAGCTAGACTCATTCCTAGCTGCTCCAGGTCGTCTGGTGAAACTGGAATCTCTCGTCAGTGTGCCCGTGTCGTTACAAGCACCCGATCTAAAACTCTGATTCTTCCTCTCTGGCCCTACCTCAGTGAAATCCATGCACACAGGCATTCCCCACTGTAAATCGGCAGCATTTTATAGTTTTTTTTGCTGTGTAAACCTTTGCCTCTGTTGGACTTTGTAACAGGCCCCCCGGGACATGCTGAACTCTGACTTTAGTTAACATTTGGAGACCTCTCCAGGTCTGAGGAAATTCCCCATGCAGCACAGCTACCTCAAGTGAGACCACGAGAGGGTTCTCGTCACGACAAAACCAGCCTCATATACGAGTTGGGGGTTTGGTTTGCCTGCGACGGGATATTTGGTGGGAAGCTGGGGCGCTCTTAGTTATAGAATACTCCCGAGTGTCACATTTCAATTCTTGAAGTATAGGGAGCTTTCTCAGTTAATTAACTGAGAAATTAATTAACCTCACGGAAGTTAAATCGACATTGTCCGCACCCTGCAGGATTATTCTCCGTGTTTGATTCTTCAGTCGTTTCACGTAATTCCTATAGATCCATGAAGTGAGTCCTATAGATACAAGTAATAAGGGGTTTTTTAGGGCAAGCACTGAAACTCCTGGTTTCCTAACTGTGCCTTGAGCGAAGATATTAAAGCCCTAACCCCGTCCTTTATAAAAGTTTCTCATGAAGTTAGAAAGAGCCAACCCGCCCCACTTTTCTTGTATTATTTACGTTTCCCGCGTTGTTCCATCCCATTCAGTCCGCTGAAGGCTTGCCTTGAATAGGCATTTTATTCCAGATGACCACAGATGATGACTTAACCACTGTATCCGTTCTGGGCGCCCCTCTGCCAGCTAGTCCTTTCTCTAATGGTACCAGGTTCTCCTGCCTTTAGACCTGATTAAATCGGATAGCCAATCCCCAATTCCCAAGGCCTTAGTTTCTGGCCCACATCCGCTGCTGGTATCGTATTCTGAACCGGTCAGGATTCAACAACAGAATTCACTGGTTTAAGCAGAAAGGGATTTATGACAGGGTGCTAGTTTATAAAATTTCTGAGCATGCCAGAGAGACAAGCTGAGTTAAGTACCTACTAGATAGCAGGTACCATCCTAGGCCCCAGACTACAAGTGAACAAGATGAAGGCCTTAAATTGAAAGAAAGCACAGGGAGGGGTCAGAGAACACCTCGGGAGGGGCGGGGAATGAACAATAAACACACAGGTCTGGAGGCTAAACAAGCTGGGCATGCTCAGAGAATGGCAGAAACCAATGGGGCTGGGAGGAGACAGAGGGGGGAGGCCAACCCAAGTAGCAGCGTGAAGGGGCTGGCAGACCGGGTCAAGGTTGGCTTGTAGTCTCAGACAGCCAAGGGTTTACCGAGGACTTATTTTGTCTTGGGTACTAACAATGAACTCAGGTTGGCCCCTGCTAAGTTACATGAGGAATTCAGGCAAAGCTGATGAGTCCTGCTGTCAGGATCCCCCTGAGCGACGGAGAGAGCACAGTGGCCGGGCACCCAGTCAAAAGTCCCCCGTCGCGACACCCTTCTGCAGTCTTGAGCTAGGACGTCTCGTTTCTGCTCTCCGGCCTTCGCTCTTCCTTGCAGTATTTGTTTCTGCCCTTACCCAGCATATGATATTCAAACACCAGTGTCAGCTGACTTCTGAAGGTTTTATTTCACCTCAAAACACTTTGAAACATGCTGCCTGTGGCTGAAGCATGTTGCAATCCTCTTTCTGGAATGAGCCCTGTGCGAATCTGTCTTCTCTTCGATAACTATCTTCTCTCTGTAAGACCGGTGGTATTTGTTTGTAGCTGGTATTTTGTACATATGTTGTGTTGCCTGTGGTGGAGCCTGGCTTCTCGAAATCGGAGCTGTTCTGTTTAGAGCAGAGCCGTGACACGTCCTGGGAGCTGCCACGACACAAACGTTCCTCTTCCACAGCAAGAACTCAGGACTTTGCTACGGTGTTCGTTCGTGCCTGAATCCGTGTTATTAACACTCAGTTCCACCAGTCTCCGAACCCTTGCCCCTATCTTGTTTCCCAATCCCAGGAGTGGATCCCCGTCCCTGAGTGCTTAGATCCCGCCCAGCATTCCATGTTTATGTGAATCGGGCCACGTGTTTCTCTTGCCAGGCCCTCCAAGGACTGAAATCCATTTCCCTTCCCTCCACCACCACCACTCTAATCGACATCACCACATCTCACCTGCATTATTAAATCTATGGCCTCATCAACCTTCCTGTCTCCACTCTGCCCACAGAAATCCACTCTCCATATTATGCCACTTGTCTACTTGAGTCCTTTCAATGACTTTCCTTAAGACTTACAGAAAATCCAAACTACTTCCCCAGATCTATAAGGCCCTCCGTGGTTTGGCCCCGGCCAGCCTCACCAACTTCATTCATGCTTTGGCCACACTGGCCTCCTAATTGTTTCTCCCACACTCCCTGTTCTTTCTCACCTCAGAGCCTCTTGCTGTTCTCTTGGGGCTCTTCTTGTCTTTCTACAGGGTCTCAGTCCCCTCCACTGGCCTCACCTGATCTCAGACCCTCATTTCCTAAACCTATGGAGATATGAAAACCCAGACTCTCAGGAGATAGTCTTCTCAATAAACTTATGCAGCATTGTTCCATTTTTACACATGAGGAAATCTGCAGGCACAAATAACTTGCCCAGGGTTCTAAAACTTGAAAGCAGCATCTCTCGGATTTGAACCCTGCCTCATAGGGCTCAAATGGCTGTACTATTCTTTCTCTTAGAAAAACATTCAAGCAATTTGTCTCCAGCATGGCTCTAGGCAAAGAGGAGAGAAAGGTCAGGTTATATCAGAATTCAGTGTAGGGGACACCTGGGTGGCTCACTCGGTTAAGTGCCTTCAGCTCGGGTCATGATCCTGGAATCCTGGGACCGAATTCCATGTGAGGCTCCCTGCTCAGTGGAGAGCCCGCTTCTCCCTATGCCTGCCACTCCCCATGCTCATGCTCTCTCTCTCTCTTTCTCTGTCAAATAAATAAGTAAAATTAAGTTAAATTAAAACAAGCAACCTTAAAAAAAAGGAATTCAGTGTAGGAAATAGAAATGGCTCTAGACACTTCTAGCTGAAAGGGATTTAATACTGAGAATTCGGGGCTTTCACTATATTAATAATACTTAATAATTAGAAGAGTGGAAGTCAAAGGGCCGCCACCAGACTATGGATATCAAGAATGTGCCACCATAATTGTGACCTGAAGTCAGAAAACTTCCCTGAGAAAAATACCTCCACACACTTCTTGCTGTTTCTCAGTGGGAGCCACAGCTTTGCATGGTGAGGTCTTGTAGCTGGTTCGGTGCCTAAGTCCCACGTAGGCCGTCCCACTCCTCTGTAAGACCAGCGACACCCGTAGGATGAGTTTAGTTTTTAAAAAGTGATCTAAACATAGAATTTAAATTTCCAAGTCTGATAAAACATGAAGGCCAAGTGATGGGTATGTTTGGAATATTGGATTATTTTACATTTTTTAATTAAAAAATTCTTACAGTAGACACTTAGCAAAAGACATCTTGCGTTTCAGATTTTCGAAACTATGCAAACAGCCACCCCATCCCCACGAACAGGGTTGAAAAACAAACAACACATGGATAAAAATATTTGCAGTACATATACAGACTCCGGTATATATTGAGTCGTCATGAATCCATTTCAAAAAAGGGTAAACAGACCAGTCAAAAAAGACATAAAGGCCATGAACAGGAAATACTCAAAAGAAGACACATAATGTCCAACAATCATATGAAAACAAAAGTCTCTAATAGTTAATGAAAGGCCAGTGAAAACCAAGATGAGCTGTCTTTTTATTTTAACCACAGTTTGGCAAACATAACATTGGCAAAACCAGATGTTGGCAAGACAATGAGGACCTAGGGACCGGAACAGGTCGGTGGGCATGATGCAACTGAAGGTGCCATCAATGGGACAGTGATTTGAGCCATGGAAAGACATCAACAGAAAGTTAAAGGGAATGTAATTGCTATAATTTATAAAGATGGTTACACCAGGTAGACAACTCCCAGACAGAATGTGAGTTGCCCAGATCCTCAATTCCACAATGGAAAATGCCTTCCAATATTTCCAGGATCCTGCAAGGACAAGAAGCACCAGGCTCTCATTCTCATGGGACGTGTGCTCTCCCTGGCCTCCCCGGCTGTGTACCTGGCTGCTCACCAGGTGTGAGAAACTGTTACACAACTACAGCACGTACTCAAGCGTGTTTACCACCAAACCACTGAAGTCAATCTTCAAGTATGCCTTTCTTCCTGCAAAATCAGGTTTTAGGTCTGCCTGAAGGTCATATCTGCAGGATCAAAATGCAACATGTGCCTATCATCCGTCCTAGAAATCCCACTTCTAGAACTTGCCTGAAAAAGATAATTGCACAACTGCAGTAAGACAGATGATTGCAGATATTCACTGAAATGTTGTTTCTAGGAATAAAATTGAGTCAACCTAATTGCTCACCAATGGGAACTAAGTAAGTTATAACATATCCATAAAATGAGACCACGAAATAGATGTAAATGCATTAGTATTTGTACTTCTATGCATATAAGCTTCCTGAAAGAGGAGGGGGACGTTGCAGAGAATGAAATGTGTGAGTAGCCAGGTGTGAGAGAGAGTTCTTCATGGATATACTTTTATACTCTTTAAATTTTGAGCCATATGAATGCATTTATTTAAAATTAAAGGGGCACCTGGACAGCTCAGTTTGTTAAGCATCCAACTCTTGATTTCAGCTCAGGTCATGATCTCAGGGTCATGAGAGCGAGCCCCACGTCGAGCTCTGTGCTGGGCATGGAGCCTGCTTAAGATTCTCTCCCTCTGTCCCTCCTCTTCCCTACCCCCTCTCTCCACCCCCTCTAAAAACAAATTAAAGTTAAAAAGTAAATGCAGAGGGAAAAAAAGTAAATGCAGAGAGAGAGAGGGAGAGAAACAGAGGTGCCCGAAGAGAAAGCCACTGTACGTTACAGCAATTAGTTTGGGGAGGCAAGTTTTGAGTCAGCACTTTCTACTCCTCTTTCGCGATACTGTTTGGATTTTTGTGATAAGCATATATCATTTCTACAGATCTGAAATTTTCAAATTACAAGAGAAAATTATGTATCTATAATGAAAACATGGTAAAGCAATTTTCATGAACACATTCAAAGAAATATCTCCAGCACACCCTTGGCACCATGTTTGCTGGCCACGGCAAGCCACACCCACTCCATTTCTGTTCCCCGCTCCCGCTCCTGACTCCCCATCGTAGAGTTTTCATTTCCTTTTTAATTTTCTTTCCCCCAGAGTTGCTGATGGAGTGATCAAAAGTGTATTATGGCAAACACTTCAAGCTCTTAATTTCTGTCATAAACATAACGTAAGTAACCTTTTCCAATATGTTTGTTAATTTCTTCTTTTCTTCTAAATCGCTCAGGAATTGCCTTAAAGAGCTAAAGATGGAGGGAAAGAAAGAAAGTCACAGTATATGGGAAACGCAATCCATGGCTTTTTCCCCCAATTTCCATGAGAACCAAATTACTAATTCCTTAAGAATTAAAAGCTTATGTAAACTTAATGTTCTGTTTGCCATCCTATTGGGGATTCCTGTGATCATTTTTAAACTGGGTTAAATATGTTTGCAGGATAGCAGTGGTGTAACTCCCCATGGCACTTGGTTTGATTTTGTTTTTACGTTTTTTGTGTCTTTTATTCTCTAAGAGGCCCCCTTCCTCTATTCTTTAAAAAAAAAAAAATTAGCCTTAGTTTTTTAGACCCATAGTTCTCAAACTTGAGCACACATCAGTCCCCTGGAGGTCTTACTAAGATACAGTTTGCCGGGCCCACCCTCAGAGTTTCTGATTCTATGGGTCCAGAGTAGGGCCCCGAGAGTTTGCATTTCTAACATTTGCCCGGTTAATACTGAAGCTGCTGGTCCAAGAAACACACTTTGAATACTACTGTGTTCTAGAAATCATTGCGGCCTGTTGCTTCCTGTGTGTCATTTAACTTGTTCTTTCACCTGTATTTCCGGTAAACTGGTATTTGTGTCTAGAGACTCGATCATTTCAGGTTCAGTTTTTCAGACAAGAATATTTCATATGTAGGGGCGCCTGGGTGGCACAGCGGTTAAGCGTCTGCCTTCGGCTCAGGGCGTGATCCCGGCGTTATGGGATCGAGCCCCACGTCAGGCTCCTCTGCTGTGAGCCTGCTTCTTCCTCTCCCACTCCCCGCTTGTGTTCCCTCTCTCGCTGGCTGTCTCTATCTCTGTCAAATAAATAAATAAAATCTTTAAAAAAAAAAAAAGAATATTTCATATGTAATGCTGTACACGTCTTCTTGCATCAACATCATGAGGCATATGTCACCTTGTCCCACTTTTGATCGTCTTGAAATAGATTAGTGGGTTCAGGAGTTTTATTTTAGTTTGATCCTCTCCACTACGAATTTCCTGGTCAACCTTTTTACTTGATGGCTTTAGCATCCATTGATGATGATTGCCTATATCTAATATTTCATTAGGCTTAAAAGATGGTGATTTTCAAATTCTGTTATTTCTTCTGCATTTATTAATTTGAATTCTGTGGAAAAGAACCTACCCTCACAGACTCTGGTAACTGTAAAACACAGTAAGATAAAGATGTGATTATTTCCTTTATTTGTCAATACTCAGAGTGATAAGTTGGTATCTTAGCAACCTCTAAGAGTGAACAATGACGGTTTTAGGGGAACGTAAGCATCATTACAAACTCATGGATCTTATATATTTGATGTGTCTCAATCCTTTGCAGTCATCATTCTCTCTGCTGTCCAGTTGTCCCACCTTAGGCCAGTGGGAGCTTCTTTAAGTTGGCTTCTGGGGGCTTTTGCTATAATGATAGTTGTAAAAAAAATAATAACTCTAGACCTTTTGAGATGGTGCCTAGACAGAGGCAGTACCTGGGCAAGGATACAGACTACCATATGGTTAATTTTGGTGTCAGCAGAATGTCTATCATAGTCTAGGATTGCTGGAAAAGAATGCAAAATCGTGGAAACAAATACTTAGAGGAAGCTTCCTTTAGTTTTAAGAAAGTCAATGAAGAGTCTGTTAGGATCAATAAAAAGCTTATATTTTCTATTAGTAAAGTATTGAGTTGGGGCACCTGGGTGGCTCAGTCGGTTAAGCATCCGGCTTTTGATCTTCAGTTCACGTCTTGATCTCAGGGTCGTGAGTTTAAGCCCCTCCTTGGGCTCCATGCCAGGCATGGAGCCTACTTAAAAAAAAATAAAAATAAAAAATAAGGTATAGAGAAATTTTGTTCACAAGATACTTAAGCCTGGTTTTTATAATGCAAATGCTTTCAAATACTTACTAAAGATGATGCTGAATTAAAACCGCATCTCAGGGCACCTGGGTGGCTCAGTTAGTTAAGCCTGCCTTTGGCTCAGGTCACGATCCTGGGGACCTGGACTGAGCCCCCCCATCGGGATCCCTGCTCAGCAGAAAGCCTGCTTCTCTCTCTCCCTCTGCAGCTCCCCCTGCTTGTGCTCTCTCACTCTCTCTCTCTTTCAAATAAATAAATACAATCTTTAAAAAAAATTAAAAATTAAAAAATAAATAAAACCACATCTCTCTTGCTTTCCACCATGCTATCAGATGTATTAAAGTTTACCTAAGGTTCTTGTAGGAGTCTTGTGGGTAATTAAAATGATTTTTTGAAAATTCTGTTTACTGTAAATGTTTGTCCTTTATCTCTATATAATAGTCAGACACTTTCCTGTGTACCAGGTTATAAACTTGAATGCAATGTCTGGGCTGATTTATTTTTGTATCTCTTCAACACCTAGCATGGATCTTTTTAGATAAAAGGTGCTCGCTCAATTGAATAACTGGATGAATGAATGAATGAATGAATGAATGAGTCAATCAACTTACCTACCTGATTGTAACTTACTATTCCCAGACCCAAATACTATTATAGCTCAATGCAACTGCCATCATTTCTCTGCTCGGAACAACACATTCTGTATTTTAAGTTTTAAAACCTCCAACTGATAATCCATGACCTCTATTAAAAATGGATAATTTTTCAGACAAACTTTCCTCCTCCATCATGGGAATTATTTCTGAACTCTGGTTATCTCAGTTTCTTATGCTATGGTAAGCCTTTGTGTATCTTTTTATCTATTACTAAAACGCATGCAAAGGAAAAACTTCAGGTCATACATAAGCTGTTACAATACTACATCTAAAACCTTTATCCTCTCCTTATTTTTAAAGGAACCCTCATGACACTCTCAAAGAATAGAAAAGGCAATCAGACCCAATGGTGTTGCTGAAAATTCACAGCTTTCAACCTATGGCGACCATGACTACCTTATTATCTCCAGAGTGGTGATCCTAACCAAGACAAGGAAGGTTAAAGTAATAAGGGATTAAGGCCTTGTTAATAGAGATCACCTGGGAGCTCATTAGAAATGCAGAATCTCAGGCCCACCCTAGATCTACTGAATCAGAATCTGCATTTTAACAAGATCTCCAGGGGATTCATGTGCACATTAAATTTTGAGAAGCACTGGACTTAAGAAAGTACCTACTCACTTTGTTCTTCCTTACGCTCCAATATTGCTAGAATGCGTTAACTGAAGTGACCCATGGAGTATCATTATGAACTCATGGATTTGTGTATACCTGATACAGTAGACAAAAAGAACTTCACCTCAAAACGACAAAACTACAGTGGCTTCCAAGATGTGTGTGTCAGGCTGCAGCATCCATCATCATCTCGTTAACATTAATGTTCTAGTTGTGTAGAAGGAGGTCCTTCTCCTCACTGCTGTATCAGTATCCATCTCTAAAGCCCAAAGAGGACAACCTTCTCAGATAATAGAAAACTATCATTTAGGGGCGTCTGGCTGGCTCAGTTGGCAGAGCGTGAGGCTCCTGATCTTGGGGTCGTGAGTTCGAGCCCCACACTGGGTGTAAAGATTACTTGAAAAATAAAATCTTAAAAAAAAAAAGAAAGAAAGAAAGAAAACTATTATTTGATCAAGTTGTACAAGAAGCAATTTGTGAAAGTTCTGGAGTTTCTTAATGTTGAGGGTCACGGATACCTCTTCTTGTTGACTTGTGAGCCAGTAAAAACGAGATTACACATTAGCCACAATAACCGAACTTGAACAATATTTTCTAAAAGCTGTGTATGCAACCTAAGTTATTGAGGAAAAAAAAAAAAAACCAGCTTCTGTTAACACCGACTTGCAGGTTTCTTGTTCTTTGGTGGAAAGCGAGCTGATTGCAAGAGTCACTGAGTTTGCACTGAGTGTGGCTTTGCAGCAGGGAAAGTAAACACCCTATGACTAAGCTTGACTTCCTACTGTTCCAGGCATCTTGACTCTCTTTTTCTTTCTTCAATATCCTCTTCCTCTTTATTAGTAGCTTCTCTTACCTGCACCTACACCAGTAATTTTTCTGTTTCTTTGGGACACATCAATACTTCATTTGCCTTTTATTTTTTTGGTTGGAAAATAAACTGCTAAAGATGACACATGGATTTGCATTAGATCCTATCTAAGTAGGCCGAAAGACAAGTGTCAGTGTAAGTCCATTTGCTTGATAATGCCACACGTAGTCCAGAAATTTGAGAATTTGATGCGAACTCTTTTGAGGGACATGACCTATTCCTAGTAAATCACCAACTACTGTGAATAGGGCTCAAGAGTGTTAATCCACGTTTCATAAATGTGTTGCTTAAAAGGTAGGACCTCAAACTATGTTGGTTTATATCATAGCAATGTATTTTTAAAAATTAATATCTAAGGCCTTAGGACTTTCAAGAGGCCTAGAAGTTTCTTCTGTTGGTCATACAAATCGTGAGACAGTTGACAATAATGGAGACTAACGGGGAAGAAGCTTCTAGTACAACTGCCATTTTTGTGACCTACAATGAATTTGGGACTCAGCCTTTTCTCTTCCCAGATAGCAAAGAAAAATTATTTCAGAATTGATAATGTGGCAATACTATATAAAGGGACTGACAGCACAGCAGAGGAGTGAGGCAAAAGGAGCGGATTACTGTGACCCTCAATCCAGAGACCCTGTCAGGGGCCACCTGCAGTCACGGGGTTGTGGCAGGAATGAAGCCATTCATGTGCAAGTACTCGGAAAAGGACGGAGCTCTAGACGAGGGCCGAACAATGTCATGAAGAAGAGCATCAGTTCTATCTGTTGTCTGGGAGGAAGGACTGGAGAGAGAAAGTTCTGAAGAATAGGGCCGGAGTTGTGTTCTTGGAGGGCCTCCACACCAGGGAGCAGCCATTTCTGGAAGAATGAGGAGTGAGGCTCACGCGGCCTGCCTTCCTCCTTACCCCCACGTGGCCCTCGCACATCCAGAAGGAGCACATGCTCCATTCAGGGCCATGACGGTGATGCAGCAAACTGTAGGGTCTCTGCCTCCACAGGCATAACAGGAGCCTTTGTGAGGGGACAACGCCTCACGGTGGCGTCCTGCTCTCCCAGGAGGGACCCCAGCAGACAGCCCTGTGTGGTCATCTCTCAGGAGAGCTGCTAATCCTCCCGGGTTAGCTCACTGCTGAGCAGCTGGCAGTGGTCCTCGTCCCCTGATGCTGAAGGCTTCAGGGTCTCTGGAGAAGTCGGTGTCCACACCTCCCAGCTTACCCAGGACAGTTGTGGTTTGGGCCTGTTGTCCCGGCGTAATTACTAACAGAGCTCCTTTCACACACCCCAGTTTGGGCAACAAATAATATCGTTGCTCTGGTTATAAGCCAGTTTTTAAGCAAGTTATTTTTGTTATCGTTCAAATGTTTTTCCAATTTCTCAAATCTGCAATACTTATTCAACCTGAATTGGGATTCTTGGGCGGCGGTTCTTATCAGAGGTACATTGACTCTCATCTCATCCGGGGCTTTACCTCTTGCAGTTTAAGTAGAGCCCAGTAAAGTGTGGAAGAAATAATTGTATGGGACAGCCTTCTCAAAAAAAAAAAAAAGTTTTCTTATCCAACAATTATCATTTCAATTTCTTCACTTATATAGCAGCATTTTGATATTTTTTTCTTTTGGTGTGATCAGATTTACAAGTGAAAATTTGCCAATTAAAGTTCTTTTAGAAAAATGAAGGAAAAGCATATTTGTTTTTATCTCATAAGCTGTGTTTATCACCTAAACTAATACTTAATGTTTATTATGCTTTGTCATTTTGATGACTCAGAGAAATAATCAAATATTCCCTTACAGTGTATTCACAGAGACGTAAAACCTGAAAATATTCTAATAACTAAGCAAGGAATAATCAAGATCTGTGACTTTGGGTTTGCACGAATTCTGAGTAAGTAATAATTTTTCGCTTATTCCTCCAATTCAGATGCTTATGAAATGATGTAAACTCCTACTTGCTTTAGATATTGAACGGATGCTACGCGTGACGTTGTGATTAGTCAAAGAGGAAAAGTTCACTTTTGCCTTTTAGCCAGTACCTTAGTGTGCACTGCGAGTCCGCTCCACTCCACTCCAGTTTATCGGAGGTCATATTTATGTGATTTGCCTCGTAGAGGAAAAGAATTATAAGATGCATTTGTGCTCTTCATGCACTTAGAGTCTGAAGTAAAAGACACAAGACAATTATACAAGATGGTTCTCGGGGAAGTTCCAAAGCGAGGGTGCAGACGAGGGAGGGAGACACGACTGTGCCCCAGAGAGGTCGGGAACACCCCACGGCGTTGGGAAGACCAGAAGCATAAATGGAAAATTAAGGAGAGGCTTCAGAGACAGTGCTAAGAGAAAGGAAGTCATCCCAGACAGGGGAAACCAAAGGGAAAGGGGAACAAATCATTATTTCTGCCTGAATCTAGAACTGTAGGGCAGGCAGAAACAGGCATTCGCAACGACTGGCTGCAAGAGCGTGTGTGCACACCCAGTATCCTGACAGGACAGACACAGTGGCTTTGCAATGCACTTGGAAATTGGTTTCGACTTGAGGTTACACTACAGAAATCCTCCTTCCTGCCCCCCCGGTCTGGGTGGGATGATACAGATGTGAACTCAGCCCGGGGACCCGTGGGAGTTGAACTGACTAGCTGAGCACACTGTGGAAGTATTTGGACAGTTGGAGCCTGGCTGCCTCAACAGTTAGGAGCATGGTGGCCTCGGAGTTAGTGAAGCTCGCCTGAGTGCCTGACCTGCCCCCTGCCCCGCCCCCCGGAATAGGTCACGTGGTACAAGAGTGTGCCCCACCTGATCTGACTGCCGCACTTGCAGTTCCAGGAGACGCCTACACCGATTACGTCGCTACACGATGGTACCGAGCTCCTGAACTTCTCGTGGGAGATACTCAGTACGGTTCTTCGGTAGACGTGTGGGCCACTGGGTGTGTTTTTGCAGAGCTTCTGACAGGCCAGCCACTCTGGCCTGGAAAATCAGATGTGGACCAGCTTTATCTGATCATCAGAACACTGGGTAGGAGCTGGCATTTTATGGCTTACAGAGTTGCTCAATTGTTAACGGTGATAGGACGTCACTATAACGAACAAGAGCTTTCTTTTTTTTAAAAAAAAAAAAAGATTGTATTTATTTATTTGACAGAGAGAGAGAGAGGCAGCAAGCGAGGGAACACAAGCAGGGGGAGTGGGAGAGGAAGAAGCAGCCTCCCAACAGGGAGCCTGATGTGGGGCTCGATCCCAGGGTCCTGGGATCACACCCTGAGCCGAAGGCAGATGCTTAACGACTGAGCCACTCAGGCGCCCCACGAACAAGAGCTTTCTTGCTTCTCCGAAGTGCTACTTGGTTGGTTGCTTGTGCTGGGTTATCGCCAAAGTCCAACCATTTTCTCCATGTGGCGCCATAACTCTGCTCAGTGAGGGGCTCTCCGGTTCCTTTCCAAGTCGAGTCAATTTGCCTTGGAGTAAACTATCCACTTACTTTTGTGTCAGGCTAAGATAGGAACAAGGATATGAGTCATCTGCACAGTGTGGACTCTAAGAGATATTTGGTCGAATGTCATTTCTGCCCACTGCAAAGGAGGGGTTTCCTCCCTTTACTGTAGAGCAGGGGTCAGCAGACTTTTCTATAAAGGGCCCGATGATAAATGTTTTAGGTTTTGTAGGCTAAACTGTCTCCGTTACAACTCTTCAACTCTGCTCCTTTGTATAACACTTAAGAATTTACAAATTCCAGTCTCAAGAAAAACCCATTAAGGACATTATAACATTTTTAATTGTGCCTACGTTACAAACGAGGAAACCGAGGCTCAGGGAGCTTCCATGATTGGCCTGGAGTCATACAACAATTACATGCAGAGAAGAATGGGACTCAAGGGGCCTCTCTCATAAGCTTCCACCCTGTGTCAGCATCCGTGGCAGTTGGAAGAGGACGTAACCCAGAAGGTTGGCTGCAGCTTTATGCCAAGCAGCAGGGATGCAAGGAAAGTGATACATTGACACACCAAATGGGTATTTATTAATTCCTGCCCCTCGCCTATCCTGGCAGCACAGCTGCTGGACAATGGAAGCACTGCTGTTTGGTCTGATGCAGGTGTCTGTTTGGTTCCAACACATTCTTCTGGAGAATTCTACAGCATGAAAAATGTAGGGTAGAGGATTACCACAGGCTACACCTTAAGTACATATCGTTGGATTGATTTTCAAAAAGGATTGTGGAAATTTACATAAGCAGACATGAGACAGACCTGAGTTTGAATCCCGTGTCTGTCTCTTAATGACCATGTGACTTTAGACAGTTATTAAATTTCTGAGCCTCATTTTGCTCATTAAAAATAGCAAGAACTGTAAGATAGTTCTGAAATCATGTTGTAAAGCTTCAGCACGGTTTTCTTGCCTCCTCTTTTGGCGGGGGGCTGAGTGGCAGACCAAGCCACATGTGGCAAAGAGAGTTGCGTGGGAGGACTGCCCTTCCCTGAGAGGCATGTTTTTGCAGGGACTCACTCCTCCCAAATCTGGAAGGAATGATCAGGGTCAGTATTTCTTGTATATCTGGACCTCAGAAGTTAACCTTCTAAACACTTTTGTTTTTATTAAATTTGTCATGAGTTATGTGGTTTGTATTTTACAGGAAAACTAATCCCAAGACATCAATCTATCTTCAAAAGTAACCAGTTTTTCCACGGCATCAGTATTCCTGAGCCAGAAGACATGGTAAGCCACTCAGTCTCGGATGTTTGTTGTTGTGTTGCAACTTTCTTTAAAGGGGTATTTTTCAAAATATCTGTACTTTGGGCTCCTGTTTTCCTTCTGGCACACTTGACACAGATCAAAGAAGTTATATAAAACAGCATAAATTAACCAAGAGAGTGGTTTAAAAGTCTGCTTGCCCTGTCTAATCAAAGATTAACTTAATGTTAAATTTGAAGTGAAAGTATATTTAGTTCCTTACATAAATGCCTTGATCCTTTTAGTCAAAACACTCAGTACCTTTCCCTGAAATAATTATCTACTGTTAAACAGTGCTTACTGTAGTCTTCTTTTTTTTTTTTTTTACAGAGATGGCTTACTGTAGTCTTCTTTATTTTGAAAACATGCATTCTTGATTTTTTCAGCTTGTAAAACAAAGCTCAAGCCCATAAAAGCCATTTCTTCACAACAGATATTTTCACGTGGAAAGTCATTCTACAAAATGATCCTCATTGTATCCAAATGAAAATTCCAAATCACATTGATCACTGCTATGCTCTTTCTGTGGTCTTTGCCTTTCTTTGGGAATGTGTCAATGACTACTAGACACTCTTACTCTCTATAGACATTGATTTCCTGTCTGTGTCACCTAAGTGTGGGCTATGATTTTTAAAGTTCCATGTGGTTTAAATTCTGCCTATAGAATGAAAGGACAGTCAGAAGAGGTGTGTGCCCACATTTGAGCTGTGTGTTGGTACAAGAGTGGAGCAGGGATGGGAAAAGTCTGTAAGGCCACATCATGATTTATGGCTACGGGAACAATCTGAGGTTCGAACAATCCTAACTATCTCTAGACACCTTGCTCATTTTAAATTCAGCATTTTATGTAATACCTTGATATATTATAATAGATTTCCTTTTCTTACATTTGTTAAAGCTTTTAAGATTTATTTATTTGAGAGAGAGGGGCATGAATGAGCAAGTGGGGGTGGGCAGAGAGAGAGGGAGAGAGAAACTTTAGCAGGCTTCCACACCGAGCACGGATCCCAACCCGGGGCTTGATCCCACGACCCTGAGATCAGGACCTGAGCCAAACGAAGAGTCAGCCACTTAAAAACTACACCACCCAGCAACCCCTATATTTGTTAAAGGTTTTAACAAATATAACAAAAGGTTAAAATTGAATTAACAAGGCTAGAGCTTGAATTACAAATGAGTATTTATATAACAGTTTAGTTTAAAGCATGGAATACAAAGTCACAAGTACCTGCTCCTAGTTAAAGGAGACTATTACCCGGGCGCCTGGGTGGCTCAGTTGGTTGAGCATCTAACTCTATCCTGGCTCAGGTCTTGATCTCAGGGTTGTGAGTTCAGATCTCAGGGTTGTGAGTTCAGACCCTGCATTGGGCTCCATGCTGGGTGTGCAGCCTACTTAAAAAAACAAAACAAAACAAAACAAAAAACCCCTAAAAAACATAAAGGAGACTATTACCATTATCTTTGGAGCTCCCCCTTCCCTATGTGCTCCTCCCTTGATCCCATGCTCTTCCTTCCCTACTATTCGGAATTTTGTGTTTATCATTCTCTTGCTTTCCGTAGTGCTCATACACATGTAGCTCAACACATGTTCATTAATGCTCCAGGCATCCCATAAGTAAATCTGCACAGGTGTTGAAGTACTATTGTAGGGGCGCCTGGGTGGCTTAGTCGGTTAAGCGTCTGCCTTCGGCTCAGGTCATGATCCCAGGGTCCTGGGATCGCGTCTTGCATCAGGCTCCTTGCTCAGCTGGGAGCCTGTTTCTCCCTCTGCTTGCTGCTCCCCCTGCTTGTGCTCTCTCTCTCTCTCTCTCTCTGTCAAGAAAAAAAAAAGAAAGAAAATAATTCCAGTTTTTGTCTTTTAAACCTTTATACTATAGTGTAAAATTATATAAAAATAGGACTTTAAAAAAGTCCTTAAAAGGAATTATCTAACCTACTAGGGGAGGTCTTTCTCCAAAGTGTTATTTCTAAAATATTAAAAATAAACATAACTTTGTTGTTACGTAACATTGAAGTTCTTTATTTTGTTTTCTAGGAAACTCTTGAAGAAAAGTTCTCAGATGCTCATCCCATGTCTTTAAATTTCATGAAGGTACTTACGAATCAATTATAACCATTATTGACTGGAAATTGTAATAATTGAAGCTGGTAACTCTGGGAGGGATTGACAGTGAGGGCAAATAATGCCAAGTAGTCATTGAAAATAATAAGGAACTGTAAAATAATTATAGTTAAAGGAACATCAGTAGTTGAAGCAGTAATTTTTCTAACATATCCATTAAAACTAGTCAAAGACAGAAGAGTATAATTAGCATTTGCTGTGATGAACACCATTACTTCTTTTGCATTTATTAGGAAATTTGACTGTTAAGTCAGTATATTCAGTCTATAGAAATTTATGAGGATGAATCTTTGAAGGTCTAAACTATACTGTCCAAGGTGGTAGTCACTAGCTACATATTACTATTGAACACTTGAAATATGGCTAATTAGAAGGAAGATGTTCTAGATTTCTGTGAAAATTACTATAAAAAAGAATATTAAATATTTCACTAAGAAGTTTTAGGATATTAATTACATGTTGAACTGATAATATTTTAGATACATTGGGTTAAATAAAATTTAAAATCATTTTTTAAAAAAATTAGTACACCAAACAAAATCAGAGACATGCAGACACCAGATATAGCTCTTTCACTAGGCCCAAAAGAAATAGTCAAACACAGGACAAATTCTAATAAAAAGCAGACGAAATTTCACCTATGACTAGTCTGCCATTCATGCTTGACCAATTGACCCATGCTAGAAGATGTGACTCTTACATCCACTGTGGATACTGAAAGCTCCTAGTGGGATACGGATGGAGATATCAGTAAAGGTATCTATCTTTAGCAACCAATTAAGTTCTATCTATAGCAGTGGTTTCCATACTATTCATCAGAATGACTACTCATCAGAATGAGTTTTTTAAAAATATACATTCCAGTATCTATCCTCAGAGTTACAGAAGCAGAATCTCTCTGTACAGGACCTTAGAATTTGTATCTTTTTTTTTCCTTGTCTTTGGTTTTATTTTCACAAACATTTGATATATGTATTTTAAGTATACATTAGTCGAATAAACACAATGAGCATATAGGAAAATGTTAAATGGTTTGGAAGTTAGTTTACAATATCAACATGTTTCTATAAATATTACTATAGCCATTCAAAAACAAATTATTTCTTCTTTTTTTTAATAATAATTTTTTAAGATTTTGTATCTTTAAACATCCCCCTAGGTGATTATGACACACAGCCTAACTCAGAAGTATGTGATCTCGAGGCAGAGCCACCTGGATGACCTAGAGTCAGTTGTGTAGACTAGCCATTGTGCTAGTGGTGGTCACTGCCAAGGTGCTATCCAGGGTGCTGGATTCCTTTGGTCTGAGTCCTCCAGAAAGCCTGACACCTCTGTGCTCTCAGACGGCCCTTACCAGTGCTTCACTGGCCCTCAGCTGCCTTCTCTCTGTCACCCTGCTCTGACCTGCCTTAACCCAGCATTCTGCAGGCCCTGTCCTAGAAGTTCAGTTTCCCAACCTTGTTCTGAACAGGTTGTTCTGACCCACCTACAATTTAGCAAGATCTCCTGTGGGGAGGGTATCTGCCCAGTGCTGCAAACCCAACCCATTTTCGGGTACAGGCCAAGTCTTCTGCTGGTTACTCCTCTAACTAGCCAGAGAGAAAACTTCCTAGAAGGCAGCTCCGGGGCAGAAAAACTCCAAGGTATAGGACAAACTGCCTGTCCTCAGCTGCAAAGGTGAAGTACCCTGTTTGCCTGACCAATTCTGGATGAAGCTAGTTTTGTCATTCAACCATTTGATTTATACCTGTAATGTCTGAGCTGGGACCCAAGGATTCTCTAAGTGCATCAAGGATTATGCTGTTCCATGGGCCACATCCTATCTCCTAGACTCCTGCCCCAGGCTAGATGAAGGAAGGCTTTCTTTCTTTTTTTTTTTAAGATTTTATTTATTTATTTATTTGACACAGAGAGAGAGAGAGAGAGCGCACACAAGTAGGCAGTGCGGCAGGGAGAGGGAGAAGTGGGCTCCCCGCTGAGCAGAGAGCCCAATGCGGGGCTCGATCCCAGGACCCTGGGATCATGACAGGAGCCGAAGGCAGACACTTAAGCGACTGAGCCACCCAGGTGCCCCAAAAGAAGGCTTTCTTTCACTAATTGCAATTGAGACATCTTTAATAACAAATAAAACCTAGCTACCATAACAGGCAGTCATCCCATGGGACTAGGCCATTATCTATGCAGGCAACTGCTCAAATGGGTGAAATGCCAGCCAGTGACAGTGCCAAAGCCAGTGGAGGCGTGCAGTGGCTGATCTACGGCAGCTTTTGTGTCTCTCCATTAGGTTTTAAATGAGACAACAGACACCGTATTATTTATTTCTCAGTTGCTTTCATAGCCATAACATCCTACCACTGTATCAGTTTAATCTGGCCAAAGAAGAAGTCTGTGGGCTCTTGGAAATATTTTTAAGGCTTTTCTGTGAAATCTGAAGTTTCAAGGAAAGGATCCTGACATGTACTTTGCAGTTCCGATTTCTCGTCCCTCATCTTAAAAACCTTTCCTGAGGTGGGAACACTCTGCTCGGGGAACACCTCTGAGAATTCATCAGCCTCTTGGTGCATAGAAAGGTATTAGTACAGGCCATCGGGAACTCCGAAGCCTCAACTCCACCCAGTTCATCTCACTGCTCCCAAAACTAACAAAATGGGATATCGTTCTAGCCCAGGCCCCATGGAACAGCTCAGCATTAGCAGCGTTGCCTTAGAATCTAAAAATGTTCTTTAAAGTAGAAGCCCATAGGTATTTAGTAGACCAGATTTCAACAGATTGAAAGCCCATTAAAGAAAGTGAATGAATTCAACATGTGATTGGAAATAAAACTGATAGGACTTAGTTATGATTCAGATCTGGGGAGTGGATAGAGGAGGGTGGCAACCACGAGATATCTGTACCAGTTTCCTGGAGCTGTTGTCACAAAAGTACCACAGGCTGGGTGACTGCAAGCAACAGAAATTTATCCTCACAATTCTGGAGACTAGAAGTCTCAAACCAAGGTGTTGACAGGGCCATGCTCTCTCTGAAGCTTTTAGGGTGGATCCTTCCTGGGCTCTATCAGCTTTGGGTAGCCCCAGACATTCTTGAGCTTGTGACAACAGAACTCTAATTACTGCCTCTGTCTTCTGGTGTTTTCTATGTATCTGTCTTTGCATTGTCTTCCCTCCTATAAGAACACCATCCCATTTGATTAGGGTCCACCCTGTTCCAGTATGACCTCATCTTAACCATTTACATCTGCAAAGACCCTATTTCCAAATAAGGTCACATGAAGAGGTACTGAGGGTTAGGACTTCAACATAGTTTGGTGGGGACACAAGTCAATCCGCAACAGTGCCCTTGAGACAAATCAGAACTGTTAAGTAGGCCACTGCGTGTGTGGGTCTGGAGTCCAAAGGAGGTGTCTGGACCAGAAATATACATGTGGAAGTCTCTGATAAACCTTAATAATTGAAGCCTTAGGAATCCGTGAGATCAGCTAGAAACGGAGAGGAGAAAGGAAAGCCTAGGACTGAGCCTGGAGGAGTTCCACCCACCCGTTGTGGAGAAGAGAGTAAACTAACACAGGTTGTTTTGAGAAGGGGTGGTCACGAGGTAAGAAGAAGGAAAGGGAAGCATCAAGAAGCCATAGGGAGTTACAAGGAGGAGAATGTGGTCAGTAGTGTCTAACACTGTGGGGATAAGAACATGATCTACCTATTGGATTTATGAATATGGAAGTCATAGGTATGAATAACAGGAGTCACTTAAGTGCAATGATGGAGGCAAAAGCCGGAACGAAGTGATGAAGAAATGGACTACCATAGTTTGTGTTCAGAATCTTTGAATATCAGTCTTTCTGTGCTGGTTACAGTCCTGTCAGTGTTAGGGTTTGAGGAGTCAGACCCCCAGTAGCAGATAGACTTAACTATGGTGCGGATCATTAACGTGGGGCTGGGATGGGGTCTGTTTGGAGCAGGTGGCAGCTGGGGAGGGGCAGGTGAAGCTGATTGTGCTGATTATCCCGAGCAGGGTTGTTTCTTAAAACAAGGTCCAATCAGACACGGCTCTGAAGGGCAGATGAGACGGTGGGGGTGGCGGCATTTGCAAGGATCTCAGAGACCTGAGGTCAGCTGGGATTAGGGAGGAATGGACACCACAGGGCAGCCCAGTGTGGGACAGCCTCAGTCAACATAATTATCTGGACACCTAAATGCCTCAAAACTATGTTTGTTGTGTTGGTAAGTTTTACTTCTTTATTATGGTCCTAAGGCAAGAAATTTCAGGTCTCCTGTGCTTGGGAGTTCTAAGGCTGTTCTAATTCCTTATGGATCATAATCTGTCTTTCTTCGTGGGAAAAGCCCCATTCTCTGGCCAAAGAGTATCAGGACTTCTTGAAGAAAATCTTTGTGACGGGACTCCACCAACCCCACTGCGGCCAGAGTCCTCCCCTCTCAGAGGCAAAGCTAGAAGTTTCTAGTAGCCTCTAATATAAAGGGTCATGATGCTACCTTTTCCTTTTTGCCTCTAGCTATTCATATATATATACATAAATACACACACACACCCCGATTATCCGGGTTTTAGACTTGTTGCGTTACGAAAACTAATACTTCAGCCATCTCCCTAAACCAGTGGTTCTCAAACTTGAGCAGGTATCAGAATCATCCAGGGGGCTTATCAAATGCAGGCCTGTGGGCCCCACCCCCAGTGCTTTTTGACCGAGCAGGAACTGCATTGACAAGAAGTTCCCAGGTAATGCTGATGCAGCTGGTCCTGGGACCGCGCTCGGGATCACACTCGATGTGTCCCACAAACTACTTGCTTTGACAAGTGATGAAGACATGTCATTGGTAGAAACACCTAATCTATGGGGCGCCTGGGTGGCTCCGTGGGTTAAGCATCTGCCTTCGGCTCACGTCATGATCCCAGGGTCCTGGGATGGCGTCCCACATCAGGCTCCCTGCTCAGCATGGAGTCTGCTTCTCCCTCTGCCTCTGCCTGCTGCTCCCCCTGCTTGCTGCTCTCTCTCTCTCACTCCCTCTCTCTCTCTCTCTGACAAACAAAATCTTTGGGGAAAAAAAACACCTGCTGTACTCGAGCCCCCTTCCAGAGACACTGAATTCTACCCTCAAGACTTTGAAATGGCAAAAGAAAAGCAATTCTAGTTATCAACAAGTTTCAAGTACTTGATAATAGACACACCTGAAGGTTTTCTAAACTGATATTTGCTCTGACAAGTTGTTCAGTTTCGGGTCACAGTAACAAAATAGGCCCCTCTTTTAATACTTTCTTTTCCTCCAAAGGAGTGTCTGAAGATGAATCCTGATGACAGATTAACCTGTGCCCAACTACTGGAGAGCCCCTACTTTGATTCTTTTCACGAGGACCAAATTAAAAGAAAAGCATGTACTGAAGGACGAAACAGAAGACGCCAGCAGGTACCTCTGTTCAAAAGCTAAAACGCTATAAAAATGATTCTTTTTCTTTCCTTTTCCTACCTTTCAAAGTGAGACTCAGTGGACACCAAGACCTTTCTTTGCACTGGTTTAGTTGTATTTATTTAGCTTAATAAATTCTGGTGATTGATGTAATAAAACCATAAAACTATGAAAATATCCAAATTTGTTGCAAAATCTTATTCCAAATATCTTGAATCAAAGTATTGCTCAACTTTTTGCTACGCTGATTGGATAGTTTACCTGCCAGATCATGGACCCAAAATATAACAACTTCGTACAATAAAACCCCAATTTCAGCAGGACTAAGTTTGAATGTTACTGAGGAATCCCGGGACCCTTCTGTCGCCTCCAGACACACTGTATGAAAACTTAACTCTTTCCGTCTTTTTACCGCTGGCAGGCACCTAGGCCTGCCTTCCCTAGGCCTTTACTCAAAACCAAGGACAAGCTCTGGCAGATGCTAAGAGATGAAACTCAAATACCTGAGAACCAAGCTCTTCCTAAAATATGCCAATATTGTAGAGTAGTATGATGGATACGACAGACCTTGATTCTGCAGTTGTCTAGGTGACCGTGCTTTACTTGGTTTCAGAAAAACTTTGAAGTTAAAACATAAACCCCATGGAAGTAGGTTTGTTTTGGTTTGGGGTTTATTTTTCATCCGTGTCCCCAGCCCCTAAAACTGTCTGACCTATAGAAGGTACTTGGTAAATATTATTCAAATAAATAAATAGAAGAACATTGCTTATTAATAAATGAAGATGTAACTTTGTAGTTACCGGACTGACAATCACCCCATTCCATGTTTGCTTTAGCTTCCACCTTCGATCTACTTATTGGTCATTTATCTTCTCATTAGCATGTCTACCATAAAGGAAGAAGGGTTTGTTTGTTTTTTTTTCAACCTTTTGATCATTAAAATCAAAGTTTGTTGAGAGAGAAAGATCAAACTAATCAATAAGATGACATGTTAAGATGATTTTCAATTTTTTACTACATAGGCCATTTTATCTTTTACTGTTTTAAGTTCTGTGTTTGCAAGTCAAGTGCACCGGGCTTGACTTGCAAACCCTAAAAGATTAGGGTTTGCTCAAATAAGTCTGAGGCAGCAGTCTGCAATACAGGGTGAATTGTGTGTAAAAACAGTCTCCTTAAAGTACATCTCCCCAGATTCCCCACGCTTGGCCTGGGAGGGTGAGCAGCAGCATGGCCCCATCCTGCCCCTCAGTTCCTGATTGCGGTCAGCCTCACCTCGAGGGGGTAGGGGTGCTGCTCTCCCTGTACGTCTCCAGCTCACAGCTGTGCTCCCCTTTCCTTAATACCCGCTAGCACAGCTGATTCAGATCAGGGGCTTTATTTCTCCAAAAGGAAAAGAAGCACAAAGAGCAGCATATACCTAGATAATCTCATTTACAGAACTTAGGTCATGTTCTCTGTCCTTAGTCAACTGCATCCTGTCCCACTTCACGAGGAAGCCTTACTAGAGCCCCCACCACTGAGACCATGCCTGAGCAGCTCCCTCCACCAGGTGAAGTCTCTGGAAAGCAAGGCCAAGAGGAAGACAGGGATGTCGTTCAGGTTCTGGTTTTCTTTCTGAACATGTGCCTCTTCCCTAAACATTTTACCGTATCAGAAAATAAAATAAAAATTCAAAAAGTCTTTTCATTCAATGTGGTTTCACTTTGTGAGTTCAAATTTCCCCCGGATACCAACTTCTAGATCTCTGAGTGAGTAACCAACAATTTCCTTAAGACTAAATATTGTTTAAAATTGATAGTAAAGAGGTTTTAAATCTTTACTGTTTTGCCAAATATCCTAAAATTAAAAATTTAAGATAGGTAGAACGTAGACTCTTGGAAATATTATCTGACAGCTGATGGGCACCTACCTTTTAAACACTGGCTAGATACTCAGAAATAAACATGCTGAAATATATCAACTACATCCATGAGAATTCCACAGTAAGTAATAGAACCTAATTTTCAAGTATCAGAATATCACAATTTTTGGAAAGGTAACCCTATTTGATTTTTAAATTGATTCTTTTGACATCTTTGTATCATATGTATCCTTTTTGTTTTACCATCTTTAAATCAAACTGTACAAATAGGAATTCTTTTCCATTTACTTTCTTATTTTTGTTTTGTTCTGCTATTAGAATCAACTGTTGCCTCTCCTACCAGGAAGCCACATCTCCCCCACACCTGACGGAAGAAAACAAGTCCTCCAGTTAAAATTTGATCATCTTCCAAACATTTAGGAAAATGTTCTTTCAAGTGGAAAGTAATTTAATATGTACACATTTTTGTACAAGAGAGATAGGAATTCTCAGTGTTTCAAATGCAAATGAGCCATATGAAAATTAAGATGCCTTCTAGAATTGTTTTGCTCTGATCATTACTGATACTTCTGCCCATGCTTTTTACATGCCAACTTTATCTTTTAGAGCATTTTCTTTAAATGTTATAGAGTCTGAAAGAGCACATATGGAGGAGACATTTTCAATTTCATCAGAGCAGCCCCTCCCAAGGCGATTATAGAGAATTTGTAGGCTTGTATGTTGATTTTTGAAAAAGATTTACATATGTCATTTTGGTTTACCTAACCACATAATGTCTTAGAGCATTATCAAATAGCTTGCCTAGCTGTTGTTTGTGTAAGGAATGACATTGTGTTTCTGCATTTTATTCACACTTATTGTAACCAGGTCTGTTGAATAATGCTGGATTTTATATTGGTGTAGGAAGGGAACCTTGAAATGTCACGTAGGTTTATCCCTCGATTCCAGGGCAGACTCTACTCTCTCTGTCTCATGAGACATTGATGATTCTAATTTTAAAGCAAGCCAGAGAAAACTCCATACATTTACATAGCAAATAAGGAACTACAAGGAATTACCATCCTCATGACATAATGCCCTGCGATAACTGCTGACTCTAATGCTGTCCTTCGGAACATCACGGTTTCTTATTCTTTTTCCTGACTCAGTCATTTCAGTGCCTAGATGTATCCTGTTGGGTGTGTGTCCTCAATATTTAGTTCACGGTCGATACTCTTGCAAACATTTGACCCTATAGCCTCTGTGAACTTGTGTATCATGATCAGATCAGGTTTGTAAATGCTTCCAACAGAAAGATGATCTTTCAGTTAACTTCTTTGGGTCTCCTACCAAAAAAAAAAAAGAAGCAAACAAACGAAACACAATAGGTAAGCCCAGTTTACACTGGGATATTTTCCCAAGTAAACTTGACAGATACACCGACATACATACGTACACACATATGCACGCATACACATATATGCTTATAAGTTCTGAAACATCATGGTAGATGCCTCTTATCCTAGACATGTAAGAATGATGCAGTCTGTTTAATGGGCTTTTCGTTTGCTAACAAGGAACTCATGTAAAATAATAGCATGGGGTTGTCTATCACTGTCTGGCATAAAGGCACAAAATAGTGATGTTTCAATAAATATTAAGATTATTTCATTAACTCTTGTCTGCTCCTGGGTCTGGCATGTTTACCTGAGCGTTGTCAAATTTTGCAAATACACATAATTCCAGAAATGCCGTGTATCTGGCACCGATACACCTAGCATAAATTGCCTTTAGGAAAACACACGAACATCTTATGTTCACCTCTAAAAGTTTACTGCACTTATAAACACGGCTATGGAAACTTCTGGAGAATCTTGTTCACTTATTTGGAAGCATCTCTTCACTTAGGAATTACGGCATCTCAGCAATAATTTCTTGCTCACTGGAAGGACATTCCGAGTGGGTTTATTTGGCCATTTAACATGCTTAGTGTGAATATAAGCTTCTGTGATCTTCTTATTGTCATCTTATCATCAAGAGTATGCCTCTTCAGATTTGTATGTTTCTTGCATTTTTAATTAAACGATGCCACAGGAACAAGGAGAATGAGAAATAAAAGATAAAAGGCAACTTTCCTGAAAGATTTCTTTTAAACTTTCATAGTGTTTTTATCATGTAAGTCTCCTTACTGCCAAGCTACTCATACTACCCCAGCTCTCCGAAATATCTACATTATATTACACACACACGAGCACACACACACACAGAAATTCAGAATACAGCACACAACTCCAGTTCCCATGTTGCTTATAATCATGCTTCAAACAACGATGGACTTTTTGGCAAGGGTTGATAGGGTGACTGTCTTTTCTTATTTTTGCTTACCTTTAAGAATTAATGCAAACTGGCGTTTTTCTCTCTCAATTTTTTTTCCCCATAGACAAATCCATCATATAGAGATCACTGGGGAGGGGTGGTGAGGGGAGAGGAGAAGCATCTAATGCTTAGGAAAATGCTCTGTTGCAGTCTTTTTACCATGAAGAAAAATAATCCTCTGAGTAGCGTTGCACACTGGCCCTTTCCCTGGGCGACCCGCCTCTGAATCACGCAGACCTCAACCGGCTCCTCTTTTCTGTTTCGAGTGCCTGGTTCTCACTTCGGTGCTGCACAGACTCCCGTGCGTTTCCTCAGCCACGTGGAAGACAGCTGCGCCTCCGCATCTAGCGCCCGAATGAAGGAATGACCTCTGTGAAACTCACCAGGCTCTTCCCAGAAGGCCACACAGCTCTGGAAGCACGCGTTTCCTTCACACCCTTGTCAGGTTTCTGGCTCACCTGCGGCCTGTCTCACCCGTGCCAGCTTTCAAGCTTTTTCATTTATGTGTAGAGCTCTTTCCTGTGCCGTCCAAATATTGCGCCACCCTGGCGAGCGGCACCGCTGCAGTGCTCCCCCTCTCGCCACCCCGGGCACGATCTCTTTGCACCCTGAGTTCCTCAGACTTTCCGCATTGTGCCTGACACTCTCCAAGCAGCCAAGCAGTTTGTTTTGTTTGCGTTTTGTTTTGTTTACAGAGCACTCTACAGAGAACTGAAAATGCGGGCTTTCGTTCTCTGTGCTCCTGCTGCTTCTTCGGGAAGAAGGAAATACAGCAGAGAAAGGAGACCCTGCTCAGCGCGGAAGGCTGCTTGCTTGGACTCTGCCTTTGGGCTCCCTTTCAGTCCTGGTGGTATTTGAATGCACTTGTTCCAACCTGCCCCCAACCACAAAGCCCTCTTGGCGGGGGGGTCACTGTTTGAAGATTATTTTAACTAGACTGAATCATCACAAAGTTGTGTTCAAGAGGCTTTTGCATGCTTTGGATTAGGGAGATAATTGAGTAAGGGGTGCAAACAAAGCTCTTGGGCAGGACAGGAAGAGATGAGCAGAGAGTAGACTAGCCCCCTTCTAAGTGAGCCATATCACTGCTCTTCAGTGCTCATGCAGATCCCCCAAGCTACAAGACCTAAGAAAATTAATAAGTTATTTTGAAAAAATCTCGACTCTGAAGATTTTTTTATGGTTCTTTAGCTTACTTGTCATAGAATCACAGTTTTTTNCTGCTCTTCAGTGCTCATGCAGATCCCCCAAGCTACAAGACCTAAGAAAATTAATAAGTTATTTTGAAAAAAATCTCGACTCTGAAGATTTTTTTATGGTTCTTTAGCTTACTTGTCATAGAATCACAGTTTTTCAAAAAGATGGCACTTTCTTAGTCATTTGTCACCACCAGTGATTTCCAATCCAGGTTGTGGAGCAACTTGAATGCAAAGAATTCTCTAAAGAAAAAACAAAACAACAACAACAACAAAACCAAAAGACTTTTATCGTTAATTAAAACATACTGCCAGAAGAGGAATGATCCTAAAATCCCACAAGCCTTAAAGTCTTGAAAAAACTGGGGAATCAGTGTAAGGTATTAGCTGAATCACCAGCTTCCAGTTTATAATGCATTACATACAAATTTGTGATGCCTGCAATTAAGACATAGAGATAAAATGCCACACACAATAAAGTAAGGTTCTGGGTGTGTGTGTGTATGTGTGTGTGTGTGTGTGTTTTCTATTAAAGTCATGAACTCAACAACTTCATTCTTGTTTTAGTAGAAGACAAAGCCTTTGCAAGTGGTAGGTTGAACAATAATAGACTTATCATTTGGTCTGGGCATTGGGACACCAGGTTCTTGACTGGCTTGCAATTCCCCGTGTAGCCTTGTCACAACATGTAACTGTTCTGTGACTTCTTTTTCTCATTTGAAAAATAAGGGAAGAGAGAAGCTAGGTGTTTTCTAGGGCTCCTATTCAGCTGTGGACCTCTGTGATTCTCCATAGCACATGGCGTTTCTGTCCTGGACATTTCTTCCACTAGGAGAGGCTTTCTAGAGACCTTTTCTCGTTAACAACATCGAGATAAATTTTGGGTTTTATGATCTAACCAGGAGCTAGATCTCTCTCTCTCCCTCCCTTCTTTCTCCGTCTCTCATGTCTCCCTCGCTTGCTTGCTTTCGTACACACACACACACACACACACACACACAGCCACTCCCGGCTAGTTCTATCACATCAGTAGTAGTTTGCAGACAACAGTCTAATGGAAGTTCAATTTTATAAACTAACGTGGATTTTAAAGCTAATTATCACTAAATTTTAATTAATGTAAATAAAACAGGTGTGCTTTTAAAACGCAGAGTAATATGTAATCATTCTTTGATGTTTTAATCTAACTCTAATTAGCTGGGAAATGACACATGCTGGGAAATACTAATTTAAGATATCCATTAAGGCAAAGAACACTGAGGACATTTCTAACTTCAGCAAAACCTGTAATGCCTTCAGTTAATGGTAACTTAAGGGAACTGTACAAATATATCTGAATTCTACCCGGTTTATATTTGAGCGGCAGAGACTCCGGTTCCGTCTACTTTATATTTAACCTGTAATCTACTCAAGCTGAGAATCGTTTATCCTACTTATCAAGAGTAGAAACACCCTGTATTTATTAAAGTTAAAATTTTTCTTTTCTGTTGTGAACCCTAGTCACTGACCATGTCTCTCGATACTGTCACATTGAAGATGGGTCTACTTACAATTTTAGAATATATTAGTATAGAAGCAGGTCTGTTTCAAATCACAGGAAATTGTAGCCGTAATAATAATTAGCACACAATAATTCACATAACAGCAACTTATACCACAGGAACAATTCACTACAGAGCAGTTTTAGTTGTTATGATGTTAAATATATATAATATTTTAAAAATTTAGCTTAAGATATTTAGAAAACTAAAAATGGGCTTAAATACTTCGGTGACCTTATATTTGTATATATAACTTAACCTGAACATGTTCTTTAGCTTATTTTAATAAAAGTTAGAAATATTTCTGTCTTCTTATTTCTGTTCAACTCACCTAGTAGTCCAATTGCCTAAAACTTTGTATTTAAATGAGGAAAACTGTCATAGTCACATGTAAGTTTCAGAACTTGTTATTTTGTTTCTTCTCCGTTGGACTATCTGAATAGTTGATATAGCACCTCTTCCTTTTTGTGCCTTGGGTTGGCAATTTTCACAAATGGAAAAACTAAGAAAATCTTTTCCAGTCCGACCCGATAGATACTTATTCCTGGGAACATTTACTTTGAGGCTGTAAGATTCGTTTTCTTTCAATTCATCAAAATATTTCTCTGACCCTTCCCAATACATGAGCTACAAAACATGAAATTTTCTTGCAACTTCAATTCCAAATCATCACAATAGTTTCTGTTGTGGGTTTAAAAAGTTGAAGAGGCTCAAGACCAAACTTAGACCAATGATCAAAAGAGAGAAAAACAATTAGTAAAATAATGAATGAGGTCATTATTTAAAGATGCTTCAATTCTTTTCTTTTGAACTAACCCTTCTGCTTTCATTATTTTTAATAGTGCTATGTTGAAAGCGTATAGTAGATTCTTTCCAATGCTGACTGCAATGATTTCTCCCATCCCACAGGCCTTTTGTAATGACCCTTTGCCATTCCTTTTATCAAGAGGTGAACTCCCTCCCTTCTCCCCACCTTGTCACCAGTGACTTCCTTAGACAAACAGAATGCAGCAGATGTCCCACTGTGCCATTTTTGGGGCCTAGGTCTTGAAAGGCCTGGCAACTTCTGCTTTCTCTCTCTGGGGAAGCCAGCCACCATGCTGTCAAGAAGCTTAGGCTAGACCTCCAGATGACAAGATACTGTGTGAAGAGAAAGAGGACACTGGAAGAGCACCAAAGGGTGAGTAAAGCATTCTTGGAACTTCCAAGTCAGTGCAGCCACCAGCTGAATATAGCCAAGTAAGTGTCAAGTAGAACACATAACTGCCCAGCTGTGCCCAGCCCACCCACAAAATTATGAGAATACATTGTTTTAAGCCACTACATTTCGGGATGATTTGTTTTGTAGCAGTGGATAACTGAAAAGAGTATGTTTTTCTTTCTTTTCTCTTTTTTTTTTTTTAAGATTTTATTTATTTGTCAGAGAAAGAGCAAGAAAGGGCACAAGCAGGGGGAGCAGCAGGCAGAGGGAGAAGCAGGGTCCCTGCTGAGCAAGGACCCGGATGTGGGACTCAATCCCAGGACCTGGATCATCACCTGAGCCGAAGGCAGACGCTTAACTGACTGAGCCACCCAGGTGCCCCAAGAGTATGTTTTTCAATTGCCTACCACTGAATTTGAGAAACATGTTCTCAAACAATATGCACACTTAAAGTAAAGCAGGGATCTGATGTTATTTAGCCTAGAACTATAAGTACACTCTAGGGAATCTGAAAATCATTCTTCCCTACTACACATTGGCCTCCCTCTTTGAATTCTATTTATTTTAGTCAGGGCTACTGTGCTTCCAAAGAGGACATCATCTTCTCATAAAACATGTGCACTACCCTATGCAGGAAATCTAAAACACTGTAATGAAGAAATGATCCACACGTTGGATTTTACCAAATACGTGAGTACATGCTTGACAGAAATATTACTTGATCTCTTTACAGGGGCCTACGAGGAACCTTCCTTCTTTTTGCAAGAAGAATATTCATGTCTGTGTTAGATAACTGGAGAGGTGTCAGACTATTCGTTTTCTACCTTTTGCCCAAAAAAAGAATCAGTCAGTTTGGGTCCTGGTGGGTGTTTTTAACCAGTGCTCTTCACTCATCCTCCCATTCAGCAGACATCAGCTAGTGGTCATCCTGTGTGCTCTTAGGGAAAAGGCTTATCTCATTACACAAACAGAGCTTCTCCTCATTCAAAAAGGTCTCTAGCAACCTTGAGTATTCAAGATGACTGGTTCCATTGTCTTTCCACATTTTTCCTCTCTCTGAACCAGAAAGACATCCAACCACAGGTCATATTTTGGCTTTGCCACTTTCAGGTCATGACCTTTGATCATCAGTGTCTTCAACTCTACAGTGAGAATAACACTTACCTGAAATGAGAATCCTAACACCTGAGGTTGTTAAAAGTATTACATGAAATGATGATGTTAATGTGCTTTGTAATAGAGAGAGCTATATGATGATTATTACTTTTATTACCCTCTAGAACTTTGGGAATATATTAACTTCTACATTAATATGTGGCCCTTTGAAAGAAATCCATAGAATATTTTTTAGTTTGACTATTTAATTTATCTATTATTTTTAATTGAAGTGTAGTTGACATACAATACTATATTAGTCTCAGGCGTACAACAGTATAGTGATTCGACATTTGTATACAGTTCAAAATGTTCATCACAGTTAATGTATTACCAGCTGTCACCATAAAAGTCATTATAGTATTATTGACTATATGCCCTCTGCTGTACTTTTCATCCCCATGACTTATTTATTTTTAGCTGGAAATTTATACTTCTTTTTTTTTTAAAGATTTTATTTATTTATTTGACAGAGATAATGACAGCCAGCGAGAGAGGGAACACAAGCAGGGGGATTGGGAGAGGAAGAAGTGGGCTCATAGCGGAGGAGCCTGATGTGGGGCTCGATCCCATAATGCCGGGATCACACCCTGAGCCGAAGGCAGAGGCCCAACCGCTGTGCCACCCAGGCACCCCGGAAATTTGTACTTCTATATCCTCTTCACCTATTTGGCCTATCCCCCACCCTGCTCCCCTCTGGCAACAATCTAGGCTTTTTTTTTTTTTTTTTTAGTGATTGCCAAGTTTCCTCCCAAAAAAAGTGTGAGACCTGATCCTCCTCAACTACTCATATCTTCCATGAAGTGGCTTTTGCATTTCCAACATGGAAAGGCCCTTATCCTCCAGCAGACAAAAATGTCAAGTTTTTCTTTTTACATCAGTTGAATTTATTGGTATTATTTAAAATATTTGCTTATTGTTAGCAAACACTATCAAGTTATCAAGTACTGGGCAGACACAGAAGAAAACAAGCCCTCAAGGGAATACATAGCCACCAAGAAGAAACAGCCTGATGGGGTTAACCACAAATTAAGACCTCACCAGAAAAGTTAGAGAAGACACCAACATCAGCATCGTGAGATAATCTGACTATAAGTCTAAGAGATTTCCTGAGGGGTTGGAATCATCAGAGATAGAAGAACTGGCTGGGGAGGTACAACGAAATGTGGATGAAAAAGCATCTTAGGTCTGGGGATACACAAAACAAGCTTAATATTGTGTTTGTCCCACATGATTACCTACTGGAAACTCAACTAGAGAAAAAAGCAAGAGACCTATGCTGGAGACACAAGTCTTAACTTAATGTGTGTGTTCTGGCAACTGAAATCCTATGGACAATTTGTATTTGTGAGGCAATGAGAAGAAAAGTCAGTCCTAATCTTGGAGAAATGCTTGCAGTGAGAGGAAAAGAGAAAAGGAGAGGAACTGTCAGAAGTGCACCTAGGGGAAGAATTGACATTTGTCACTTGTCCTGCCACCTTCCCCATCTCAAGATCGCCTTTCCACTGTTCCTCCCTTCCTCTTTCATAATTATCCTCCTTTCTAGCCACACGTTTACTTTTCTTGGATTTGAATCCCTATCCTCTGTCATTCCTTTCTTCCTTCACCAAATACCCATCACTTCACTTTCTGCTCTGACAGAAAAGAGCAGAAATTGTTCCATTATCCAATTTCCTTCCTCCTGGATTTGGCTAATCTCTCCCTTTTACTACCTGCAATTTTCAGGTCAGAGAAAATCATGCTGCATTTAATCTTACTAATATAAGAACTTCCTGTAAAACACCAGCACTACCTTATATAAACTAAATTTGCAAATAATCTTAGATTGAATTCAAATAAATCTCTAAAATGTATTTGTTTTAGAGGGACACCTGGCTGGCTCAGTCAGTAGAGCATGCAACTCTATCTAAGTGTCTTGACTTCAAGTCCCACATTGGGTGTAGAGCTTACATAAAAATACACACACACACACACACACACACACACACACATTTGTATTAGAGACTGACTTCTCTTTAGATGCCATACTCTTCATTCTTCCTTTAATGTAATCACATTTAGAAGAAAAATCCCTCACCAAAATTGATTCCATCAAATGTTCCCTCTAAATCACAGGTTCTCAGCCACGAGCTGGCTTCAAGAGATCCATTGGCAATCCCCTCTTCCATTTCCAAATCCAGATTCTATAATGTAACTCATGGCTACTGTCGCCAAACTCCAGAAAGCTCTGCTGGGTTAACATCTAGACAGCTCCTAGTACTTCCAACCCAGGACAAAGGACCTCTTCCCTCTTGCCCTGGTACTCCCCAGTTTGCCTTTCCCTACATCTAGACCCTTCACACTTGAAATAGAGCAAGACCATGACTAATTCTGCCCAGAGGCTGACTGGCCTAGAAGAGATAAAAATCTCTTCCTCATTCTACTTTAAATATTTAACATTTAGAAATGCATCTGGGTTCCAGAGTAATCCCACTGAAAAGATTAGGGAGATAAAGTCCCAGTTCGGGTTTTACGTGAATTTGTTTAAAAAAATAGCTTTCCCAAGAGCTGTTCCTTATGAGTGTGCTGAGAAAATGGGCATGTGGGCTGCCATGGGCGGCACTATTGAGTGGCTGGAGGGCAACGTCAGAGCCCCAGTCTCTCTTTGGGGCTTGGGAGTGGAGGCTATCACAGGGGGTAAAAAATGGAGGCAGAAATAGGCCGACAGCCAACTGTGGGCTTCAAAAATGTACTAGTGGGGGCGCCTGGGTGGCTCAGTCGTTAAGCGTCTGCCTTCGGCTCAGGGCATGATCCCGGCGTTCTGGGATCGAGCCCCACATCAGGCTCCTCCGCTGGGAGCCTGCTTCTTCCTCTTCCGCTCCCCCTGCTTGTGTTCCCTCTCTCGCTGGCTGTCTCTCTCTCCGTCAAATAAATAAACAAAATCTTAAAAAAAAAAAAATGTACTAGTGGCACGCCTGGCCAACATCTCTTACAAAGAGCACACACCAGAGCTGTGCAGGCAAGGGGAAATAGCGTGGGTAGGGTTCTAGAGCCCACCCCACTGCAAACTGCTATGTCCTAAGCATGTTCTCTTGTGTCTCTCTGGCCCCTCGATGTTTTTAAGGATCCTTCTGGCTACAATACTTTGTGAAATGATACAGACAAAACAACTGTCACTATTCTCTTGTCCTGTACCTGTGTCCTCCTCCTCTCTTTTTCTCAGGTCTGTCACAGACTGAATAGAGAAACGAGGACAGAGCAAAAACCTAGCTAGGGATCATGCTCTGACTGCCTCACAAGGAAGGGACTAGTCCTGGGTCCTTCCACCTTCCCGATCTACTCTAAGATCTCCTTTCTCCAACCTGTCTGCTACAGAGAGCTAGCTCCGTGGTGGCAAGTGTGAAATCCTAAGGGTGCAGTTGCTTTGCAAGAGCTCAGCTGTCCATTTTTCAGCAATCCAGAAATACGTAAGAGGTACGAGAGGGTTTACGTTATTCAACACTGGGCTTGGTATTGGCTTTGTTATTGCTGTTGTTTTGTTTTGCCTTTGTAAGCACTTTAAACTCCTTGTTGCCACAGATTATGGCATGCCATAAATAGATAAGCTGGATTCCACTCTGAAGAGAAAGAATATCATTTTTGCCCAGTAAGTGCACAACATGCCCTTTGATCGATAACATCGACAAGGAAGAATATGTATGGCTGAAAGATAGCCATTAAGTACAAGTGAAATTGAAACTTCCACTTTCAAATTGCACAATTCCTAAGGATTAAAGTAAATTTTTGGCCAAGATCCCCAAGAAGACTCCATCTAGTTCCATTGCTAGGAAATTTTCCAGGGCTCTCAGTATATAAAATCCTAGAACATTTTTTATGGTACTTTTATTTTATCTCAACTTGTTAACCATCAGACCCTATCTTGCACAAATTTACAAAGTGTTTCTTGTATGTTTTTTTTAATAGTCAGAATTTGGGTTTTTTAACAATTTTTTTTAGTACACTCTACCCCTCAACGTAGGACTAGAACTCACGACCCCAAGATCAAGAGTCACATGCTCTACTGACTGAGCCAGCCATGCACCCCTTAATTTTTCAGAATTTCTAAACCCACAAGGGAGCAATAATGACCAAAGCTGTGGATATTTTAGGGAATTTGATAGGATCAAGCAAGAGAGAAGCACTAAGTAATAATGGAAATCTCAAGACTTACATAGTAAAAAGGAAAGAAATATTTTAAATCAATATTCTAAATATAAAGCAGCTATCATACTTGAAATACAAATCATTGATGCATTATGGAGGCAAATTATGGCTTTTCCTTTAAAAAAAAAAAAGATCTTATTTGTTTATTTGAGAGAGAGCGTGCAAACAGGAACCGGAGGGTTGGTGGGGGCAGGGCAGAGGGACAGGGACAAGCAGACTCCCCAGTGAGCAGGGGGGCTGATGCTGGGGTTCTATCCCAGGACCTTGGGATCAGGACCTGAGCCAGAGGCAAACACTTAACTGACTAAGCCACCCAGGCGGCCCATAGCTTTTCAATTAATCCTTAATTTCCCTGACTTATGCATGTATCACATATTATATTATGTATTATCTCCTCTTTCCTGATGACCTTTATGCTCTTGGTAGATGAACTGGTCCAAGGGAACTAAATTACAGTAAGCCCTCCTCAGATGTCAGGCACTGGACTGGATGTTTTATACATACTCTCCCACATACTCTCCCAGACACAGGAGTAAATAGGTATTAGCCACATTTTACAAGTAAGAAATCTCAGGTTCAGAGAGGTAGCAAGGAATTGACAGAGCTGGCTTTAAAATTTTCAGAAGACTTCCACCAAACTTTTCACTTATTTTTGCATTTAAAGGTGGTAAGCATTCACTGTCTGAAGCCAGGTCCCTTGCTTTGGGGCATTTTCAATTTTCACTAAATTCTTACAGCCTGATATTTGTAATCTCTCTAAGGCCAATCCTCACTAAAGTAGCCATGTAGAAACATGTGTCCTTAGCGAACTGGCCAGCCCCAGACTGTAAAAGGTGGTGTCTCTCTTGGGTAGATCTCATCACATTTGGTAACAAAGGCATCTGCGTACTCCTCCTCTGTGTATGCAAGGCCTGGCTCTAACCAAAGTGACGGGACTTAAATTATCATGAAATATGAACAGTCAGATGAATGCTACACAAAAAGATAGAATTTAAGTCAGAGTCCTTTGTGAGAGCACACCAACCGTCTGATTTTACAGATAGGAAAACCAAGGCCTTGAAAATGTTCAACGCCCCAAAGAAATGTTAAACACAGATTAACTGGGTGGTCAAAACTGTATTTGTTTATTTAACTACGTGCGTCTCCTCGTTGCCTCATTTGATAATGGATTTGAGGCAGCTTCTGTGTATAATAATTACAAAATAAAATGGGGAAATAATTTCCAAAAGCAAGAATGATGAAAATGTTCTAAAACAAGTTGGAGATGGTTACACAGTGATAATATACTGAACCATCAAACTGTATACTCTGAAAAGGTAAATTTTATGATATACAAATTATTCCTCAATAAAACTTACTTTTTAAAAAGAGTAGGGCTATATTTACTTTTTACTTTTCAAATTTTATTTATTTATTTATTTATTAGAGAGCGAGAGAAAGCACGAGCGGGGGGGGAGCTCAATCCCAGGACCCCAGGGTCATGAACTGAGCTGAAATCAAGAGTCAGACGCTTAACTGACTGAGCCCTTCCCAGGTGCCCCTGTATTTACTTTTTAAAATAGGATAGAGGAGAAAACCATGGATTAATGACTTTTTAAATTTTTTCTATTTATTTTAGTCTCTCTTCTGAATTCCATGTCAGAGTACTGCTAGTGAATTGGCCTGCATCACATTAGCTTAATGAATCAAGAACATTGATCTATTGCCTCCATTTCTCTGTTGTAGACTATTAGCCAGTTTTCGAAGTTTCTACTGGAGTTTTCAAATAAGACTCTGGAATATATTTCAAAAGAGAGTACATTTTTTCCCGTGAGAAATTCTCTGAGTAAACCAGACACTATAAACTAAGTGGTCTTGCTGATTTCTATTAAGAAATAGAAAGTTAAATCTGTTACTCTGTATATAGAGGCATACATTTCCGTATAAGCATACATTTCAAGCAAAATCCTTTAAGATCAGTACACACAAATTGACCTAGGAGTTCTTCTTCAAATTTATCATAGGATATAAAGAGCTCAGAAAAGGGCTTGAAAGCAAAGATATTCACGCTACAATGATCATTATTCATATAATGAAAAGGCAGAAATAAATCCAAATGTCCAACGGGACATTTTATGGTTTAGTGGAATATTGCACAGCCCTTTAAAAATGTTTTTATCTATTTGAAAATCTGCATTATTTTTTTATTACAGAGATAACAACAATATACACATTATTTTAAAATTTTAAACCTCCAACTATTTCCCCATAATTCCTCCTCCTAAAAGATAATCGAAACTATGTGCTTTTGATGACTATCTTATATGATCACCGTGTAATACGGTTTGCAACTTGCTTTGTGTGCTTTGTAATGAATCTTTATACATCAGTTCCTGCACATTTGGCCCACTAGTTTGGTATTTTTTATAAACATTGTTTTTAAACATATTCAAGAGTTAGGGCAATGTTAATGATACAGTGTTAAGTTTTTTTTTTTTTTTTAGAAACGGGGAATACAAAACATTGCACATGGTATGATCCTAATCTGTGGGGGGGGAGGGGCAAAGATTATACACACATTTACGTAAAAGAATTAAAGAAATATAACACATTTTAGTAATAGTCCTAACTGGTAAAATTGTAACTTTACTTTCTTCTATATAAAATTTTATATTTTCCAAATTCTCTTTGATGAACATGTTAAAAATAGCATTGGCTTTTTCTATTTCCAAAAATAATTTAGGTTCCTTGTAGGCAATCTGGAAAATGCAGATAAACCCAAATAAGAAAATAGGAAGTCGCTCACGATCCAACAACTGTCACCCTTTAGACATATTTTTCAAACAACTCTGTGTGTGCTTTACAAAAATAAAATTATACTGGTCATAATTTTTGCCCTTTGTCACTTAGATATATTGTCAACATTCTAATAATTTTATTAAATACTTTTCTACGAAATGACCTTTTGATTACCCAAGACTGTAATTCATATATAAGATTCAGTTATTACCAGTTTTTGCTTTTATAATTGATGCACTGAACATTTATAAGGATAAGTCTTTGTGTGTATATTCTGTAATATCTTCATCTGATAAATAGCTAGAAATGGAATTGCTGAGTTAGATGGTCCTCAAAATTTTAAGGTGTTTGCTAGTCATTGCCAGTATATTCTTCAGAAAAAAATTAGCAAGTTTTCTCCCCAGCAGTGATATGAGAAAGTGGACATTTTCTATACTTCTGGCAGGAGCAGGTGCTATCAATCTGGAGACTTTTATTATTTTTTTTTCTCTGACTAGGAAAGTAAAAAAATGTTTATTATAGAAAATTTTAAATGTACAAATAAGCAAAGAGAAGAAAATGAAAGTCACTAAGGATATCATCAACTGCTGAGTCTATGTGTATTCACATGCATATATTACATACATACTTAATTTGATAAAATTAAATCATGTAATAAATAACAACTAATATTTATTAAGCATTAACTATTCATTAGACCCTATGCTATGCGTTTAAATTACCTCATTAAATTCTTATGCCTCTACAAAATAGTAGTTTTTAAAGCTTTTATGTTTAAGTAATCTCTACCCCCAAAGTGGGGTTCTAACTTACAACCCCAAGATCAAGAATCGCATGCTCTACCAACTGAGCCAGCCAGGCACCACTAAATAGTATTTTTTATATATAATATGTCCATTTTTTAAAAAGAAAAACTGAGAGATTAAGTAACTTGCCCTTGGTAATATAGCTAATATGTGGCAGAGCTGAGATTAAACTGTCTTTTTTAGAGTCCCTGTTCTTATATCCATTAGGAACCCATAGAGGGGTCTGTATTCATTAAGTACTGACCCAGCCCCTTTACTTAAACAAGACTATTTATTACTTTTAACTAAAAGGATGCTTGTATATACATACATAAATACACACATAAATCAATAAATGAGGGAGGAAGGGCAGCAAGGGACAAAAGCTTCCTTACAGACCGGTGCCAGATAATCTATGTAAACACTATTCCCTCCAAGAAATGGAGCCCAGTTTCCCTCCCCTTGAGTGTGGGTTGGACTTGCTGACTCTTCCAAAGAAGAGAGTATGGAAAGGGACAAAATAGACTTGAGAGTGGAGAAACCCGCAGACCGCACCTGCCCATCTGATCCAAATTATCGTCACCAGTGATCAGCCATGCTGGTGTCCTGTACCCCCAATCTGGGATGAAGAGAAGGGTACCTCACCTCTGGTATTCTTCCCACAGCCCATAATCCAAGTGTAATCATGAGAAAAAACATCAGATGAACCAAAGTTGAGTCTACGAAATACCTGACCAGTACTCTACAAAACTGTCAGGCTGTGAAAGACAAAGGCTAGGAAACTGTCATAGAGCAGAGGAGACATGACTCTGTGCAATGTGGGATCCCGGACTGGATACTAAAACAGCAAAAGGATATTGGCAGAGAAGCTAGTGAAACCTAAATAAAATCTAGAATTGTGAACGGTTTGAATCAATATTGGTTTCTGGGCTTTCACAAATGTGCCATGGTAATGGAAGATGTTAACATCAGGGGAAACTGGGTCAGGATATACGGGAACTATAAGTCATTTTCTGCAACTTTTTTGTAAATCTAGAATTATTCCAAAATAAAAGGTTGTATTGTTGTCGTTGCCGTTTAAAGGATATTTGTTTCAATATGAATAGCATTTAGGGAGGCAGAGATAAGATTCCAGCTGTGACAGGCTTTTCACACCATCGGGGTCTGAACCGGTCTCCTCCCTTCTTGTCTTTGCTTCCCAGGGAGAGTCCAGTGTCCAGCCATAGTAAGGCCAAACGGGAAAACTCAGACCACGCAGGGCAGGCAGATCCCGAAGGACTGATCCCAGCACTCAAACCCATTTTTCTATTAGTGTTGATTTTATAGTTTCTACAAGACCGAAAGGCCTCTAGTCACTCATGGATTAGTCCCTTCCTCTGATCTATTTCTAACTCAATTTTTAACGGGGAAAGGAGGTAGGAGCCACTCCTGGCTCGACTAAGCAGCGGGGAAGTCTGGGGTTGGATGCTTCTGCCATGGCACTGCCCAGCATCACAAGAAGCCCTGGAAAAGAAAAGTGTATTAAGATCACCAAGTCTTTCCAACCTGGGCCCTGCAGAATGGCTCCCAGAAGAACGGTGGAGAGAAGGGTCATTCTGCTATCAGTGGGGTAGTGACCAGAGACTATACCATCGACAATCCCATGTACATCATGGAGTGGACTTCAAGAAGCAAACCCTTCAGGCACTCAAAGAAATCTGGAAATTTGCTGGAAGGAGATGGAAATGCCAGGTATGTGTACCGACACCTGGTTCAGGTGAGTATCTGGGTCAAAGAATGTGCTATACATTATACACATGTGCTTGTCTAGGAAACGTAATGAGGATGAAGATTCACCAAACTCTAAACATTGATTGCCTGTGTACCTGTCACCACTTTCAAATATCTATAGACAAATATCTATCTATAGACAATATGGATGAGAACTAACCACTGATTGTCAAAGTCATAAAACCAAAAAAAAAAAGACAGAGAGAGATCACCAAGTACCCAGAGAATAATATAACCCTGTTCCTTATCTTTAGCTGGACTATCTCTGCAATATTTCTTTAGATAATGAACTGGGGCTGTTTCCCTGGTTACAAAGACCAACTCACTAGGACAAAGGGCACAGTAGTTGAGTCAGTCCAAGCTTTCATGTGAATATGTGTATGTGTCCTGAGCACTTGGAAGAGACCATCTGTTGACTTGCAGACTACTATAGCTCTCAACCACTTTGTAATCTGCTTCATTTGTTTTTTCATTTAACAAATCAGGAACACCTATGCATGTTATTAAATGTTCTTCTATAAATCCCTTACAGATGTGATCTTCTCAAAACGGCTTAGGTAAATTAAGGGACACGTATCAAAGAAATACTCTACAGTTGTTTAAAAGAATGAGGTCATTATCCACATGCTTATATTGAATAATCTCTAAGAAGAATTAAGTGTAAAAGGCCAAGAGCAGAGCAATGTAGCAGCAGTATCTACCATTATAAAATACATATATGTGTATATAATTTAATATACTATATAATCTAGTTATACATGTATTCACATACAGGGAAGAATGTCTCTGGAAAGATTGAAAGGGAAATTGGAACAGTTGCCTTCGAGGAGGAAACTCAGTGGCTGGAGCATAAGAGTAAAAAAAAAAAGATTATTTTTATATCTTTTAAAAATTTTGTTGACGCAAAGTATTTACTTCAAAGGTATAATTTTTAAAAATTACAACATCATAGTTAATGCCTGCCTAGTTACATTAGGCTCTTTCCTATCGCTATTATATTTGATGCTTCGTGCCACATCTTAGTAGTTAAATCTTTGCCTATATTGATGCTAATTTTCTTCAAATGGATTTCTGCAAATGAAATTGCTGATTCAAAAGGTGGGAATATTTTTAGGATTTTTGTGTTTTGCTAAATTCTCCAGAAACAAGTTAATTTACATATTTCTCTATACCATTATTTATTTCCCTATACTCTCAGTAACAGGAGAGGTTTTTTTTGTTTTGTTTTGTTCTGTTTTTGTTTTTTTCTTTTCACTTAGGTAGGATAAAATATAATGCCGGGGCACCTGGGTGGCTCAGTCGGTTGGCCATCTGACTCTCGGTTTCGGCTCAGATCATGATCTCAGGGTCGTGAGATCAAGCCCTGTGTTGGGCTCTGTGCTCATCAGAGAGTCTGCTTGAGATTCTCTTTCTCCCTCTACCTCTGCCCCTCTCTGCCCCCACTCTCTCCCTCTCTATATCCCTCTCTAACATAAATAAATCTTTAAAAAAAGGAAAAACTGTAATGCCATATATGTATTTTTTTTATTTCAAGAGAAGCACATGGATGGTATGCTTTCCAAGTTCTTGTGTATATGTCTTCATAATGTTATCAGTTACGATTTTAAAGTCAGAATGCTTTGAAGGCAGGGCTCCATTATACCTTCTAAAGGTAATGATCTTAAGATTGCTGATTGGCATTGCTGATCTTAAGCCTGATGTTGTCTGACTTGGACATTACCAGATTTCTTTTCTCCCCTCTGGAAGCTTCTAAGTTTGGGCTTCATATTAGTTTGCTTTCGCTGGATTATGCTGCATAACCACCTCAAAATCTTAGCGGCTTACAACAAATATTTCCTGCTCGTGTTGCAGGGCCGTGGTTGCGGTTTGGCTGCAGCAGCTCAGCTCAGCGTCAGGCTGTGGCTTGGGAACAGGTCCATGTGTCTTCTCACTTAGGGACCCAGGCTAAAGCAGCAGGTGCTCTATGGGGTATGCCCTTCTCATGGCAGAGGGCACAGGAACGAAAGGCCTGGTGGAAACTTGCAATGCCTCTAGAATCTTCTGTTCAGGAGCAGTGCAGGTCACATCTGCTCACAGTCTGATGTCCAAGGCAAATCACTGGACCAAGGTCAAGTTCACCTGTGGGGAAGGGACTGAATAAGCCTTTTCCTCCGAGTTCTGAAATTTTCCCCAGGAGATGTCCACCCATGAATTCAGCCCCTGAATTTTTACAAAAATTCTACTCATACAAATTATATATGGGTAGCAGTCTTTACCAAGGATTGGAAGAAAATGAGAAGACAGAGGCGGGGTATTTATAGTGGCTCCAGAAAACTCCAAATTTGAATTCTGACATTCATGGGTATAAAAGTCCTTTTACTCCCCTACCACAGAGGTCCTTTTACTCCCCCCTCACCCCACATGGCAATCAAACATCCTGCTGTTTTCTCTCTCCTCCCCATCCTCCTCTCTCTCCTCCCTTCCCCACACTCTCCTCAATTCTTGGAATTTGGGGATTAGTATTCTGGAACTCGAGCAGGAAGTGGGTGACCTGACAGAAAAAGATTAAACACGCCTGTTTCAGTTATCTTTTGCTGCATAACAAGCCACCCCAAAACTCAGAGGCCGAAAACAACTGCCATTTTATTATCTCTCACACTTGTGCGGGTCAGCTGGGGCTCAGCGGGATGATTATTTCTGCTGGCCCCGCTCGGTGTATCTCGTGCTGCCGTCGTCAGATAACCATGCGGCTGAAACAGCCAAGATGGCTTCACTCACGCACCTGCTCAGAAGGGGGGTAAAGGTGAGGCGCTGGGTGGCCGGGCCTCCCTGTCTCCCCTGGTCATTTCAGGGCCTTTTTCTCTCCATGTGATCTCTCCACAACATGCTCCCCCAACAGGGTGACAAGACTTCTTCTATGTTTCTCGGGGCTCGCAACAGGCAAAAGCAGAAGCCATCAACCCTTCTTAAAGCCTAGACTCAGAATGGACAGGGTGTCGCCTCTGCCACTCCTATTAAAGTGAGTCTCGGGTCAGCCCCGATGTGGTGTGGCATGAATAACAAGAGGAAGCCTGCATGGAGGCCCATCTTTGGAGAAAGTTACCACAATGCTTTAGACGACAGTTAATAGCATGATCCCTTTGTTAAGTGTGCTTATAAATACTAATAAAAGCTAATACTCTCCTGCATTAAAGTACTGATAGTAAACTAGGTATTTATTACTTTGTTTTTGATTGCTGATTGCAGATTTTAATCATTTTTACCCCTTGTTTCCACCTTCCTCCCCCTCTGAATAGATACAGCATTATTAGTTCCTCCGCTGGTTCCCTTTATGCCTTTAACATACTTACACTTTTTAAGATCAGTCAACTCTACTCAGTTCATAAGGTGGGAGACAGCATCACACCACCCCCTCTCCTACCCCTCCCTGCTAACTTCTGCCCCTTGTAATTTATATCTTCAGGGTTGGTAACGTTCACCGAGTTCCATAAGGAGACTTGTTCTCCTCGCCTCTCTACAGACTGATTCTAAAAGCTCAAAAACCACAGGCAGTCAGGGGAGGCCTTTGTGGACCACTGTAAGAATGTGGATTTGACTCTGAATGAGATAAGGAGCCCTTCCAAGCCTCTTCAGCGGCTGTCCTCAGCCCTGACTCTGCTAGTCACCTGCAGTCAATGTTTTCTTTAAATGAAAGAAAGGAGAGGAAGGAAAAGGAGGGGGGGAAGCGTGTGGCCATGTTCATCCAGCACACCTGCGGCAGAGAGGCCAGAAGCTAAAGGGGGTGGGGGGTGACCTTACCAGCAGTACTCTGGTGACCAGAGTGCCATTCACTGCACATCTAAGTAGAACAGTGTGATTACAATTCCTTTTTTCCAAAGTNAAATTAAAAAAAAAAAAAAAAAAAAAAAAAGCCTTTTACACTCACGTGATTGTGCCCTTTGTGGGTGGGAAACTGATATTCCCACCATCGACCATCCTCCCATCGGTAAAAGCCCAAAGTGCTTTGCGGCAGGACGGAGCCGCGGACGGTGCCTCGGACCAGCGGTAAGGCAAGCGAGTGGGGCTGGTGTGGCCGCCGAACGTTTACCTGCTAAGCGCTCCCTCAGAGTGGTTTCTTTCCTTTGTACCCAAATTTTCCATAATGCCTCATTTAAAATGACAGCCTGGTAATGAGGTACGGGGAGAAGTTCGAGTTTTCCTAGCGACGGGAGGGAGCAGCCAGGAAAAGAACAGTCAAGGCATCGCAGCTGAAGGGATGGTAATGGGATAAAACACTAACCATCTGTAGATAGGAGACCCCAAAATTCGGTGATTCAAACCACAGAGCAGTTGTCTGTGACGTGCTCTGCCAGCCCTGACACGCAGGTTCCAAGGCCGGTGTGGTCCGCAGCACGCAAGCCAAAAGGAAGGGAGAAGAGGGAAAGTCGAGGGCCAGGAACTTCCTTTTGTAGGAGAGAGATGGAACTTTCCTTTTCCTACCCGGCTCTTACTCACGTTGCCCTGGTTAGAGCTTAGTCAGCAGACCTGCGAGGAAGGCAGGCTGGGCAGGGTGCTCTCCGGCCGGCCGGGCGGGCATGTCCTGGCTGCAGCCCTTTCTCGTGGAAAAGAGTCTGTCTCGTTCTTGAAGGAGAGCCAGCTGTCTCTGCTGCTGCGGTCACAGCAGAGACAAGGTGACGCCAGCGGGACGGCAAGCAGATGGCCGAGCTGGTACAAGGGCAGTGTTGCTGCTTGAGGGCTTGACCAGAGTGGAAGATTCTAGAGCAACGTTCAGGGGCTCACCTGAGGCAGCAGCCTTTGGACTCTGAGAAAAGAGCTGGGGAACGCTTGAAAGGGAATTAATTTCAAGCAATAAAGTGGCTGGGAATTTATCATCCTAATTGGAATGATGAATGATTTTTTTTCCCTTTGCTTTTATGGAGAGGCAGTGTGGTAAGATGGAAGGAACTAGGGGCTGGAATTAGGAGACCTGGGTTTGAATGTTAGTGCTGCCTGTTACTTAGTAACTTTGAAATTAGAAGTCTCTCATGGGGAGGGGGGCTGTGGAGCACCTGGCTGGCTTAGTCAGTAGAGCATGTGACTCTTGATCTCGGGGTCATGAGTTCAGACCCCATGTTGGGTGTAGAGACTACTTAAAAAAAAAATCTTTTAAAGTCTCTCATTTTTAGTTTCCTCATCTGCATACTGACAAGACCCTTCCTCCTTAGCTTGCAAGATAACTGAGTCAAACGAAACAGGATTTTAAAGACCTCCGTAAGCTATAAATATAATGCAGATAAAAAAATTGCTCATGATAATAAACTTAACTGGTTTGTCTTGCTATGAGATAACATAAGGCAAGAATCTAAACAAACAAACAAACAAACAAACACCCCACAAAACCCTGGTCCTTTGGCAGTCTCTCTGCAAGCAAGAGCTCCGGGTTGAAAGCAATAGTTCACTCTGCCTCAGACGAACTGGAAATGAGGGGAGGTTTGTATGAAAACATTAACCAAGGATCATAAATCTGAAGGAATGGAGATAGCCTCATTGCTTTCCTATTTTTGCCATTTGGATATGTGAACAGGAAGTGCCCAATATCTACACATCTTCTGGAGCATCTAATAAGTAGCCTTGCTTCTGCAGGCTTGTGTAAGGAAGGAACTCTCAGACATGAGGACCTCAACCTTCATCTCTGGCTTCAAGCGACCATCTCTAAGAAACAGAACCTCCCCATAAATTCAATAAACAAGGCAAAGGAAAGAGTGCTCACCAAATAAACCCCAAACCCAAATGCTAATTATGAAGAATGAAAGAAAAAGATATCAAAAAAAATTTTTTTCCGAGGGTTTTTTTAAATGACTCTCAGATTTTCTCACTATCCTATTGTGGACTCAAATCATTATCAGGTCAGCCATTTAGGTAAACCGTGAGAAAGGCCATTTGTCTTTGTCTCCCCAACTTCTGCACACAAACATGTTCGTATTCATAAGGCACTTAGAACCTACAGACGTTTGACTTTCTCCCTTTACCTCAGGAAAACCCTGTTCTCAGCAAAGGAGCTGAGACACTCATTTTCTTTGAGGTGTAAATGATTGGTAAAGCATAACATTTACATCTTTTTTCATGTTGAAGATGAGACAACGTTTTAAGCCAAAGGAATGGATCTCTATTTGTGAAATTTCAGGCACCAGTCAGCTGAGTGCTTCAGGGCCTCATTTCCCCAAAGTCTCACATTAAAAAAAAAAAAAAATCAAACGAAACCAAAACAAAACAAAAAACCAAAAAAGTCCAAAATCCTTGTTATAAACTTGTATCTCTGCCAATTTGTTCAATGAAAAACGGTATCTTCTGGTTTTAATTTGCATTCAATATAAGCTTTTCATATGTTTTTGCCACTTGTATGTTTTCTTTTGAATATTGCTTATTCATGTCCTTCAGTAACTCAGTAGAAAGAGCACTGGGCAGGGAGTCGAGAGACCTGGGCATCAGCCCCAGCCCACACACCTCAGGCCTGGGTTTCTTCATCTATAAAATGAGGGTGACTGGTCCAGGTGACCAAGATCTTCTTGATGAGCTTTTAAATGCACCACTGACCACATAATGGCTAGGTTTCTATAATTTTTGCTTAAAAATAACCAATCACATAGACAAAAGTAGAACCAGGAGCCCAAATCTTGTACTGCCCTTCCAGGCTTAATGAACAAGAATGATTCAGTGGAGCCTGCATTTGCATCAACCGAGCCAATTTGTATCATCTACACGCCTAAATCTCTTCTAATTCCGAGGTGAATTCTTATCAGAGGCCTCTATTTACCTCAGTTATGTTTA
>NC_048221.1:113184370-113185264 GCF_002007445.2 Ailuropoda melanoleuca
ACACGCCTAAATCTCTTCTAATTCCGAGGTGAATTCTTATCAGAGGCCTCTATTTACCTCAGTTATGTTTACAGAAATTAGTTTAATAATTGCCCTTCTTAGACACTATCTACTACATTTTCAAGTGTGAGAATAAGGCTTCGTTAGATTGTATCTGAGTTGTTTAAATACTGTATACACTCTGAAGCAGGTACTTGAATGCGGTTTGAGTGATGCGCTCTTAGAACGAAACAAGTACCTGCCACTCACCCGTTAAAATGCAGACACAACGACAGAACTGGTGGCTACAACTCCACGATTGTGGCTGGAAATATAATGACCGAGGATCCTATTTTGGAGAGTGTAGATAGGATTTACGGCACGCACATTCAGAGTTCCCTAGCATAGATTCCACCTAGCAAAGACGCAGATAAGGAACCCTAGACGCAAAGGAGCAGAACCTCTGACTATTTCCAATACACCTACACAGAACGAGGCTTACACGATTCTTGGTAGATTGTTTCTTCCTGATTTTTGTTGTTTGTTTTGAAAGATGGTTGGGAAAATAATATTATGCTTGCCCATTTGCAACAGCCTGGTCCCAGAATGAAACAAAATTAGAAAAGACATTGAAAATAAGGAAGTTAAATTATAGGTACACTGTCTAGAGCTGTGCTGGCCAGTACAGGAACCACCACACGAGCCCTTGAGTGATGGCTGGTGCTAACTGAAATACGTTTAAGTGTAAAATACACGCTGGATTTGAAAGGCAGTATGAAAACAGAGAATGCGAGATACCTCATTATTAATTTTCTATCAATTATGCATTAAAATAATATTTTGGATATATTGGGTTAAAAAAGCTTTAGGCATGTACTTCTAATATATCTATATTCTCTAACTTATAAATCATAC
>NC_048221.1:113185468-113187707 GCF_002007445.2 Ailuropoda melanoleuca
TTTTTTTTAAAGGTATGATCATATTTTTTGAGGTTTTAAAAAAATCACATAATGATGGAATTCTTTCCAAGTATACTTTTTCAAAATAAATTCTTCAAAGCATAAATTTCTTTCAAAAAGCAGTTACTGTATTATCTATTTCTAAAATGTCGCCTGTGTCTTGAAAAGTTGGCCTGCTTTGTTTTTCCCAAAAAATATCTAGTAGCAAGCTTAAAAAATGACTGAAAGCCTCTTGTCAACACTTGAAAGACAAGATCAACACTTGTCTTTTTGTAAAAGAAAGATAAGTAACTCTCCACCAAGGTTGACAATTTTTTTAAGGACTTTGCCTATTGATAATCAGGAAACCTTTGTCTTCTGGTTATCTACTGAAATTGGTCAGGCAGGCTTCTTGGTTGAAAACAGTAGCATCTACTCTAGCTAGTTTTAGCGGAAAAGGATATAGTCAACTAAAAAGAATAATCAGAAGGCCTGAAGAAACAGTTCCTTGAGTGAACTTCTAAAGGTCCGACCCAGAACTAGCTCACCACGGGATCTGCCCCTGTCCCTGCTGGCTCCAGGACCATAGGCCGACTTTTGCCACGCAAAATGATGCCTTACACCCTGCCTCTTCATCTGTGTAATTCAGTTCCAAATCAAAGTCTCACTCACGTGAGCCTCACACATGGAACCTAGATCAAAAGTCTGCACAGTAGGGGCGTCTCAGTGGCTCAGCTGGTTGAGCAAACAGCTCTTGGTTTTCGGCTCAGGTCATGATCTCAGGGTCCTGGAATCAAGCCCCTCATCAGGCTCTGTGCTCGGTGGGGAGTCTGCTGGAGGATTTCTCTCTCTCTCTCCCTCTGCCCCTCCTTTTAAAATAATAAATAAATCATAAAAAAAAATGTCTGCACTTTAGCTCAGAAAAAGGTTGAAAAATATAGTTTTTTCAATATTTATATTATATTATATTTTATATTGAGAAGTGAGATTTACTTTCTGGGGAATTATCAAAATGTGGAGAGAGTTATAAAGACTCTGGGTAGTCCCAGGGGTGCCTGGCTTGCTTGGTTGGTAGAGCATGTGACTCTTGATCTCAGGGTTGTGAGTTCAAGCCCCACGTTCAACATAGAGATTACTTAAAAATAAAATCTTAAAGGGCACCGGGGTGTCTTAGTCAGTTGAGCGTCCAGCTCTCGGTTTCAGCTCAGATCATGATCTCATCTAGGCTCCATGCTTGGTGGGGAGTCCACCTGAAGATTCTCTCCCTCTGCCCCTCCCCCCGACTCTCTCTCTCTCTCTCAAATAAATAATAAAATCTTAAAAAAAATAAAGACTTTGCATAGTCTCAAAGGAAAAGATGTTCCCCACACTCCCTACCTCATTACAAAGTCTTATAAATATTCCATTAAATCCACTTAAGAAGGCTTACCGGGGCGCCTGGGTGGCTGCGTCCGTTGGAAGTCCAGCTCTTGGTTTTGGCTCAGTTCATGATCTCAGGGTGGTGGGATCGAGCCCCACCTTGGGCTCTGTGCTCAGCCAGGAGTCTGCTTGGGATTCTCTCTCTCTCTCTCATCCTCTGCCCCCCACAGCTGCTTACCCCCAGTCTCCTTGCCCACAGGTGCACATGTGCACTTGTGGGCCCGTACATGCACGTTCTCTCACTCCCTCAAATAAATAAATCTTAAAAAAAAAAAGAAGTCTTATCAAGTCTACAGTATTCCACAAACACTCTAAAATGCTAAAACTCAAAGAGTGAATGGAAGCCTCACTGTCAAACTATCCATGCATGGAACCCCTTTCTCTTAGATGTGGCTGACGGAGGGTGCCAGTGTTGGCTTCCATGTTAAATAGCAGAATGCTTCATTTCTTTCTTATTTTCCAGATGAAAAAAAAAATGAATAGAAGTTCTGATATTTTCCCTCCATGAGATCTTGTATACCCTGAGTGCATGTTTCTGCCTTTGGAGAGGCCTGCTCCAGACTAGCAAGTCTCAAGGACCAGTAGGTTTTTCTGGACTGCAGCAAAAATGAGAAAAATATGGACAAAAAAATAAGTTTTTCCTGGGCAACTCCCCGGTTTCCCTCCCTCCTTCAGAGTTTTGTACTATCACTGCGCTATTGCTCAACAAACCTGCTTTGCTGACCACCAAAAAAAAAAAGTTTTTCCTAAAGCCGAATTAATGCAAAAGTCTCTCCTTTATTTGGGGATTCTTCTTCCTTCTTTTTTTAAATTTATTATTTTTTTTACTTTAATTTTTTTT
>NC_048221.1:113191012-113191660 GCF_002007445.2 Ailuropoda melanoleuca
TGCGAATTGCACTATGACGTGACGTGGTGTAGGTTTGTCGTGGTTGAGCTTGGGGGGGGTCCTCTCTGCCTCTTGGACACAAATGTTTGTTTCCCTTGCCAGATTAGGGAAATTTTCAGCTATAATTTGTTCAAATATCTCTTCTAGACCTCTGTTTTTCTCAACTCTCTCAGCGATGCCGATGATTCTGACATTGGAACGTTTCATTGAGTCAGTAATCTCCCGTAACCTACATTCCTGAGCACATTTTTTTTAAGTCCAGATTCTATTTTAGCTTTCTCTTCTACTAACCCATCCTCCAATTCGCTGATACGTTCTTCTGCCTCATTAACCCTGGCCGTCAGAGCCTCTAGTTTTGACTGCATTTGGCTCATAGAATTTTTAATTTCTGCCAGNGATTAGGGAAATTTTCAGCTATAATTTGTTCAAATATCTCTTCTAGACCTCTGTTTTTCTCAACTCTCTCAGCGATGCCGATGATTCTGACATTGGAACGTTTCATTGAGTCAGTATTCTCTCGTAACCTACATTCTTGAGCATGGATTTTTTTGTGTCCAGATTCTATTTTCGTTTTTTCTTCTACTAACCCATCCTCCAATTCGCTGATACGTTCTTCTGCCTCATTCACCCTGGCCGTCAGAGCCTCTA
>NC_048221.1:113191856-113219575 GCF_002007445.2 Ailuropoda melanoleuca
TTTGGCTCATAGAATTTTTAATTTCTGCCAGATTCGCTCTCATTTCCACCCTTATACATTCTTTATTCTCATTAACATTTTTGTTAATACTTTTTTCAAGTCTACACATCATCTTGAACATTGTTACTCTGAATTCCATTTCTGATAATTTGGTTATATCCATATCCATTAGTTCTGTGGGAGGCCACAGACTCATTGTCTTTTCTTTGCTGGGGGGGGGCTTCTCCTTCTCGTCATTCTGATGAGGAGAGGTTGCGGGGTTGTCCAGAGGCCAAATTATTGACCAGGACCCAGGCCATGCGCCCTTGTCCTATAGGGATCTTAGGGATGTGGGCCTCTTGATTTTTCAGCCTGCCTTCTGGGGGAGGGGCCTGCTGCGCCGATACTCAGGCAACCCTGTTTGGGTAGAGTCTCCGTGTCCCCTGCAAGGGGGAATGGGGATGGGCATGCTGTGAGCTGGTATTTCCAGGCTTTTGTTCTCTGGCGGCTTTCCCTGGCAGTTTGCTGTGACTCTTCTGAGAGTTAGAGCAGCAGTGGCCAAATCTCAGCCTCTGTCTCAGAACAGAGGGATCGCGGACTGCTCTCCGCTGATGTTCTGGCCACTTTAACTCTGTTTCTGTTGGTGCTGCTCAACCCTGCAGCGTCCCGGGATGCGCGCCCCACACCTGGTGTCCTAGCCCTCTCTTCCAGGGCCAGCGCATCTCTGTCCTTTGTGTTTCTAACACCGCCAGCCACCAGCCGCCCCCGCACACTCCTGGAGCTCCCGGTCTCATTCTGGTTCCAGTGAGCACACCGGACGGAGTTCCGTGAGAAGTCTGGTGGCGCGCGCTCCCCACTCACGGTCTTAGTCTGCTCTCTCGCAGGTGCCCGTGCAGGTGGCTACCGCTTCCCGGCGCCCGAATGCGAACGCGGCGGCTTCTTCCCCCTTCCGTTTATCTTCTGATATCTGTGCTGGTTTCACGGTTCCCCGCTTCGTACCTCGATACTCAGCGCTGGAGATGTTCATTTGTAGAGATCCAGATGTATCTTCCTGCGTCTCAGGCTGATTCCGTGGATGTTCCTGCTGGTCTGGTACCTATCCAGCTCAACTCAGGGGACCGCCATCTTAACCTCCCCCCTCTCTTTTTTTTTTTTAAACTAAAATGTCTTGTCATTTATAAAATGATGGCCGTAGGTCATGGTAGTATTAAGTTCTTTCTTGGCAAAAACAACTACAAAAAATAATAAGTCAAATCCTCTAAAATATATTCAAATTGAATTTCTCTGTGAGGATAAAAAATCTGAGGTTTATTGTCCTAGATTATGTAGTATTTCAAATAGTTCCTGCAAAAAGATTGGAGAAATGTGGGAAAAAGATCGGAAAGCTGCATAGCAAATATAAGTGTAGGAAGATACTCAACATCATGTCATTAGGGAAATGCAAATGAAAACCACAATGAGATGTCATTTGACACTCATCAAAATAGCTATTATTTTTAAAAAATAAAGGAAAGGAACAAGAATTGGCTGGGAAATTGAGAACTCCTTCCTGCCCTGCTTCAGGAAATAGCAAATGGGGCAGCAGCTGTGGACATCAGTTTGGTGGTTCTTCAAAATTTAAACCTAGAATTACCAAATGATCCAGCCATTCCCCCAAGGTATCTACCCCAAAGAATCAAAAGCCTGGATGAAAACAGATCCTTGCCTACCAATGTTCATAACACCATTGTTCATGATAGCCAGAAAGTGGAAACAACCCAGATGTCCATCCACAGATAAACAGATAAAGAAAATGTGGTGTATACGTACTATGGAATATCATTCAGCCTTAAAAAGGAATGAGATTCTTGATACAAACTTCGACATTGACGAACCTTGGAAACATGCTAAGTGAAAGAATCCGGACACAAAAGGACAAATATTGCATGGTTCCACTTCTAGGAGACACCCAGGACAGTCAAATTCATAGATGCAGAAAGTAGAATAGTGGTTACCAGTAGCTGGAGAGATATGGTTTAATGGGTGCAGAGTTTCAGTTTGGGATGTTGAAAAATTTCCAGGAGTGGGTAGTGCCATGGTGACACAACACCACGAGTGTACTTAATGCCACTGAACTGTGCACTGAAAAATAGTCAAATGGTAAACTTGACGTATATCTTACCACAATAAAAAAAGAGGCAAAAAAAAAAAAAGGAACGAACTACTGATCCACATAAGAGCATGAATGAGAGACTTACTATCTCGATGACATTATCTTGAGTGAAAGAATCCAGATGCAAAAAGAAGAGTACATAGTGCATGATTTCATTTCTATAAGTTCAAACAGGTAGATCTTTCAACCTGTGGTGATACAAATCAGAAGAGTGGTTATTTGGAGTTGAGCTGGGATCAGTAAAGAGCACAAGGGAACTTTCTAGAGTGATGAAAATGTTCTGCAATTGATTGGGGTTCCATAGGTGTGTATAATGGTCAAAATTCATGCAATTGTTTTTATGTTTGTTTTGTTTTTTAATTGCACATCTAGTATGTGTGCCTGAGCTCTACGCAGAGTGTATGGCAATTAAGAACCAAACAGACAAAACAATATAATGAACTAAAATAGAACCGAATTAAAAGTGAATAAACATTTAAAAATAGAGTCGTGGGGCATTACAAAACAGAGGGGTGCAATGCAATACTGCCTCAAGAATTTTGGTTTTTCTGAGTTGCCAGAGCTCATCTCTTTACTGCTTGCTCAACGGTTGTCAACACGAAAAATCCACAACCCCCAAGAAGAACTTAAAGTGTTTTTTCCTTGTTTCTTGTTTGTTTGTTTGTTTTAGCTGTTAAGACAAGTGAACATTCATCAGAAAAGAAACTGAGCAGGAAAAGAACACTAATCTCAGTTCCAGCGTGTTGCTTTCCCAAGTGTCTCCATTATGGCCCATGAATTCTTGAGCATTCCCTGATTTTAGAAAAACACTCCTCTCAATACTGGTTTTACTCTGTGGCATTCTATTCCATGAGGTTTTAATTTAGAGAAAAACAAATTAGGTCAGAAAAATATTGTGCCTGGTTTTCTGCTGAAAAAGGCCCAAAGGATGGATTAAATCATCAATGCAAACTAGAATGTAAATCGCAACCAAACCTTCTGGGAACCACACCCAACTTCCTGGGTAGTAGGGCAGAGCCTGGGGAAACGGGACAGTCAGGGCTGCAAGGAGGGAGGGAAAGAGAGAAACGGAGGAAGGATCACACACTATTTTAGGAGCTTTACTCTAATTATGTCACTTAAAAAATATAAACAAGAGTATGGAAAAGAGAGGTTAAAAAAAAATTCTTGCCTATCTTTACCCACCAAGTACAAAGTCACATCTTAGCGAAGCTGACGATGACAGATTCCAGGAAGGACTGGGTGGAGGTGGCTGCCAAGAACAGTCACCTCTGAGGAACTCCATCACCTCCTCGGAACTCCATCACCTCCTCTCCCCCCCCAGAACAGGTGGCTGGGCTTTTGCAAGACTTGTCTAAACAGCCAGTAAAAGAAAGTGTGTGTTTAATTTTGGAGAAAAGATCTGCTGCTTTACATGATTATTTTTAATTAGCTATTTTCTGGGGTTGATTAAATTTGGAAATGATTGCATCTTGGGAACTGCTTAAGAACCTCAGATTGTAAACCTAAGCAGCCTCAGGAATTCGGGAATGGTTGTGACCCTATGACCAATTGCCAGCCCTGAAAACAAGCATCCTTTGTTCACAGAGGAGACCGTGGTCATGCAAATTTTTTTCAAGTTCTTCTTTGCCTGGAAAGAGAATCCCATCTGGCCGACTTCTCTCTTCAATCCGTTTTCTTATATGAAATATGCAAAACACAAGTGCATGAGCTACCAGAGCAGCAGATTATGTCGCCTGCATGTGGCAGATAAAATTGAAACATGACAAGAAGTTAAAAATTTGCCCCGGGAAGAAGCATGTGAAAGATGCTTAATTTGCATAATGACTTTATAAAAATTTTAATAGGTCCAAAATGGGAAGTCAAATAATTATGGGGGAAAAGAAAAGAAACTTGCCAGTTTGGAAAATTCAGTCATAAATAAAGGATAAGAGAAAGAGTTCAAGGATCTAAAATATTTTAAACTGAGATGTGAACTTGCTTTATAAATAGAAAAACCTAAGATATGTTTTATACTGTTAAGATTCTATGTCTAACCCAATTCATAAAGCACTTTCACACCCATTATGCTATCTAATACTTATAATCACAAGGTAGGAAGAGGACGTATTGTTAGATTTCTTTTACAGATGAAGACACTGAAGCCTAGAATAGTCTTGCCTAAGTTCATATGTGAGCTTTAGTTGGAACCCACAAGCAGGTTTTGACATTCAAAATTCCTGGGCTGTTGCCCACAGTACTCCACTGCCTCTGTTCTGATCCTGAAAATATTATGAAACGAAATAATAAGTTAATCATAGAGCAAACTCTTTAGTTAATTATATTTACCGGTACAAATTTAGAAAGGCATTATAGTGTGGCAGGTAAGAGATGGACTGCTTATCACTGCTTTGTTGTGCTTCCTGGGGTAAGATACTAAAGCTTTCTCTGCCTCAGTTTACTTATCTGTAGAACAGGAATAGTAAGAGCACGTACCTCATAGAGGTTTTGAAAGCAATAGTTGAGTTGATACACGTTAAGCCCCTGGTGCAGTGCCTGACTCACAGTAATCATTTCATAAGTGTTAGCACCTGGTACAGTGCCTGACTCACAGTAATCATTTCATAAGTGTTAAGCACCTGGTGCAGTGCCTGACTCACAGTAATCATTTCATAAGTGTTAGCACCTGGTACAGTGCCTGACTCACAGTAATCATTTCATAAGTGTTAGCACCTGGTGCAGTGCCTGACTCACAGTAATCATTTCATAAGTGTTAGCACCTGGTGCAGTGCCTGACTCACAGTAATCATTTCATAAGTGTTAGCACCTGGTACAGTGCCTGACTCACAGTAATCATTTCATAAGTGTTAGCACCTGGTGCAGTGCCTGACTCACAGTAATCATTTCATAAGTGTTAGCACCTGGTGCAGTGCCTGACTCACAGTAATCATTTCATAAGTGTTAGCACCTGGTGCAGTGCCTGACTCACAGTAATCATTTCATAAGTGTTAGCACCTGGTGCAGTGCCTGACTCACAGTAATCATTTCATAAGTGTTAGCACCTGGTGCAGTGCCTGACTCACAGTAATCATTTCATAAGTGTTAGCACCTGGTGCAGTGCCTGACTCACAGTAATCATTTCATAAGTGTTAGCACCTGGTGCAGTGCCTGACTCACAGTAATCATTTCATAAGTGTTAGCACCTGGTGCAGTGCCTGACTCACAGTAATCATTTCATAAGTGTTAGCACCTGGTGCAGTGCCTGACTCACAGTAATCATTTCATAAGTGTTAGCACCTGGTGCAGTGCCTGACTCACAGTAATCATTTCATAAGTGTTAGCACCTGGTGCAGTGCCTGACTCACAGTAATCATTTCATAAGTGTTAGCACCTGGTGCAGTGCCTGACTCACAGTAATCATTTCATAAGTGTTAGCACCTGGTGCAGTGCCTGACTCACAGTAATCATTTCATAAGTGTTAGCACCTGGTGCAGTGCCTGACTCACAGTAATCATTTCATAAGTGTTAGCACCTGGTGCAGTGCCTGACTCACAGTAATCATTTCATAAGTGTTAGCACCTGGTGCAGTGCCTGACTCACAGTAATCATTTCATAAGTGTTAGCACCTGGTGCAGTGCCTGACTCACAGTAATCATTTCATAAGTGTTAGCACCTGGTGCAGTGCCTGACTCACAGTAATCATTTCATAAGTGTTAGCACCTGGTGCAGTGCCTGACTCACAGTAATCATTTCATAAGTGTTAGCACCTGGTGCAGTGCCTGACTCACAGTAATCATTTCATAAGTGTTAGCACCTGGTGCAGTGCCTGACTCACAGTAATCATTTCATAAGTGTTAGCACCTGGTGCAGTGCCTGACTCACAGTAATCATTTCATAAGTGTTAGCACCTGGTGCAGTGCCTGACTCACAGTAATCATTTCATAAGTGTTAGCACCTGGTGCAGTGCCTGACTCACAGTAATCATTTCATAAGTGTTAGCACCTGGTGCAGTGCCTGACTCACAGTAATCATTTCATAAGTGTTAGCACCTGGTGCAGTGCCTGACTCACAGTAATCATTTCATAAGTGTTAGCACCTGGTGCAGTGCCTGACTCACAGTAATCATTTCATAAGTGTTAGCACCTGGTGCAGTGCCTGACTCACAGTAATCATTTCATAAGTGTTAGCACCTGGTGCAGTGCCTGACTCACAGTAATCATTTCATAAGTGTTAGCACCTGGTGCAGTGCCTGACTCACAGTAATCATTTCATAAGTGTTAGCACCTGGTACAGTGCCTGACTCACAGTAATCATTTCATAAGTGTTAGCACCTGGTGCAGTGCCTGACTCACAGTAATCATTTCATAAGTGTTAGCCCCTGGCAGTGCCTGACTCACAGTAATCATTTCATAAGTGTTAGCACCTGGTACAGTGCTTGACTCACAGTAATCATTTCATAATTGTTAGCCCCTGGTGCAGTGCCTGACTCACAGTAATCATTTCATAAGTATTAGCTCCTGGTGCAGTGCCTGACTCACAGTAATCATTTCGTAAGTGTAAGGTATAATTCTCTTTGCAAATTTATTCCTGTTTAGGTTACTCTGGTATGCATTGAACTATTAATTATTTTAGATAGCTGTATTAAATTTGCAGATTAATTTTTTGTTTAGGTTACTCTGATAAGCGTTGAAATATTTTAAGTAGCTATGTGTGTGCTGTACTACACAGATCCTAAAAACTATACAAATTAAAGACTGAAACCAAATATCTCATTTTACTATCTCCAGCATGCTATTGCCAATTATGAGCGAGTGTCTCTTTTATCTGGTTAAGGATCAGACCTCAGAGTCAGTTAACCTAAAGTCATAACAAAACACTGCAATTTATACGTCTTCTGAATCACCCTAGTCCAAGAATCACAGAGACTTTGATTTAACTCTGAACGGGCTTTGCCCTTTTCAAAGTAATGGTCAAATTCATCTTGCTCGAATACATTTATTGTGGAGAACATTATTTATATATCTGGTCCTTTCTGACTAATGTTATAGACTTTGTTCTTGGCCTCAAGATTCATATAAAAACAGGCAAATACCCAGTCAAGAATCACTGAGTCTGCTTGTGTCAGCCAGCAAGATGCTCTCAACATCTCCTGGAGCCTGGTGGAAGGAACATGGAAACAGCTTGAAGGAGAGTCCATCAGGTAAATGTGGAACTATTTGGATATTTAAAAGAATGGTGACAGGAACAGATTTCAACATACTGAATTTCCAGTCTATGAATCCATGGTGGTGGGGGAAGAGAAGAGAGTAGAGAGAAAAGTAGGGCAAAGCAAAGGAAAGATTTTCTGTTATAGAAGGATTCCAGCTAGGGGCGCCTGGGTGACACAGTTAAATGACTGACTCTTGGTTTCACCTCAGGTTGTGATATCAGGATTGTGAGATCGAGCCCCACGTAGGGCTCTGCACTCAGCAGGGAGTCTATTTAAGACTCTCTCTCCCTTTCCCTCTGCCCACTCCCCACCCCACACACAAACACACACACACACTCTCTCTCTCTCTCTCTTTCTCAAATAAATAAATAAATCTTGAAAAAAAAAGAGTCCGGCTAATCAATCAACAAAATGAGAAAGCAACCTATAGAATGGAAGAAAATATTTGCAAACCATGTATCAGGTAAAGAGTCAATATCCAAAATATATTAAGAATTCATACACTCAATAGAAAAAACAAAACTCCAAACAATCCCATCAAAATGGGTAGAGGAACTGACTAGACAGTTTTGCAAAGAAGACATACAAATGACCAACAGGTACATGAAAAGATGCTCAGTATCATTTATCATCAGGGAAATGCAAGTCAAAACTACCGTGAGATCTCACTGCACACTTGTTAGAATGGCTTTTGTCAAAAAGACAAGAAACCACAAGTGTTGGTGAGGATCTGGAGCAAAGGCAACATTTGCACACTATTGGTGGGGATGTAAATTGTTTCAGTTATTATAGAAAATAGTATGAAGCTTCCTCAAAAAATCAAAAAAACAACTATCATATTGCTGATCCAGCAATCCCACTTCTGGATGTATATTCAAAGGAAATAAAAATAGGATATTGGAAAGATATCTGCACTCCCACGTTTATTGCACCTTTATTCACAATAGCCAAAATATAGAAGTGTCCATCAATGGATGAATGAAGAAGATGATATATATATATATATGATATATATCTTATTCAGCCCTGAAACAGAAGGAAATCTTGCCATTTGTGACAACATGGATGGACCTTGAGAGCATTGTGCTAGGTGAGACGTGTCAGAGAGAGAAAGACAAAAGCTATATGATCTCATCTAGATGTGTAATCTAAAGAAGCTGAACTCATAGAAAGAGTAGAATGGTAGTTATCAGGGGCCAGGGGCTGGAGGAAATGGGAAATGTGGGTCAAAAGGTACAAACCAGCAGTTAGAAGATGAATGAGTTCTGGGGATCTGATGTGAAGCATTGTGATTAACAATACTATATTAGATACTTCAAAGTTGCTAAGACACTCAATTGTAAATGTTCTCACTACACACACACACACACACACACACACACACACACACACACACAAAAGATAATTATGTGACCTGAAAGAGATGTTAGCTAACACTATGATGGTAATCATATTACAATATAGAAATGTACCAAATCAACACATTGTATACCTTGTACTTACACAATGTTATATGTCAATAATATCTCAGTAAAAAAAGAGGAAGAATGGCAGCTAATAAGTGTTCAACGGATGGTGGAAATTTACCACATTGCAATTTCAGTGTTGTAATTAATGCCGGCAAGGAGTATCTAAATCAGTGGTTCTCAAATGTCAATGTGCATTAGAATCAATTAGAGGATTGTTAAAACACAAATCACTGGATGCCACACCCAGAGTTTAGCAGGTCTGGGGGTGGGGGACTAAGAATTTGCTTTTCTATCCAAGTCCCTTATGATGCTGGTTCCAGGATCACACTTTGAGAACCACTGGTTTGAGAATCCATTGGGTGATAGATTAAGGAGCACGGTTTCACACAAGCCAAGAAATATTTAAAATAAACATTTCAAAGGGGAAAAAAAAAAGAATCAGAGTGAACCAACACCTTTTTCTGGCTAAGTTCAGATACTGCTCATGTTGTTACCTGGTCTTGGAATCACAGGATCTGAAGAGGGCAGACCTTCCCTGAAATACCAGGCAAGATCACATTGAAATGTTATAAGCATTTAGAACCAAGGGATCTAATTTTGCTTTTGCTATTAAGAGACTGGCCTGACTTCAAGCAAGTGCTTGATTTTTCTTTAGGCTCTATCCCTTTACTTACAAAATTAGGATCTCTAACAAAATGTTTCCCATAAGCCTAATGGCAGAGGGTCACAATGCCTGAAGAAATTAGGCTCAGAGAAATTACTGCATTTTCTGTCTTTGAAGTCAGAAAAGAGCAAGACAGAGATGCCCGTCTCTAGTGAAAATTATTTTTATAACATTGCATCAGGGATTTCTTTTTCTAAGAAAGTTGCTTGTCTTAGCATCTTAGCAATATAGATTTTAAAAGAACGTGAAAGAGAAATGTTGTAAGACAAGTTAAAAAAAAATCAATGCCGCTGCAGCCACTCTGCTGTCTATTGCGGGGGGGAGGGGCAAGTATCACTTTACTCTGCAGAAATAAATTAGCTCCGTTCTTTGGAACCACTACTATCTTCTTGCTAGATGTAAACCCATAAACCGCTCTTGTGAAATTTTGTGTGATAATGAGGTAGATTAAGGAAGACCGTATCAGAAAATACATGTTTCTTTGCTCCTGACAAACTGTAAAAGACAGCTAGTTTAACCCTCGATGCAGTTTACACAGGCCCCGGGCTTATCTTCTTTACAGACCCTCCATTCCAGTCGTGAAGCCCTACTGAGGAATGAATGGAGTTGGATCTCCCAAGACCACTTCACTAGTTCCTGCCTTTTTACATGAATTTCATGGATAAAGGTCCTCTTGGCTGGGAAAGGGCAGGTCAAAATGATGGTCGTGCAGTGGGGGGAAAGGTGGTTTTCCAAAAGAAAGCTTGCTCACTGGAAGAATGGGGGGGTCAGGGTTGGGTTCAGTGAATTCAAATTCTCTGAGGATATTGGGAGTTTGAAGCTGGTCGGGTGAGGGGCTTGGAAGGGAGGCTTGGGTAAGACATGGGGAGATGGAGCGTAGAGGCAGGCAGGTGGGTGGGATGGGTGGGGGGGAAGCTCTGGGCAGCTTGAAGGAGAAACCTGCCTGTCAGCTGGGGAAAAGGAGGATGACCCAGAGAAACGGGGCTGGCTTTCATTTTTTCTTATGTTGCAAGTGGATTATAAATGTCACTTTCAGCAGAGCTGATAAGACCAAAATTATGCAGTTCTGGGCTCAACATTTTCATGTATTTTTATCCCATGCCTCAATCAGCATGACCTTCTCCTCCCCCTACTCCACACTCTCCTAGCCCAGCCAGACGCCCTTGGGTCACTGTCCGTCCTGGCGATGGGCTGTGGAGCTTAGAGAAAAAGGCAAAGCAAGCGCTGAATGGCTGTGCCCCCTCTTTCGGGCTCTTTAGCTCTAATCTCCAAGTGCCCTGGAGTGGAAGCCAAAGTCAGATGTGCCAGACTGAGAACCCAGGGGGGAAATCGTGTCCAGTCTTTGGCTCACCTGCATTCCATGATAATTATATACAACAGGAACACATAATTAAAGACATTCCAACGTGCACTTAAGCATACACATTTATTTGGCCTTAAGAAAACGTCCTAATACTTCAAAATTTAAAAGATTTGTAAAATGGTAGAGAACAGCTTCCCCCACCCTTTCTGATGGTGTTATATCACGCTAAATTAACTTAGCAATGGGTCTCATTTTACAGAGAGCATACAGGGCGTATACAGATCACACACATAAAAATATGTTTTGGTTTCACGAACTTAGGCCAAAGATTCATTTTTCTAGGACTAAGTTTTAAAGGTAGGAGTTGCACGGTGACTCAGGATCGTATTTACCTCCTAAAAACAAAACGCCGAAGAACGGGATTGAGCAGGGTGACCTGTTCAAGTCACAGCCTGCTGTCCGCCCCAGCCGGACCTGAAAACGTCTCACACACTAGCGTCCTTCGCAAGATCAAAGAATGAAGCTGTTGGAACTTTCCTCTCTTGAACAGTCTCATTTTTCAAAAAGATAAATCTGAAACAGCAGTGTACGTAGAGTCCTTGGCCTGGGGCCCTAGGGAGATCAAGTGCAGTCAGTAAGCGCAGACTTTGGATCGGCCAACGACATTGCACTGGGTGAGGTAGGGCAAAGGACTTCAACTGACCGAGCCTCAGTTTTCTCCTCAGAGAAGTGGGGATGCTAACCGCTGCTTCATAAACTATTATGTAAGTAAGGTACCGGGGATGTTAGAAAGGCTCAGAAATGTTTGTTTCCTTTGCCCGTAGACCTAGCAGCTCTTAGAGAGCGGCACCGTGGAGTGATACCCGTCGCCCTCGCATTAAGATGCAGAAGGATACCGCAGGTTGAAAGAGCTCCGGATGGATGGTTTTGATTTTATTAATGAAGCAAAAGTCGAGATCAGGAGCAAAAAGGAGGTGGAAATGGATGGGAGAAAGGAGGTAAGAAAAGAGGTGCAGGTGTAAATTAGGCGTCCTGAAGATTGGTTGAGTTTACTTGTGCCCTTTTGAGGCTTGTGCTCACGGAAGTACGGCGACAGCAGCTGAACAATCGTGGGATTCTCCGGCACAGCCCCCATCACATGTGCAGGAGCAGGACTGGTGGGTGGATAGATTTCTCTGAGGCTGGGCTTTTCGCAAGGCAAGTGTGGTAAAGGGAGAGAGGCTGGGAAATGGAAAACAGTTTCAAGGGATTGATCCATAGTGGCAAACATGGAATTTAAGCTAAATGAGGAGAGAAGAAAGGACAGTGCCCTCAAAGTGGAAAAGAGTAGTGTGGATGTTTATTCCACCCCCAGTATAAATTATATTACCTTCCCCCTTAGAGGGCAGAAGCAGTTAAGACCGATTTTGTTTTAGAATAATAATTATTTATCTCTATCACACCAGCAACAATCCAGAAGGTTATTAACAAGAGCAAGGACAGTTTATTCTAGGAACACATGAGTACTTAGTTATTACATCAGAAGAGGAATGAAAAATAACCAACTGCCCATATCGTTAGATATGGTATCGGTTATCTATTACTGTGTGACAAACCACCCCCAAAGCTTTGGGGCATAAAACAACCATTTTCTTACACTCATAAATTCTGAGGGTCAGTAATTAAATAGAGCACAGCGGAGACCATTTATCTCTGCTCCATGATGTCCAGAGCCCCACTGGGGAGACTCAAAGCCTGGGGTGTCTTGACCAAGGGACAGAATCATCTGGAGGTATCATCACTTGCTCGTTTTGCACTTGATGCTGGGCTGTCAGGTGGAAAATTCATACATCGCCTCTCCACGTGCTTTCTCTAAGGGTTGATCTGAGCTCTCTCATAGCATGGCTGTCGGGGTCCGAAAGTGAGCATCCCAAGAGCAGGAGGTAGAAATCCATGGCATTTTTATGATCCAGCCTTGAAAGTAACATACTATCGCATCTGCCATACTCTGTCCAGGCAGTCACAAAGTTATTCCCAGGCTCAAGGAGAGAAGACATAAATCCCACAACTCAATGAAAAGCACGTGGGATGGGTGATAATGTTTCAGCATCTTAAAAAGTATCATCTGTGGGGATGCCTGTGTGGCTCAGTCAGTTAAACATCTGTCTTCAGCTCAGATCATGATTCCAGGGTCCTGGGATTGACCCCCGAGTTGGGCTCCCTGCCTCCCTCTGCCTCCTCCCCCTGCTCGTGCTCTCTCTCTCAAATAAATAAAAATTTTTAAAAAGTATCATCTGCTACAGATACTGAAAAATTGTTTGATAAAATTCACAGACTTTGCCTTTTTAACGCCCTAAGAAGAAAGAAATGGGTATGCGTTAAAAGCAGGGCCTCAAAAATATATTTGTACAACCATGTCCTTAGTGACATTGGTCACAACACCCAAGAGATGGAAGGAACCCAAGTGTCCACTTACAGATGAACGAATCAACAAAATGTGGTCTATCCATACAATGGAAGATTATTCAACCTTAAAAAGGAAAGAGATTCTGACACCTACTATACCATGGATGCGACTTGAAGGCACTCTGCTAAGTGACACAAGACGGTCACAAAAAGACAAATATGATTCCACTTATATGAGGTATTGAGAGAAGTTGGATTCATAGAAACAGAAAGTGGAACGGTGGTTGCCAGGGGCTGGGGGAATGGGGAAATGGGGAGTTGTTGTTTAATGGGTACAGAGTTTCAGTTTTGCAAGATGGGAAGGGTTTTGGAGTTTGGTTGCACAATAATGTGAATATACTTAGCACTCTTGAACTGTATCCTTAAAAATGGGAATGGTAAGTTTTTTGTTGTGTGTATTTAATAGCAATACAAATAAGTATAAGGAAACATGCTAAGTAAGAAACACTGTGGCCAATATGGCCAATTGGCATGTTCTAGAATGAATGCACAGACAGAAGCTAAAAAATTCCATATCCCAGGCTCTCTTTGTGGCGAGGGCTCAAGATGGGCTTTGGGTCCCACCAAACAGAAGCACGTGTATGAGATTTGGATCTGGAACTGAGTCACCCGCGGAGAGGCAGTGCGCAGAGCACGTGCGTTTTTGGTGTAGACCGTGGCAGAGGGGGCGTGGTTCTGCGGCCAGAGTCGCAGTAGCTTCTTCATCTGACAGATGACTTCTTGATTCAGCAGCTTTCAGCATCAGTAGTGGCAGCATTCCCTATTTTGGTCAAGGCACAGGAGAGCGTGGTTATGGGATCCAGGTCTTGCTCCTATCACATTCGTGAAAAGGCTGAAGGCAAAATTGTCAAGGTTTACACAGAAAATGATCATAAACATAGAGAATCAAAGACACTGTGTTTTATAAAGAAAACGATTGGAATGAGTGGAAAAACTCCATAAGGCAACCAGATTTAAGATAATTATATGAAAACAATGGTGTTTTTCTTTTACCCAGCAATGATCAGGTAGAAATGTAATTTTAAAATTCTATTCCAAATGACAACAAATGTTATCAAGAACCAGGAATAAACTTACAAGAGATGTGCTAGACGTAATAGGCACACAGATTCCATCTCAAGTCTTTCTCCCTCTGTTTCACTTTCAGTACGTGTTCCTTAATTTCCTAACTAAAATCAATAAACAACCAAAAGGAATTTTGTTACAAAATATTTTGTGATAACTGGTTCCACTGGTCTCAGTAATAAGATAACCTGTTTTTCCCTGATCAACTGAGCAAATTAAAATTCAATTCTTGAGCACCTGGGTGGCTCAGTCAGTTGGGTGACCAACTCTTGATTTCAGCTCAGGTTATGATCTCAGGGTCATGAGCATTGAGCCCTGCATGGGGCTCTGGGCTCAGCATGGAGTCTGCTTATACTTTTCCCTCTCCATCTGTTCCTCCCCCCTCATGCACTTTCTTTCCGTTTCTTTCTAAAATAAATAAAACATGGGGCGCCTGAGTGGCTCAGTTGGTTAGGCATCTGTCTTCGCCTCAGGTCATGATCTTGGGGTCCTGGGATCGAGCCCCACATTGGGCTTCTTGCTCAGCAGGGAGTCTGGTTCTCCCTCTCCCTCTTCTTGTGTTCTCTCTCTGTCAAATAAATAAATAAAATCTTTAAAAATAAATAAACAAGATCTTTAAAAAATTTTAATTCTTCTTCAGCTGTTGGTGTTGTTTTCCATCCTAAGGTTTTGTTGTTTTTGTTTTAACTTCCATGTTAGAGTTAAGAAAACAGAAACTATACACCCCATAAATCAAAGCAAACTTTTTCATTTTTAGGCAGAGGAGGTTAAGAGGAAATCAATTCTGAAGCAGCAATGCTTCTGCCTCAGGGACAGAAACTTTTAATATAATCCTTGTGAAACTATGTTTCTGGCATTCTCTTCATAAACCATGCATGTATAAGTAATTTTCAAGGATTTGGGGGAAATGAGCTGTTGCACAAGGGTTGATGGGATGTGCTATTTTGTTTTTGTACTTGTTTTCTTTCTCTGTCTCTTTTTAGAATTGCTGGTAGTTTATTGGCAAAAAAAAGTGAAGAGATTGTCTCTGTCACAAGCAGTTAAAGAAGAATAGATCTGATGACATTTGATTGCTTTAGCTGTATTTATCATAACTGAACTCTGTTTAAGGAACATAACCAAAATTAGGGTAAACTGCAATGTCTTTACTGAGAAATTTAGAGCTATACCACTTTCTGTGCATATCATGAGAAAAGAATCAGTTTAGAAAATTCTAGGTGTATTTCTATAGTCAATGAACTTGAGGTGATTAAAAACATCAGTTGATATCCTGTAAAACAATATTTATATACAAACATATTAGTTGGGTGCGCTGGGAAGACCTAAGTGAGATGAAGCTCAGAGTGCCAAAGTCTTACTGAGAAGTAGCATCTGTGAAGGGAGAAAAGAGGAAGCAGGGCTGGGCAGAAGGGCCAGCAGACCACAATGCAGATCTCCCAGTGACTCCACCATCCCAGTGGGAAGTTCCAGAGCAAAGATTGCCCGGGAGAGGAGTCTTGCATTGAATGGAAATGGCCAGTCTTTTGTTCTACGCTCTTGCTGAGCCATCGATTGAGGCCACCTCCAGAAGAGTATGACCTTGGCTCAAAAGCTGAAGGAGACTTGAAGGGGTTAACAGCTGGAGGCTGTCAGCTCACTGCACAATCCTTGCAGTTGGGCCATGAGTCCTTTCTTAAAGGGACGTCTGGGCTACACAGCAACTCCATGTCTGCCCCAAGTTAGCATCAGCGTTACATACAGAACAAATCATGTGCCACTTCTTTACAATTTCTCATTTTTTTGAAAAAATGATGAGGATGTAAAACATCCATACACAATATCAGTTTTTTGAAGAAAGGACAACTGACCAGTTGGCCTGACTGGTTCTATCATTTGTTTATATACTTGGAAAAAATAGCCATTTCGTAGGTCATGTGTATTTAGCTAATGCAGTCTGGTGTAACTCCCACAGTCTGGCAGATCCTCTTCACTCTCAGTGGGACAACAGCTCTCATCTCCAAAGAACTGACAGCAGGGGCGCCTGGCTGGCTCAGTCAGTAGAGCGTACAACTCTTGATCTCGGGATTGTGAGTCCCAACCTCACAGCGGGGCTAGAGTTCACTTAAAAAAAAAAAAAAAAAAAAGAATTGACAGCAGATTCATTGTGAAATAAGTTTATCTGCTGTAATTAAGCTATATGCTTTTTTAGAATGAACACAGAATAAGACAGTAGTATAAAAAATGTTACTTTGTCCTATCTAGTTCAGGAGGTATTACCACTTCAAGGCATGAAGTATGACTACAAAGAAACTCAAAATACTGTTTTAAAGTCCTTATAGATACTAACGTAATTGGAATAGCCACTAGTAGGTGACTAAAATGTTCTCTCCTGGCTTATTATTACTACACCACTCCGAATGAGCACCCTAAAATACGTTATGAACATTAAATAATTAGCCCTCTAGTTTGTCAATATTTATCAAAATTGCAAATGTACTTTTCATTGATCCAACAATCCCTCTTCAGGAAATGTATCCTCAGATATACTTGAATACAAGCAAAATAATTTTACGTGTTGCAGCGCTGTTTGTAGTCAGAGATGAGGAAAAACGAAATGTCCCTCAAAAGGGGACTGATAACATAAATTATTGTATATTTATGTAACAGAATTCAATGTAACTATAAAAATATGAGAATTCTCTTTATGGATTTAGAGACTTTTTTTTAAGATAAACCATTAAGGGTAGAAAAAAGATTTAAAACAGTGTTTGTTACAATTTGTTTAAAAAACGGGAATGTAAGAATACATATTTTTAGACCTAATAGATGAGTTTAGAATGTTTCAAGATAAAATATAAATACATAAAAATTAATTGTATTTCAATATATTACCAATACACAACCTGATAATGATATTAAGAAAACAACTATTTACAATAAGATCAAAAGGAATAAAATAGAAATTAGAAATACAAAAAAAGTACAAAACTTATACTGTGAAAATTACAAAACATTATTGAAAGAAATTAAAGAAGTTCTATATATGTGGAAAGACATCTCATGTTCATGAATTGAAAAAGTTAATACTGTTAAGATGACAACATTCACCAAATTGATCTACAGACTCAGTGCAATCCCTATCAAAATCCGAGCTTCCTTTTTTTTGTAGAAATGGCAAGCTGATCATAAAATGCATTTAGAATTGCAAGGAAACAAGAATAGCCAAAACAATCTTGGAAAAGAATAACAAAGGACTCACACTTCCTTATTTCAAAATTTGCTACAGAATACAGTACTCGAGACAGTGTATATTGGCATAAGGATAGACATATGGATCAATGGAATAGAATTCAGAGTCCATAAACAAAACCTGACATTTATGGTCAATTAATTTTCAATAATGATCTCAAGACAATTCAATTAGAAAAGAATAGTTTTTTCAATAAATGGTGCTGGGGCAACTGGATATTCATATGCAAAAGAATGAAATTGAACCCCTTCTTCACACCATACACAAAAATTAACTCAAAATGGATCATAGACCTACATGAAAGCTAAAGTCACAAAACTTTTAGGTGAAAATATAGAGATAACTCTTCATGATGCTGGGTTAGGCACAGCCTTCTTATAAATGATGCCAAACACACAAACAGTGACAACAATAGATGAATTAGACTGAAACAAAAAACTTTTATTCCTCAAAGAATCAGTAACAAACTAAAAAGACAATCCAAAGAATCAGAGAAAATATTTGCAAATCACGTATCTGGTAAGGGATTTGTATCCAGAATGTAGAGAGAATACTTACAACTCAATAATAAAAAGATAAATAGCCCCAATTAAAGAATGAGCAGAGGATCTGAACAGACATTTCTCCAGAGAAGTTATGCACATGGCCATTAGCACATGAAAAGATACTCAGCATCATTCACCATCAGGGCAACAAAAATCAAAACCACAATGATATATCAATTCATACCTACCTAGGATGGCTGTAATAAAAAAGAGACAATCAAAAGTGTTGGTAAGAATATGGAGAAAACATAACCCTCACACATTGCTGGTTGAAACGTAAACTGATGCAACCGCTTTGGAGAAAGTTCTGGTAGTTCTTGAAAAGATTAAACATAGGGTTACCATATGCCACAGCAATTCCACTCTTACTTACATACCCAGAAGAAATGAAAACATGTCTACATAAAAACTTGTACATAAATGTTCATAGCAGCATTCTCTACCCAAAAAGTGGAAATAACCCAAATTTTCATCAACAGATGAATGGATAAATAAAATGTGGTATATCCATACAATAGAATATTGTTTAACAATAAAAATTAATGAAATACATGCCATAACATGAAGGAATCTTGAAGACATTATACTAAGCAAAAGAAGCCAGTCACAAAGACCACATGTTGCATGTTTCAGTTTATCTCTCTGGAATCGGCTAATCTACAGAGGCTGTAAGTAGGTTAACAATTGCCTGGAGCTGGGGTAGGTTGGGGAGAAATGAACAATGACTGTAATAGATATGAAGTTTTTGGAGGGGGGGTTGATGAAAATATTCCAAAATTGATTATGATGATGGTAGCACAACTCTGTGAATATACTAAAAACCATTGATTTGAACACTTTAAAGATTGATTGATTGATTGATTTGAGAGAGAGAGCACGGATTGGGGGACAGGGTAGAGGGAGAGGGAGAGAAAGAATCTCAGACTCCCCTCTTAGAGCAGAGCCCAACATGGGGCTCAATCTCATAACCCTGAGATCATGACCTGAGCTGAAACAAAGAGTTGGACCACACAGCACCCCAATTTGAACACTTTAAATGGGTGAATTGCACAGGATGTGAATTACATTTCAATAAAGCTCTTTTTAAAAAATAACATATATTTGTACAAGTTACTAGTTAATTACAAAGGCTAAAAATAACTTTACATTGGAGAAATTTGGCTGACTCCACCTTAACCAAGTAATCAAAGTTAGCATCACCAACGATGGAAGAAACTGTTATCATGTGTCCCCTGATGTGACACTCTCAGAAGGACACATCACTTGGGGCGCCTGGGTGGCTCAGTCGTTAAGCATCTGCCTTCAGCTCAGGGCATGATCCGGGAGTCCTGGGATCAAGCCCCACATTGGGCTCCCTGCTCTGCTGGGAGCCTGCTTCTTCCTCTCCCACTCCCCCTGCTTGTGTTCCCTCTCTCGCTGTCTGTCTCTCTCTGTCAAATAAATAAATAAAATCTCAAAAAAAAAAAAAAGAAGAAGAAGAAGAAGGACACATCACTTACGTACTGTTCCTACCAAAAAGGCAAAACCTAAATCTTATCATGGGAGGCCTCAAACAAACTCACCCTGAGGAACATTATGAAACTAAATGGCTTGTCCTCTTGAATGTCAACACCAGGAAAGACAAAGAAAGACTGAGGAACTGTTCCAGATAGAAGGAAACCAAGGAAGCATGAAATCTGAATGCAGAAGATGATCCTGACCAGGAAAAGCAGTCTCTATAGAGAACATTGTTGGGACTATCGACGAAATTTGAAAAAGGTCTGGAGATTAGAGAGTAGTACTGTATCAGTGTTAGTTTTCTGAATTTAGTAATTTTACTATGATGATGTAAGTGAAAATCCTTGTTCTTAGGAAATGCAGACTGACTCACTGAAATGCTTGGGGCAAAGGGGATGATGCATGCAAACTGCACTCAAGTAATTCTGAAGAAATATTATACACACATACGTGTGTGTATGTATGTGTATATGTACAGAGAGAAAAGGACAGAGACAAAGACAGAGACGGCAAATACAGCAAATATGGCAATATCTTAAAAATTGGTGAATCTACATGAAAGATACGTGAGAATCCTTCCATTGTTTTTGAAACTTTTCCATGAAAAGATTTTGTAAAAACTTTTCTTCAGAAGAAAGTTTCTGAAATTACTGGGAACTTTTTCTGTTAAAAAATTGTATTTGTGCTTGCCTGTTTTTGTATGGAGACTCTCTGGAGGAATAAATAAGACACTAATAAAAATTGTTACCTGTTAGGGAATAGATAGAAGCATTATAGCTGGTGGGCAGGGTTAAAAAGACACTTTTTGAATCATGTGAATCTATCACTTATTTGAAACTTAAAATGCCAAATAATTTTAAAAATTAACCTTTGAGGGGAGCCTGGGTGGCTCAGTTGGTTGAGCGTCGGACTCTTGTTTTTGGCTCAAGTCAAGATCTCATGGTCATGATCAAAGCCTGCATTCATCCCCCCGCGCCTCTGCCGCGGATGCTCGCTCTCTCTCTCTCTCTTCCTCTAAAATAAATAAATAAAATCTTAAAAAAATGTTAACCTTTGAATATCTTTCAATTACATATCATGGTTCATCCTATTCAGATGTTGCACTCCTTATACAGTGGGTGCTTGGCTGATGGGGTTCCTCTGGACACAAATTATACAAGTTGTTAGAATAGGTATTAAGTAATTTGCTTAGGGCAACAAAGAGCAATTAAGGACTGAGTTGGCTGACCTGAGTAGCTCTTATTTTCTCTCTTCAGTGACCTCTCTAACCTTTAGTATCTGAGATTAGAAGCTTTGGAAACGTTAGCCTTCTGTTGATGGGGAGAAGAGGAGAAAAGGGAAACTAGCAGCCAGTACAGATGGCTTGACTTTAAATTGTTGTCTACTTGTGCTTACTTCTAGCATCTTCCAACTCTGATCTATAGTTAAGAGCAGGTGGATTTTATTTCTTTAGTGCATTTCTGAGACTCACAGTCCTGTTCCAGAATTGTCTATGAATTCATTTGACTGTCTATATATTTACCCATTATAGTCATCACCCCTCCTTTGTGTGTAGCATGTGTTTGTAACATACATACAAAAAAGAGTGTATGCGTTTTAATTTTAAAATAATAAAACAAATAGCTGTGTATATACTACTCAGCTTAGAAATAGAACATTACCAGTATCTCAATAGGTCCTTATATAAAATCTTCCCAATTACAACATGTTCTATACTAACTTTTTTCCTACAATTGAAATATATCTTAAAGATCCCTTCATATCTTTACATCCTTCATAACTGCCTTTATGAATTTGGGATTAATTTAATATTTTGTTATGATTTTGCCACCTGTGTATGTATCCATAAAAATATTAGTTTTCTAATGTTGCTTAACACATTACCCCAAAACTTAGTAGTTTTAACACATTTATTATCTCACAATTTTTAAGGATCAAGGATTTAGAAATGGATTATCTGAGTGTTCTGGCTCAGAATCTCTGAAGGTTGCAGTCAAAATATTTAACAGGTTTCAGTTATCTGAAGGACTGACTGGGGTTGAGGGATTTCTTTCCAAGATGGTTCATTCACATGCTGGTGGCAGGAAGCCACAGTTCTTCTCAATGTGGGCTTCTCCATAGCGTTGCTTGAGTGCTTTCACAAAATGGCAGTGGCTCCTTCCAGAATGAGAAATTTGAGGGAGAGAGATAAACTACAGTCACAATGTCTTTTAAGACAGCCTCAGGGGGCGCCTGGGTGGCTCAGTCGTTAAGCGTCTGCCTTCGGCTCAGGGCAGGGCGTGATCCCGGCGTTGTGGGATCGAGCCCCACATCAGGCTCCTCTGCTGGGAGTCTGCTTCTTCCTCTCTCACTGCCCCTGCTTGTGTTCCCTCTCTCACTGTCAAATAAATAAATAAAATCTTAAAAAAAAAAAAGACTTAGCCTCAGAAGCCACATATATAATTTCTTCAAAGTCCTATTTTTGGATTGACTGTTGAATAGGATTGTCTATTCAGTGGGGGAGTGGTGGCTATACCAGGACAGGAAGAGCAGGAGGTAGGGCTCATTGGGCCATCGTGCAGGTTGGGTATCACAATAAATAACATGCAACTCAGTTCTTCTTGTTTTTGCATTTTATATAATGAATTACACAGTGGGGTTTTTTTGTGTGTGTGTCTTTCTCGGTGTTTTTTTTTCCCCCCTTTTGGAGATTCACAAGGCTCATTTCTGTATTATCAGTGTTATTTTTTAAAGATTCATCTATGTTGACATGTGTCTTAGTTCGTTTGGACTGTTATGATGAAATACCATATTGGGTGGCTTTCAAACAACAGAAATGTATTTCTCACGGTTCTGGAGGCTGGGAAGTCAAAGATCAAGGTGCCAGCAGGTGAGAGCCAGCTTCCTGGTTTACAGATAAGTGTCTTCTCTCTTGTTCTCATGTGGTGGAAGGGGTGAGGGATCTTTCTGGGATCTCTTTTATTTTAGCACTAATCCTATTCATAAATGCTCCACTGTCAGGATCTAATAACTTCCCCAAAATCCAACCTCCAAATACCATCATAATGGAGATTAAGATTCAGCATATGAATTTGGAAGGGAACATAAACTATTCAGTCTATAGGAATGTGTATTACTACAGTTCATTCATTTTTGCTGATGTCTAGAATTCCACAGTTTACATATTCGACTGTTTATGTTATTACAAACAATTTAGCGAGGAACTTTCTCTGCAATATATATGCTATGGGACTATATCTATGCTAGTTTATACAGGACATGCCCATGTGCACCTTTTAAGAAGTAGTTATCTAAAGTTGTGTACTCATTTATTTTCACACAACTGTGGATGAGAATTTCAATTGCTTTACATCCTTGCCAAAGCTTGGTAATCTTCAGCTTCTAAATTTTTGCCAGTTCAATGCGTATGACATAGTATTTCACTGTGGTTTTAGTTTGTGTTTCCCTGATTAGTAATGGGGTGAACATGTAGTCATTGTTATGTCCTCTAAAGTAAACTACAGGTTCTGAGTAAGAATTCTTTTTTGGTTATGTGAGTTGCAACTGCTTTCTCCTACTTAATGACTTGTCCTTTCACTTTTTTTTTTTTAAGTAAACTCTACACCTGACGTGGGGCTCCCACTCATGACCCAACCTGGAGATCAAAAGTCCCATGGTCTACCAAGTGAGCCAGCCACGCATCCCTTGTCCTTTCACTTTTTAATGGTGTGTTTTGATTTACAGAAGTTCTTAATTTTAATGAAGTCAACTCTATCAAACTTTAAATTTATAGTTTGTGTTTTTTGTCTTATTTAAGAATTTTTTCCTATTTTGAGCTCATAAAAATAGTCCATATTTTCTCATAATTTTATAATTTTGTTTTTTACATTTAAGTCTTTCATCCAGGTGGGGTTATTTTGTGCAGGGCATGAGTTGGGGAGAGAATTTTATTTTTTTTTGTATGTATTTATCAATTGCCCATATTTCATCTATTGAGCAGTATATCCCTCCCCCAATCATCTGCAATGCCTGCTGTGTCATAAATCAAGTTTCTATATATTTGGCCTTTATTGATCCATTCGTTGTTTGTCTGTTCCTGTGCTGATACCACATTGTTGTAATTACTCTAGCTATGTAATAAGTCTTCATATCTGGTAAGTTTTCCTAACTGTTCTTTTATAGAAGAACAGGCTTTGTTGTTGTTGTTGCTGTTCCATGTACATTTTAGAAACAGTTAATCAAGTTTTATGACAAATTCTGTTAGGAATTTGATTAAAGTTGCATGGGATTGGGATGCAATCAGTTTGAGGTGTCATTACAACTTGAATCAACTGGAAAGAGACTTTTGCAAAAAACTGGACTCTGTGGGGATCTTAAAAAACAAGTGCCAGAAACAGTCCTACGTATCTTGGAGAGCTTTTGATAATTTCTTCTAACTGTACCTACCTTGCTCCCCACCATCTTTGACAGAGAGAGAGAGAGAGAGAGAGAGAAATGGGGAGGAAATCAAAGTTGTAATTAAAGGTGATAGAGGGTGGGTACCCAGTGATTTTTTCAGTCACTGTTTTCTCTGCTGTAGTTTCAGGGACACACTATTTGGAGAAGTGGAATTGAAAGTAGGGGTTGGGAATAAAGGGTGAGGAGGTACATAAAAGGAGAATATGCTGCTGGAAGAGAGGAGTTTGACTCTGCTGGTGGCTGAAACTGCTGTTTTTTATGCCTATTGGGCTCTTAAGTTTAAGGGGAAGAATCCTGAGTGGGGGCTGAGAAGGACTTCAGAGAGAAGGTGGCATTTAGAGGTGGGCGCAAGAACGTGGAAAGAGTTCCCTGGTGAGTGCGTAGATGGGAGATGGGGTGAAGCTGTGGCAGGTGGGACTGGGAAGAAAAACGGTATGGGCATACCAGGCAGACGGAACAGCATAGGCAGGAAAAAGAAAATGATGGGTTAACAGGAGGCAACAGTAGTTCTCTTTAAGTGAGATGGAGCTGGAAAGATAAGTAGTAGCCTGATTGTGCAAGGTCATGAACACCGACCTAAGGACTCTGGACTTTATCCTGGGATCGCAGTGAAGGCACTCGAACAGGGAGTAACTAGACCTGATGTTTGCTTCGGTAAGATAATTGTAGCCACAGACACGCAGGGAACCCCGTGGCTGCGTCTGGAGGCGACACAGGGAAGAGAGCACGGACGCTTGCAGGAGGCGTGCCGCTGGACCAAACGCCCTCCCCGCCCCCTTCCTCGAAGTTCGGGTTCTGTCGCGATACTCTCGGAACTCGGCTAGCCCTCCTGGACGCGTCCTACTCGGGCCTCGGCTAGTTGGTCTGGACGCGCCCCCGTGCGTCACGTCCGCTCTGTCTCTTGGCTCCTGGGGCTGAGGAGGGGCGCGAACAGAACGTTTGCGCCTGCGCTGCCGCGGGCGACTGTCGGCCGTTAACGCTGAGGGCCGCAGGGAGTTTTCACGTCTTTACTAACGCGTAGACCGCCACAGTTGTCTTATACCGCTGCACAGCCATAAGGTGTTTTGATTTGTGCCAAGAGACAGAAGCAAACGGTGCTGAGGGGCTCGACTGCTCCCTGACCTTAGCGACGCCGAGTCCCGAACCACGCCCCTTAGGTCTCTCAGCTGAGAAGTGTCGAGCCTCTCGATTGCAGTTTTCCTCCAGCTGCTTGCTTTCAGTCTGTGGCCAAAACGTCTAAACTAGTGAAAACCTGCCCTGGCCGCTAAGCATGCCCATGCCGCGCTGTAATACAGGTTTCCAGGGCTTGCTTACCTCTGCAGAGACTACCAAGTTGTAGGGGACATCGGAGCTCATCAAATTCAACCCGTTAACCCCGATGTCCCAAGTGAACGAATGTACGGTTTTCATTTGCACACCCCTGAAGATCGTCCGTTTCCTGGGACACCCGTGATTAGATAGCCTTCCTTGAAGTTTCCTCCAACTTTAATTCCTTCAAAAATATTTATTGAGCACCTGTGTACCAAATACTGCAGGTCCTGGGGATTCAATGATGAAGTAGAGAGGTTGCTCTCTTGGAATATGTTCTAGTGACCGTGATGGTGTTAGCAAGGAAATAAGCAAGGTTTATGCTAGAAACATATGGGTGGGAACAACTTAGTGTGATCAGAGGCCTCTTGGAGGTGGTGACGTTTCTAACCAGCCAAGTAAACAGGAGCAGAGTGAGTTTCAGGCTGAGGGAATAGCAAAGCTCTTGTGGCAGGAAAGAGGATGGTGTTTTCTAGGAATAGACAGGAGGCCAGCATGACTGGAGTGTGATGAGCCAAGGTTGAGAATGGAAAGAAAAGGTTGAGAATGTCAACAGGAGCCAGATGCAGACTTTGTGGGTCATGGTAAGAAGTTTTTGAAAAGGAGGGGGAGGCTGGGTGGTTCATCGGTTAAGCAGCCAGCCAGCGACTCTTGGCTTGTGATGTCTGGGTGGAGCCCCGTTGGGGCTCTGTGCTTAGCAGGGAGTCTGCTTAAGATTCTCACTGCCTCTCCCTCTGCCCTTCCTCTGTGTGTGTTCTCTATCTCTAATAAATAAATGAATCTTTTTAAAAAAAAATGTATTCTAACAGCAATGGGAAGCCAAGGAATAATTTGGGCCAGAGGCTTGATCTTAGTTCAATCATTCAGAATCACAAAAACCATATTACATATGCAGTCCTTTGATATCAGATATTCGAAGATGGCTGAGACCTGCCCCCCTTTCCTCTGAGACCCTTTCTGCCCCAACTCCTCCCAAAGCCATGGTTCCTCTATAGCATCTTACTCAGAGGATGTATGGATGATTTTCAAAATGTCATTCTGAATACTTTGACAGTGTGAAGGATATTAAAATGTAAATCATGTGTGTACATTTTAAAAGGGAAGGACCTAAGACTTACAAAAGATTCCCAGGGAGGTCTTGTAGAGATTGCAAACCACGGCTTAAACATTTTCATCTATGTGATCCTGGTTATTGTTCTCTGGAATAGCAGGGTACAATGCCAACTTCAACCAAGGCTAGTTCTCTAAACTGTCTCCTCATCTGTGAAATGAAAACAATAGGATTGCTATGAGGATTAAATGAGATTATGCTCAAAAAGTGTTTAATGGTAAACCATGAGGACCAGCCACACAGTGCCACTGTTACAATAAACACCTGCATCCCTGAGAGGAACAGTTTGTGGATAATGCTCCTTCAGCACTCTACAAACGTTCAGTAAGTGCCTATTCTGTGTAGAGCCCTTAGTGAAAAAGATCTGCCTTCCAGGAGTTTGCTATCTAGTTCAAAGAGCCAAGAGAGATTACAAACAGATAAACTAAATGCCCTGAGAGGGGCATGAGTAAGGTGTTCTGGGACCGGGGTGCTGCGGAAGAGGTTTCAGTGTCCACTGGGGTAAGTGATTACTGGAGTTCAGATTTAAGTGGGTTCGAAAGATGAACACATTGAACTTAAAACGCACACACAAAATCTATACTGCAGGTACTCATTTTATTGTCGGTGATAATTCTTGGTGGAAAGCCCGATCGGAAATACTGCAATCACTTCTATTACCCGACAAATGTTGAGCAGTAGGTTTCGTGAGAAAGGCACCTATCTTTTGTCCAGTCTGTTTACTATACATTGCATACACTGGGCAGTTCTTATCTTCATGGTCAGGAACAAAGTACACACACACACACGCCCCTTTCCGAAACTAAAGGCCCAGTGACTCTGAGAGAGGGGGGATCCCTCGCGGCCCAACCACACAATGGGGGCCGCTTCGCCGTAGCTCGCACCCCACCCGGCAGGCCAGGGTTCGACTTCTTGGGGCCGCTTCGCTCCTCCCCTGCAGTCCTCGGGGGCGCCCTCTCTCACTGGCGCTTCCCTCCTCCTTCGCTGGGGAGCCGGAAAACCCGGAGCGAACCGGCCCCGCTCGGCGGCGCATGCTCAGTAGCGAGCAGGTTCAGTTCGCTAGTAGGAAGCTCCAGCGCTACACCGGCGTCGGCGGCGGCCGCGGCGGCACCTCTGGGCAGCCAGATCCTCCAACGACGACCTCGGGCCTTTCCCCTCCCCCGCTACACCCCGGCCCCGCTCCGCCCCGGGCCGCTCGCGTTTCGGGGTCCCCGCTGCGCGGAGCGGGAGCCGCGGCCCGAGCGTCCCTCCACACGCCCTCCCCCCCCAGCCGCCGGCTTTGCCGCGGGGCCAGGCCGGGCCCGGGAGCGTAGCCCCGGCGGGCGGC
>NC_048221.1:113219667-113377380 GCF_002007445.2 Ailuropoda melanoleuca
GGGCCGCGGCCCTCTTCGGTGCTGCGAGCTCGCCCTCTCGCGGCTCCCCGGCCCGGCCGCCGCCGCCCCTCTCCCCGCCCAGAGGCGCCCCGGGGGCACCATGCAGGCGCAGCAGCTGCCGTACGAGTTTTTCAGCGAGGAGAACGCACCCAAGTGGCGGGGGCTGCTGGTGCCAGCGCTGAAAAAGGTGAGGAGCGCGCGGGACCCCGCTTCCCGGCTTGCAGCCCCTGTGAGGGCGCGGGGCCGGAGAAGGGCTGGGGAGGCGGGGCGCGCGCGGGGCCGTCTTTCTTCCCGGTCTCGCCGCCTCCCAGAAAGGACGGCGCACACTGAGAGGTTCCCCCACACTCGCTGGCTCGGTGTTGACATTCACCCGGTGTGTGGGAAGGCCGCAGGAAGCCAGGCAGAGTTTGTCCGAATAATACAACCTCGGAGAGGTTAATGTCCTGCCCCTGATTCAGAGACAGGAGTTGGAGGAGGCTCAGTTTTCAGTGGAGGTCAAAGCAGGCCACTTTTCCGCCTTCTCGGTCTTACCCTGGAGCTGCTGTCAGCCTCCGGTTTTAGGTGTCCAGAATGCTGGTTTTAGTGGGCTCGAGAATGCTCTTGCCATAATGCTTGCTCTAAGTAATTGCAGAGCCCGCTTGCCAGCAGGAACAGGGCCTGCCTTGCTCGCCCTCTGTAATCACTCTTCATTCCGCTGAATTCCCCCACTCCTCCGATTAGCAGGGGCGGGTGCACATGCCCCCCCCTTTTTTTGCCCCCGAGCGTCTGAGAATCTTGGTACTACCTTTTGTTTTGTTGATTTGAATTTTTAGCCTTTCTGTGTTTCTTCAAGTTTGCCACATTGTTATCTAAAGTTGTATACTCTGTGATCTGTGCTTTTAAATGTTTAAGTACGTTTAGGAAATGTTGCTACATTGTTAAAGCTTCTGAAGCAATATTGTGACTTAGTATATACATTAAAACGTCAGAAACTGGTATGTTTGAACGAACATTAAAACGGTGTTTTTTGTTTCCCTTTACCTTTTCTATAAATAGAGATTGCTTTAATAGTGTTTCTTAATCCCAATTTCTTGTTGCACGAAGAATGTTTTATGTTATTAGTTAAACTACATTTTTACTCCTTTTGAGAGTTGAGATTGTGGTGTACCTTTTGTTCTAAACATTTATACTTTTAAAAACTGTGTCTTAAAAGGTGCCTGATGTTTCCCAAAAGCCAGCAACTTTTACTTTCCCTTTTGCTGTCCCTGCCCCCCCCCCACCAGCTCCTTGGAAACTTACAGTGGAAACTAGTTAGTTAGTTAGCAGAATTTGCTCATTTTTTCAGATATAAGTTCCTGACTCTTTTCCTTCAGTGTCTGAGTAAGTAACAAACATCTCTGGTGTTTCCTAAGAAAACCAAAGAGATGCCGTATTCCTTCTGTACTTTATTCATTAGAAATCCCATCAGGGCTCTCACTCTTTTTACTTCTACTTTACCTGCAAGCTTGGCATCCTAGCTGATAATAGGAGGTCTCAGTCATGTTAGAAGCCTGGTGCTGACGGAGGAGGGGGTGGAGTGGGGAGGAGACAGAAAAATTGTTGAGAACATACAAAAGAACTCATAAAACACTATCAGTTTGGGGCTGTTTTGCTTAGGAGCAAACAACTCCTGTCCCAGGGAACCATCAAGATACCCTTAGTTGAGGGTATTGTGAAGTAGTGGAAAGGGCATTGTAGGAGTTGACAGACGAGGTTTAACTCTGCCACACTGGTGGCCCTTGCTGAAATCTTTCCGCAGAAGCCTTTTGTTTGGCTGGCACAGTGTTGTTTTACAAACTTTTAATGTAATTAGTTGCTGATATTTAAAAGTGGGAGATATTACATAAAATCTGAATTTTCAGTTTTTCTTGAAGAATAGGAAGATGTCTCCACATTGGGCAAGACAGTAAACTGTTGGAGCCGAGTGAATGGTTTTCCTCTTTAGACTGGGCATGCATCTCCAGTTTACCACAATCCCCACCAGTCCTCGTGACCTACTTACATAAACCAGCTTTGACTTGAAACAGAGATACCCTTGCGTGACAGAAGTGATGGGGGGTGGAAGTGTACACAGTCTAGCTGATAAGTAAGGTTCTTCCAGTTCTTATTTAAGATAGCCACTGATGAGGACTCTAAGCCACCTAAGATGATGTTGAAAATATATTGCATATCTGGATGTGCTCTTGATAGCTCAGAAACTGCATTTTCACCTGCCTGCTAGACATTTCATGTAGATATCTCCTTATCTTGAACTCTTCCTTTAGCCTTATTTTACTATTTGCAGATGTGCCCAACTTGTGTTATCTCACCTGAGGCTCTGTGGTCAAGTTATTCTCTTCACCTGGATTGCCCTTTGCCTGGCCTAACACTAACTCAGCCTCAGGTGTTTTCTCAAATCCTCAGGGCTGAATTGGATAGCCTTTATTTTCTTTTAGCTCCAAACCCTAGCACGTAACAATGAATTTTAAGTTCCTGTTTACTTGTCCTCCCCATCCCACAACTAGATTAGATGGTCCTTGAGAAAAGGAATGGTATTCTATCCTCTTTTTATCCTTCACGTGTATAGTGCCTGACACCTACCTAGTAGGCACTTATGTGAATGAATGGGTGAGGGACTACCCCAGCTAAAACCATCACCTCTCTCCACCTCCACTGACCATTAAAAAAAAAAAAAATTCCTCTTGATTAGTGGCTTTATTATTTTATTTGGTTCAAAACTTTGGAGTCATTCTGACTTCTCTCTTTTACATTACTGCCCATACCCAGGCACAGCATACAACACAATAAATGTAGGTTTATTTCCCTCTGACATGTTTTGTAATCTGTTCCCTTCTACTCTGAGTCCTCTTTCCCAGACCACTGTGATAGCTTCTTAACTAATTTACTGCCTCTCACCTTTCCTATATCTGTTTTTCAAATTTCAGAAGTTACAGTACATTTCTGAATATGTTGCACTTTTGTTCAGAACTGTTGGTATCAACGTAGGGGAAGGGAAAAAAGAGAGGGAGGCAAACTATAAGAGACTTACCAATAGAGAACAAACTGAGGGTTGGTGGAGGGGAGGCGGGCCGGGGATGTGCTAAATGGGTGATGTATTCAGGAGGGCACTTGTTGTCATGAGCATTGAGTGTTACATGTTAAGTGATGAATCACTAAGTTCTCCTGAAACCAATATTACACTGTATGTTAACTAACTAGAATTTAAATAAAAACTAAAAACAAAAACAGAACAATTGATATCTTTTGAAGGCATAAAATGAAATGCTCAGTCTTTAGCATGGAATTGATCATGATTGGTGATCTGGCTTCATCCTGCATTGCCTACCATAATCTTTCATATTCTTTATGCTTCAGCCGGACTGAACAACTCCTTTTCCTGACTATGCCCAAAATGTCTCACTGTATTGGTCTAAGTCCTGTCTTATCTGTTGCACAAATATGTCATGCTTACTACAGACCAGATAATGCCCTTGGCACTAGGGATAAAAAGGTAAATGACATCACTCAGAAATGACTAAGTTAGAACAGGGTGGGAAGTGGCAGAGGATGAGTTTGGAGAGGAAACTGGCTTATAGAGAATTTTTTTTTAATGTTAAGCTAAGGAGTTTGAATTTTATCTTGAGGGGATGAAAGTCATTGAGGAATAGGTGAGTAACATCAGATTGGAATTATAGAAAATTCACTTTGGCCATAGGATAGAAAATGGATTGGATTAGAATTAGACCTGAGGTAAGGAGAAAAGTTAGAAGGCTAGTTTAATAGTCCAGCCAAGGGATGGTATGTGTTTGAATTAAGGGTGCATTTGAACTAAGGTGGAGATGTAGGGATGGATTTTGAGAGATGTTTAAAAGGTAGAATTGAAAGGACCCAGTAACCCACTGAGTGAGTAGGGCAAGTGGTAAGAGAGCAGGAAGAATCCTGTTTCTGGCTTGTGTGCCTTTAGTCAGGACAGAGAAATGGAGGAGAAGCTGTTAGGGGTGGACAGAGTGGCATAAAAACATGAGTTTGGGACATGTTGATTTCAAAGTCCTTTTGGCTTATCCAGGTGGGCTTGTCAAGCTGGCAGTTGGTTGTTGGTATCTGCCACTGCAGATTTGGGGCTTCCAGGGGTGTAAGTAAAGCTTTAAGAATAGATGAAGCCTTGGGGCACCTGGGTGGTGCAAACAGTTAAGCGTCTGACTCTTGGTTTCAGCTCAGGTCTTGATCTCATAGTCATGAAATCGAGCCCCACCTCAGGCTTTGAGCTCAGTGCAGAGTCCACTTGAGATTCTCTCACCATCTCTCTCTGCCTCTCCTGTTCGTTCTCTCTCTCTCTCAAGTGAATAAAACTTTACAAAAGAATAGATGAAGCCTTTATCTATACAAAGACTTATACATGGATATTCGTGGCAGCTGTATTCAGCAAAAAAAATGGAAACAACCCAATGTCCATTAACAGGTGAATGAATAAACAAATTATGAAATAGCCATACATTGAAATACTACTCGGTGATAAAAAGGAATGAATTATTGACAAACACGGCAGTGTGGCTAGATCTCAAAAAAATTAAGCTGAATGAAAGAAGCCAGATCAAAAAAGAGTAAATGCTGGATAATTATATAAAATTCTGGAAACTGCAAACTAATTTATAGTGACAAAAAGGTCAACAGTTGTTTTATGGGGAGCCTTTTACGTTCATTTGTTAATTGTGCTGATAGTTTCGGGGATTTATACGTTGGTTAAAATTTAACAGATCGTATAACTCAGATATGTGCAATTTGTTGAATGAAGAGAAAACTGAGGTTTGAAAAGAGAAATTTGGTTAGAGAGTCTGCGTTTTTAAACACTGTACTATGCTACTTCTAGCAGGGGTGATGGCATCCTTTTTTCTAAGGTGGGAGGGAAAGAGATAAAGATGGGTTTGTAGGTTGGGGAGCAGTGAGTTCATGGTAGGTAGCCTCTGTTTTCATAATGAAATGAAAGGCAAGATTCTTTACATAGAGTGAGGAAAGAGAAATGACTGTGGAGTTTAAGAAGCATGGTGAAGTTTCGCTGTTTTGGAGTGTGTAGAGGGAGCCAACCAGTGAATTAGAAAGGAATTGCTGAGCAGTGCTGAGTGTGGAGACCATCAATTTGGAGTAGCATTTATTGGTCTGGTTGTAAGATTTCCTCCAGCAGCACCCATCAGTTCAGGTAAAGGGGCACAGAAGGAGAACTGGTTGCAAGTGGCTGCAGTAGAGACTAAGAGGATAGCAATATTTCAGATGATAGGAGGTAAAGCTGTAAGACAGGTCATGGAGGTGTAAATGAAGGCTCCCACGGACTAGGAATCTTGGTGAGGTGGAAGAGGAGGGTAGTGAGAGCAGATGGGGATTATGATTGGAGATGATAATTATACTTTAGGATTTTAAGATTCCAGAGATGAAAGAGATAAAACAATTAGGAGCTTCAGAGTTGGTGTATTGAATGATGGATTGGTGTATTATATATATGGATGATGACAAAGTCCGCAAGGATTATGGCATATGTTGTAGTGGAAAGGAAGACGCTAATCCAGCAATTGCAGTGAGGTCCAGAAATCACAGCAGTGAGGGTGCTTCAGCCAAGTAATAATAAAAGTGACAAGTACTCCTGTTCCCTGTAGTGTATTTTATATCACAGCTGTGGCTAGAATAGGAAAGAACTTTGTACTTCATTTTAGAATATTTTTGTCTTGTGATTTTTACCAAACATTTTATTATGAAAAGTTTCAAATATACAGAAAAGTTGAAAAAATTATACAGTAAAACACCCATATACCGGTCACCTAGGTTCTATAATTTACATTTTACCATGTTTGCTTTATCACATGCCTATCCATTCCTCCCTTCATCCACCAATCCATCTTACATTTTTGATGTATTTCAAAGTAAGTTACGGACATCAGTACACTTTACCCCTAAACACTTCAGTAGGCATGTCATTAACTAGGGGTCAGTATTCGTTTACAGTTCTTTTTGTTTTTTAGGTAAAATCTATGTACAGTGGATTTTACAAGTGTTAATTGTACCATTTAACGAGTTTTGACAAATACAACCCAAGCCTCTATCAAGATTTCAGACATTGTCACTCCTGAAATTTCCCCCATGTGCCTTGTCCGTCAGTCCCTTCAACCATTGTTCTGATCTTTTGTCATTCTACCGTAGATTAATCGTACCTATTCTAGAACATCATATTAATAGAATCATGCAGTATATATTTTTGGTATGTGTTTATCAGAAGTTCAGTCCTTTTTGCCATCACAGAACTGTATCAAAATTTGTCAAGTGGTTAGATACCTGGGAGGTTTCTAGTTTGGGGCTATTATGAATAAAAGTTTCCATGAATGTTCTTATTGTACAAGTTGGGTTTTTTTTGTTTTGTTTTGTTTTGGTAGGACTATGTTTCATTTATCTTGGGTGAACACTAGGAGAAATGGCTCATAGAGTGTCTGTTTAGTTTTATAAGAAACTGCCAGACATTTTCTCAAAGTGGTTGTACCTTTTATATTCCTACCAACAATGTGTGAGAGTTCCCATTGCTCCACATCTTTGCCAGTCAAATAACATCAAATATGTTATCAGTCTTTAATTTTAGTTGCTGTGGTAGGTGTGTAGTGGTAAGTGTGGTTTTAATTTGCATTATCCTGGTGACTGATATTGAACACCTTTTCATTGGCCATTCTTATGTCTTCCTTTGGACAGTCTGCATAAATCTGTTGCCCATTTTAAATTTTGAGTTCTTTTTAGTATTGAGTTGTAAGAGTTCTTTATATATCCTGGATAATTATTCTTCTTTCAAAAAATGTTTATGAATATTTTCTTCTATCCTTTGGTTTGTCTATTCATTCTAATGGTGTTTTTTGATGAGCAGAGTTTTAAATATCAAAGGAGTCAAATTTATTAGATTTTTTTTTTTAAGGTTATCGTTCTCTGGTTAAGAACCCCTTGCCTGCCACCAAGCCATGAAGATAATTCTAATGCTGTTTTCTAAAAATATATAGTTTTAGCTTTTACATAATCTGTGGTCCATTTCAGATTAATTATTGTGTATAATATAAAGTGGGAATTGAGATTCATTTTTTATGCTGATATCTAGTTATTTTGGAACTATATGTTGAAGAGATTTTTCTTTCCCAGTTGGACTGTGATATTTTTGTGAAAACTAAATGAATGTATGTCATATATATTTATGTAAATATATATCCAAACATATCCATTCTGTCCCACTGATAAGTTTATTTATCTTTACACTGGTTCACACTATCGGTTACTGTAGAGTTATAGTAAGTTAGGTATTGAAGTTAGGTAGTGTAAGCCCTCCAGTTTTGTTCTTCTTTTAAAAAAATATTCTTTTAGTATTTCTAGATTGGATTTCACTATAAATTTTGAATCAGCCTGTCAGTTTCTACCAAAATATTTTGGTGAGCTTTTGATTGTGATTGCTTTGAATCTATAGCTCTATCACTAGGGAAAATTGACATCTTAACACTATTAAATCTTTGGGTCCATGAACATAGTATATCTCTCCATTTATTTAGACTTTTTATTTTTTTTAAGATTTTATTTGAGAGAGAGAGCACAAGCATGAGCAGGGGCAGAGGGAGAGGGAGAAGAAGACTCCCCACTGAGTAGAAAACCAGGTGGGCTAGTCATGACCTGAGCCAAAGGCAGACACTAAACTGACTGAGCCACTCAGATGCCCCAAGACTTTTTAATTTCTGTCAGCAACACTTTGTAGTTTTCAACGTAATAGTCTTACATGTCTTTGGTTAAGTTTAACCTTAAATACTTTGTGTTTTGATGCTATTATAAATTGTTTCAGAATTTTCTTTGGGTTTTTTTTGGGGGGGGGGAACATGTGGCGGGGGAGGGGCAGAAGAAGAGGGAGAGAAGCAGACTCCCCACTGAGCGGGGAGCCTGATGAGATCATGACCTGAGCTGAAATCAAGAGTGCAACGCTCAACCAACTCAGCCACCTACATGCCCCTAGTATTTTATGTTCTAATTGTTAGTCACAAATATGGAAACATAGGGCATCTGGGTGCCTCAGCTGGTTAAGCAACTGCCTTCAGCTCAGGTCATGATCTTGGAGGCCCAGGATTGCGTCCTGCATCAGGCTCCCAGCTTGACAGGGAGTCTGCTTCTCCCTCTGACACTCCCCCTCTTGTGCACTCTCTTTCTTTCTCTCTCTCTCTCAAATAAATAAATATGCAAACATAAAGCTGCTTTTTATATGTTGTCCTCATATCCTTTGATTTTGCTGGTAGTTATAGATTCCACAGTATTTTCTATGTAATTACGTCATCTGTAAGTGCAGACAATCCGATATTTTTCTTGCCTTATTTTACTGGTTAGGACCTCCATTTAATGTTGAATGGAAGTAGTGAGAGTGTTTGTATAGCTGAGTTTTACAGCTGAGGAAATGGATCCTTAGAGAGGCAGACTGCTCAAGATTTTATAACTAATAAGAAATAGAATCAGGATTTGAACCTGAGTCTGTCTGGCTTCAAAAACAACTCTTTCTACTGTGCTGTATTGCTTTTTGTGTTTTAATTGTCTTGCCCCTTAGATTTTAGGGGCGAAGTGCCTTAGGATGGAGGAGGCTGAATGAAGAGGGCTTTGAAACCCCTTGCTATAAGCTGAGAAGCTCAGCCCTTTTACATATTAGGGCACTGCATATGATTACATTTGAAAAAAAGGTTCTGCTGCATAAAAAAGTAAGACTTTTAAGGGAACTAGTTAATGGAAAGCTAGTGTAGACCATAGAGGAAGGGGCTGAGAAGTAAAGTCTTGGAGTGCCAATAGGAAGCTTGGAGACTATCCTTTGTGTTTGTGTGTTTGTTTTTAAGATATTTATTTATTTATTTATTTATTTATTTATTTATTTATTTAATTTGATAGAGAGTGTGCACGTGCACAAGCAGGGGGAGCAGCAGAGGGAGAAGCAGGCTACCTGCTGAGAAGGGAGCCCAATGCAGAACTCTATCCCAGGACCCTGGGATCATGACCTGAGCGAAGGCAAACACTTAACTGACTGAGCCACCCAAGTGCCCCTATCCTGTGTGTTTATGTTTGGGAGTGACAGAAGTGATGTTTTAAGTGCAAGTGGGAGTTAGCCAGGTGAGGATAAGGAGGAAGAGTTAAAGGATATGTGGTGGCTTGGAGTTCAACAGGAGCTCAGCGTTTTAGGAGGTCTGAGTAGCTGGAGTCTGGAGCATGGGGCCAGATCTTGTGAGCAGTGGGGAACCACTGAAAGGTTTCAAGCGAGCTATTGACCATAAGATATGAATTTTTTTAAAAGATTTTATTTATTTTTGAGAGAGAGAAAGTGCGCGCACAGGTGAGTAAGTGTGGGGAGGGACAGAGGGAGAAGGAGAGAGAGAATCTCAAGCAGACTCCCTGCTAAGCATGGAGCCTGATACGGGGCTCAATCTCAGGACTCTGAGATTGTGACCTGAGCTGAAACCAAGAGTCAGAGGCTTAACTGACTGAACCACCCAGGTGCCCCTAGAGAGGAATTTTGAAGGCTCACAGGCTGCTTTGTGGAGCATAGATTAAATGGTAGTAGAACTGTAGGCAGGAAGGCCAGTTAAGATGGATCGATGGTGTTTTTGACTAGGGCAGCTGCTGTGGGGATAGAGAAAAGTGGGCAGATTTTAGATGTAGACGTAGACTGATGATTGAATGACAAATAGAGGAGTCAAAACTTACTCCTCGCTTTCTGGCTTAGAGGTGTAAGTGGTAATGGGATGAAAAGGACATACTGGGAAAGGAGCATGTTAGGAGGAGAACTAAGAAGCCTTCGATACTCTGGGAATGAGAAGATGTGAGAGGATTGTGTTAGGAGGGATTTATACTTTGGGGGTAGCCAAGTATGGCAAGCATGGAAAGTGTCTTTGTAGGACTGTCCTCAGGAATTACAGGCAGGTAACAACCTGAAGACTCTGATAATGTCTTTCAAAGTACATTTCAAATAATTTTTCTCCATAAAAGCTTTCTACTACAACTCCATCCCCTAAAGTATAATGAATCTCTTAATTTACGTAGTACTTTATACCTCCATTTTAGTACTTGACAGTCTGCCCTTCGAAGTTTGGATCTGTGGCTTCGCTCTTTCTCTATATTGAGAATTACTTGAGGTCAAGAATAGGATCCTATATCCCTATAATGCTTACCATATTTCTCACATATAGTATATGCTCGGGACACATTTGTTGAATTGCATGTGGTTCTGAGTCTGTCCCCTCAAATTGGTTGGGTGTTAGTTGAGATCTTCAACTTCAAAGGCCGTTGGAATTGCCATGTTCAGTGTGTACCATTTTAGCAAATAGGTAAGCAAATGCTGTATTTTAGAAGTGATTCATGGCTAGTTTTTTGTTTGTTTTTTTGTTTAAGTAGGCTCCATGCCCAGCATGGAGCTCAACGCAGGGCTTAAACTCACAACCCTGAGATCAAGACCTAGGCCGAGATCAAGAGTCGGACACTTAACCAACTGAGCCACCCAGGCGGGCCAAAATGGCTAGATTTTTTAATAGTGTGTAGTGCAAGGGAGAAGCAAATGCCAAGATGGGATTGGGTGTGCAAGAAATTTATTAGAAGTGCTTGTGAGAGAAAATGGGGAAGGAGTCAGGGAGAGTCTTTTGACTGTGATGCAAGTCTGACTCCCAAGTGCAGAAGAGAGGTAAGGGAGGAAGGAACTTTGGGTGAAAGTGTCTTACTCTGTAGTGCAGTTCTAAGGAAAGTTCACCAAGGCCTCAGGAAGTTCTCCAGTGAAAGTTGCCTGTCACAGGAATTCCTCATCTAGGAATAGGCCTGCCTTAGTGTGCCTGCGGTGCTCAGTCCTTGAGGGGAGCGGCCACTGAGCAGTGCAGCCGCTGCAGGAGCGCCGTGATGCATTTCCCACTGCGGCAGCTGGAGCCCTCCGTCCCTGTCTTCCCCGTAATCAGACATCTGGGAGGCTTGTTCTCATAGCCAGCCAGGGTCACCTCTGTGGCCATAAATTGCCTGATTTGGGATAATTCAGTTACAATCTTCCCCCCCACTTAAAGTGGGTCCTTTGTTCCCCCCAAGCCCCTTACGCTTTAAAAAAAGATATCTTAGGGTAAGTTCTAAAAGTCAAAACTTAATTATCGTTGATATTAATAGTGCATAGTTTGTTTTAGTAGTTGTCAAGTGAAGGTTGCATTTCACATTCAAGTTTATTTCATAATTAAACTTCTAATGTACAAAACCAGCAAAGGCAAAAGAAGACAACGCAAATGATACCCATATTACTACTATATGAACTGGTGAACCAGGAGCACTTGGGCACTGCCTTGGGTAGTCCAGCCATCCAGCCATGAATGTGACTGCTTGTTGATTTTCCTTTCTAGGCTTGGGCTACCTCAGCGGCAGACAAACACAAATCAGTACAAGAAAGTCCTCATAAAGTCAAATTCTGGTAACTTCCCCTTTGGGGATAGGAATATACATAGGAGAAAAGTAATTTAAAGTTTTGGTTTTATGGACCCCGAATTACTTAGATATTTTTTAAAATAGATATTTTAAAAGTATAACAGGAAGATTATTTTGAAAAAGTTTCTTTAATGTTGCTTTCCTGCTGATTGTGACTGGTTTGGTTTAATTCACTAAATTTGTTGAGCACTTATTGTCTGGCAAGCATCATGGATATGCAATTCAGAATAAAACAGTTGTTTCTGTGAAACTTGTATCTGGTGATAAAACAAAGTCTATAATCTGCCCCTATATGTTAAAGCCTCCCAATTGCAAATGAGATTGTACTTAGTATATGGAAAGGAGTTTGTTCAGGGTTCAAAGTAAATATAGGTCTTGAGATAAAAAGTTGAGCTTTTCATTAACAGAGACTTTTTGTAATAAGCTAATAATTCTAGTTCTTTTATAATGCCCAAAATAAACTTCTCCCTTCTATATAGACAAGACTCATTTTCCATTTTACTTATAATCTAAATCATTTGCAAGTAAATTGTTTTCTGTGTATGGCCAAATACTTTGTAATGGAATGCACTTCCTGATAATTACATTCACACCTGTTTTGGTTAAGGACTTTGGTAGGATTCTGATTTTTGTACATGTATTTAATAACTCTTTCTCTTAATTTTAAATATATATAACATAAAATTAATCATTTTAACTGTTTTTTAAGTGTATAATTCAGTGCCAATAACTACGTTCACGGTGTTGTGCAACCATCACCACTATCTATTTCCAAAACTTTTTCATCACCCCAAACAGAAACTCTGTACAAATTAAGCAATAACCTCCACTTCCCTCTCCCTTAGCCCCTGGTAACCTCTGATCCACTTTCTGCCTCTGTGAATTTGCCTATTCTAGATATTGCATGTAAGTGAAATCATACAGTATTTGTCCTTTTGTATCTTACTTATTTCATGGTATGATGTTTTCAAGGTTCATTCATATTGTAGCATGTATCAGAATTTCATTCCTTCTTGGGTTTGAATAATATTCCATTGTATGTTTATACCACAATTTGTTTATCCATTCATCTGTTGATGGACACTTGAGTTGTTTCTACCTTTTCGCTTTTGTGAACAATGCTACAATGAACGTTGGTATACAGATATCTCTGTTTTCAGTTCTTTTGGATATATATCTAGAAGTGGAATTGCTGGGTCATTTGGCAATGCTATGTTTATCTTTATCAGGAACTGCCATGCTGTTTTCCACAGCAGCCATTTTACATTCCTACCAGTAATGCACAAAGTTTCTAATTTCTCCACATCCTCACCTATACTTATTTTTTGTTTTTGTTTTTGTTTTTTTAAATTGCTGTCTTAGTTGGTGTGACCTGATATCTCATTATGCTTTTGGTTTGTATTCCCTAATGATTAATGATATTGAGCATTTTCTCATGTGCTTATTGGCCATTTCTGTATCTTCTTTATAGAAAATGTCTGTTCATGTCCATTGCCCATTTTTAAAATTAGGTTGTTTGTATTTTTGTTGTTAAGTTTTAGTAAATCATTGTATGTTCTTTTTTTCCCCTGAGATCAAGACCTGAGACCAGTAGCCAGACACTTAACCTACAGAGCCACCTAGGCACCCCTATATGTTCTTGATATTAGACCCATTCAAACCCAACCAAATGTTGTTTTATTCAGTTTCTTGATAAAGTTAATTTTGATGTTCAGTTTATTTTTTCTTTCATTGTTCATGCTTTGAATGTCATATCTAAGAATCTTTTGCCAAATTCAACATCATGAAGACTTACCCCCAAGTTTTGTTCTAGGGAGTTTATGGTTTTAGCATTTATATTTAGGTCATTGACCTCTTTTGGGTTAAATTTTGTATGTGGTGTGAATTTGGTGTCCATTTTCATTTAGCATAATGCCTCTGAGGTCCATCCATGTTGTAGCAGATGGCAAAATTTCTTTTTTTTTTTTTTTGGCTAAATAGTATTCCATTATATTTATCACAGTTTCTTTATCCATTTATCCATCAGTGGATACTTTGTTTCCATATCCTGGCTAATAAAAATAAAGCTGCAGTGAACATGGTTGTGCATATAACTTTTTGAGTTAGTGTTTTTGTTTTCTTTTCTTTGGATAAATACCCAAAAGTAGAATTGCTGGATCATATAGTAGCTCTATTTTTTATTTCTTGGGGAACATCCATACTGTTTTCCATAGTGGCTTCACCAGTGTACATACCCACCAACTATAACAAGAGTTCCCTTTTCTCTACATCCTTGCCAATGTTTGTTATTTCTTGTCTTTTAATTTTTTGAATTTTTAAATTTTTTATTTTTAAAGATTTTATTTTTAAGTAATCTCTATACCCAACATGGGGCTTGAACTTAAAACTCTGAGATCAAGAGTAGCATGCTCTACCACTGAACTAGCCAGCTCCCCCACTGTCTTTTTAATAGTAGCCATTCTGACAGGTGTGAAGTTCATTTTGGTTTTGATTCATACTTTCCTGATGATGAATGTTGTTTGTATCTTTTCATGTACCCACTGGCTGTCTGTATGTCTTTGGAAAAGTATCTGTTTAGAGCTTCTCCCCATTTTTAATTGTCTTTTTTTGGGGAGGGGAGGCTATTGAGTTGTATGGGTTCTTTATATATTTTGGATATCCGTGCCTTTTCAGATACATAATTTGGAAATATTTTCTTCCATTTAGATGGTTGCCTTTTCATTTTGCTGTGCGGAAGCTTTTTAAGTATGATATAGTTGCACTTATTTTTGCTTTTGGTGTCAGATTCAGAAAAGCATTGCCAAGATGTATGTTAAGGAGCTTACCAACTATGTTTTCTTCTAGGAGTTTTATGGGTTTCAGGTCTTATGTTCAAGTCTTAAATCCATTTTTAGTTAATTTTTGTGTATGGTACAAGATAGTAGTCATTTCATTCTTTTGCGTGTGACTGTACAGTTTTCCCAACACTAGTTATTGTAAAGACTGTCCTTTCCCCATTGTATATTCTTGGCTCCTATGCTATAAATTAATTGACCAAATATGCATGGGTTTATTTCTGGGCTCTCTAGTCTGTTCCGTTGATCTATGTGTGCGTTTTTGTATGCCAGTGCCATACTGTTTTAATAAGTCCTATAGCTTTGTAATTTGAAATCAGGGCACATGATGGGTACAGTTTTGTTCTTCTTTCTCAAGATTCTTTGCCTCTTTAGGGTTTTTTGTGGTTCCATACAAATTTTAGGATTATTTACTGTATTTCTTTGAAAAATGCCATTGGTGGGGCACCTGGGTCGCTCATTTGGTTAGGCATCTGACTCTTGGTTTTGGCTCAGGTCATGATCTCAGGGTCATGGGATTGGGCCACCCGTTCGGCTCTGTGCTGAGTGTGAAGTCTTCTTGAGGTTCTCTCTCTCTCCCTCTGCCCTTCCCCCCACTCTTGCTCACACTCTCAGAGTCTTTAAAAAATATTATTGGAATTTTGATATATATTTTTCTTTCTGATAGTTATTGGTGTGTAGAAAGGCAACTTTTTTTGTGTGTGTATTGATTTTATGTCCTTCAACTTTACTGAATTAGTTTCAGTTCTAGCAGTTTTTTCGTGAAGCTTTTAGCAGTTTCTTTCTGTAATATCAGGTCATTTGCAGATGGTGACACTTTTACTTCTTCCTTTCCAGTTTTCCTGCCTTTTATATTTTTTTCTTGCCTAATTGCTCTGGTAAGACTTCCCGTACTACACTGAAGTAAAGTGGTGAGCGTGAGTATCCTTGTCATGTTGCTGATCTTAGAGGAAATGCTTTCAGTTTCTTACCATTGAGTATGATGTTATCTGTTCTTGTCATTCATGTACTGTCATCTTAGTTACTGTTTTCTCTTCTACTTTTTGTTTCTGTTTTCTTTTTCCTGCCTTACTGCAGGTTGCTTGAACATTTGTTAGAATTCCTTTTGATTTATTGTGTTTTTGAGTATCTCTTTTTTTGCTTTTTAAGTGTTGTTCTAGGTATTAAATTATATATACATATATACTGCAGTGTCTTGATGTCATTTTATCAGTTTGATTGAAGTATAGAGAAAACTTCCTTTACTTGCTTCTGTTTATGGTTGTCTTAATATTTCTTCAACATACATTTAGAACCACAGGAGACAGCATTATAATTTTGCTTTAACCATCAAACATACTTATAAAGATCAGAAGACAAAGAAATCCTATTTTATTTAACCATATTATTTTCTCATCTTCTTTCTTTCTTCCTGATATTCTGAAGTTCCTTTTCTTGTTTTCTTTCTTTTTAGACAACTTCTTTTAGCCATTCTTTTAGGGTAGGTCTGCTAGCAACATATTTTCTTAATTTTGCTTCAATTGTCTTAATTTCCTCTTTATTCCAGAATGTATTTCTACTGGGTATAATATTCTGGATTGATAACTTTTTGTTTTGCACCTAAAAAATATTATGCCACATCCTTCTGACTTCCATAGTTTTTGATGGGATATCTGTTGTCATTCTAATTGCTTTTTAAAATGTAGGTAAGGTGGTGTTGTTTTTCTCTGGCTGCATTCATGCCAGTCTATTTAGAAATTCTACCTTGTATTTGCTTATGATGTGTGTGTGTGTGTGTGTGTGTGTGTGTGTGTGTGTGTGTGTGTGAAATAATTTTTTTCCCAACTGAAGTTGTATTGTGTTGGTCTTAAAATAAAAATAACCTAGAACGTTTTAGTAAGATTATTTTATAATGAAACTGCTACTTTTTAGATGGCAGTGTTACACTGAATTATTAATAGCAGCTACAGCTATGTAAACTAACCCTTGAAAAGAAGTCTCCAGTGAAGGAAAAAAAATTATATTTAAATTATATGTTAAAAGATCTGTTACCCTTCCTCACTCCCCCATTCTAAGCCAGGGCAGTTCAAATTCTATTGTAAAAGTAATTTTTTCACTTCATTGACCATATTCAAAATTTGGAATCAAGTATCTCAGGCCATAATATTTGTACTTTAAAACTACCAGTACTTGAGTGTAGTGGAATCTCCTTAGGTGACTATATTGTAAGTTATCTGTGTTGAATTAGCATTTTACCTGGGTAACTTAAAGCTTTGCAAGATGGGAAAAAGACATCTAAGTAACCAGAAATCTTTTCAGATCTGTATAAGTCGAATCTAGTTTTGCTCCTGCTTTTTTTTTTTTTTTGTCTTCTATTGAGAGTTTTCTTACATATTTAGGTTGAACATCTTTGAAGTTGGCAAAATATATAACTTAATACTCTTATTGATATCTTATTAATAGTTTTAGTATATGAAATGAATTCTGCTTTTTAGAATGATGAAAGTACAAAAGTGTCCAACTTCTTACAGAATTTATTTAATTGGTCTATCATTATAGTCCTCACTGTGGAACGAAAATATCAAGGAAAAATCAAAACATCCTTCTGTGATTTCCTTCTAAGAATATTCGTACATAATGCTTTTTAGCAGTACAGAGTCCTAAGCTGTTTTAGTCTGTATACTTTGATTACAGCAAAAATACAAGTTTATTTCTGTATTAAAAAGTAAAAATTTCAAATGGCCAACATTTAATAGGCATTGTGTTGGTAACTAGACATCTTCATAATGATTTTGTAGCTGTCTTAAAAATTAAAAAAAGAACTTAAAAGATTGAGACCTTCCTTGCAACTCATTTAGGGGAATCCTTTTTTTTTTAAATAGTAATAAGCATTTAGTATTCAAATAAATAAATAATACAGATACATATAAAAGTGAAAATCTCTTCCTTCATCCTGCCAGCCTCACTCCTCAGAATCTTTATAGGCTAATCTTTTGGACTTCAAAATCCTTCGTTTTCCCTCTCAATATTAAACCCCTCTCCATATTTGAAAATAGAGATAGTACTTAAGAAAACAAGACCTAAATGAAAACTCAATATATTAACAGATTACAGAGAAAGTTGTAATTTTTTGTTCTTCTTGCAGAGGCAGTGTATAGAATTGTGCTGCCTCCTTCTCTTTACCTGGTAGTGTTTTGCATGCCTCTGGGGACGCCCTTAGTTCTGTGCTCATAATTTGAAAACTGCTCTCTGTGTGCTGCTGGTCATTAAAAGCAAGAAGAAATTAGTCGAGCATTTTATGAAAGAAGCATACATCCACTTTTTTTAGAAGTGTATTTTTAAAATATCCTTATATTCCTAATACAGATGTTCCTTTGTCAGAAGTTTCAACATTTGGAACAAATCTTGGTAGTTGATTTCTAAATAAATATAATTCAAACTAGGCTTAGTTAAGATGGGTGCCCAGAATGCTGTCAGGATTCATATAATGTTATATTCTATATTATTTAATTGTTCAGCAGTTGGTTTAGGCATACTACTAAATATTCTTGCAGCTAATATATGTTTTTCTTTATATTTTCTTGCTCTATTTTTTCCTTTCTCCTCTTTCACTGTCTCTCTTTTGGGTAAGAGCTTTATTGGCATATACTTTATATATTGTGTAGTCCAGACATTTAAAGTATAATTCAGTGGTTTTTGACATATTCATAAAGTTGTACGACCATCACTATACTCAATTATCAGTCATTTTCACCATCTCAAAAAGAAACTTTATACCCTTTAGCTGTCACCTCCTTGGCCCCTAACCCTAGGTAACCATTAATCTACTTTCTGTCTCTATAGATTTGTCTATTCCAGACATTTCATACAATATAGTAATATGTGGGTTTTTTTGTGACTGGTGTCTTTCACTCTTTCACTTAGCAAAAATGTTTTCTAGGTTCATCCATGTTGTAGTATTACTAGTACTTACCCCTTTTTATAGCCAAATACTAATAGTCCATTGTATGGATATACTACATACTATTCATTCATCAATAGATGGACATTTGGGTTATTTCTACATTTTGGCTGTTCTAATGTTGCTGTAAACTTTTGTTTACAAGTTTTTTTTGTGTGGACATAATGTTTCCATTTCTTTTGGAGTGGAATTACTGGAGTATATGGTAAATCTATGTTTGAGGAGCCACTAGATTATTTTCCTAAGTGGTTGTACCATTTTATATTCCCACCAGCAGTGTGTGAGGTTTTGATGTCTCCTTGTCCTCACCCACACTTACCTTTTAGATTCTAGTCATCATGGTGGGTGTTAAGTGATTATTTCATTGTGGTTCTTGTTTGTGTTTCCCTGATAAGTAATGATAAGTAATGATGTTGCACATCTTTCCAATACATATTGGGCATTTTTACATCTTCTTTGGGGAGCTATCTATTCAGATTCTTATTTCTTATCAGTTATATTAATTGCAGATATTTTCTCCCATTATGTGAACCAGAGCATTCTTATAAATGTAATATTGTGATTAATAAAGAATAATTTAAAGCTTACATAAACATTTAATTTTTAATAGGTGAAAATACTTAAACTGTTTTCATCATGGGTTAATCATGGACCTTGGTCATTAATCGTGCCCTTGTATGTTAGATCAGTTGTTCTCAAACTTTATTAAGCATCAGAATCACCTGGAGGGGCTGTTAAAACTTAATTCACGGGGGCCAACTCCTGGAGGTTCGTAGATGTTCAGAAGGTCTTGGGTGGGGCCCAAGATTTTAGGGTTGGTTCCGGGACCTCTACCTTAATGATCCTTATGAACTATCATAAAGTATTAGAGTAATGCTGATAAATAGAGGAGTTTCTGCCTGATAAAAAGGATAACATTTAGATTTATACCCCACATTTGCATATGTAATTTGCATATGCTTGCATATATTGTTTCTTATAATATTATAATAATAGTTTCTTATAATATTTAAATTATAATTGTTAGGGACTAAATTGTTTGGTTTCTTTCAAGAATCCTATATACATAAAGTACTTTTTTTATAGGGTTGTCTCTCTTCAGATCCTCATAAATTTTCTTGAACTTAAAATATTTAATAAAGAATTTTAGAACTTAAAGGAACTTTACAGATCACCCAATTCAATCCCCCTTTATAGAGATTAATTAAATCACTTAATCCAAGATCACATAGCTAATTAGTGGTAGGTATAGGTGGTAAATTTATTTCTGATAATTCTTTATTGTTTGAAGAAAAGTAAAAATATATGTCAGCTAATACATTTTTAGTGTTTTTCAAATATAGATCTCCTTGTAACGTATTTCATTAGATAATAAAAAGCTTAATGTTTTTTAAAAATATTTATGTATTTGTGAGAGAGAGAGGAGGAGCAGAGGGAGAAGGACAAGCGGACTCTGTGCTGAGTGCAGAGGCTGATGTGGGGCTCGATCTTACAACCCTGAGATTACGACTCGAGCTGAAATCAAGAGTCGGATGCTCAACTAACTGAGCCACCCAGGTGTCCCCGCTTAATATTTTTGAAATGACTTTTTATACTTGATTCTGTGTTAAATGGTATTACTTCATTCTACATCAGAAACAAACAAGACCAACCAAACCCACATGAATTTAGCCTGACAAATAATTAGCTTTTAAAAGGTGTATTTTATAGATACCTGTTTGTTTTTGTTTTCTCTCCCCCTTCCCAGCTTTATTGAGGTACAATTGTCAAAAACTGTTTATATTTAAGGTGTAAAACATGATTTTTGGTATACATTTACATCATAAAATGTTTACCACAGTCAAGCTAATTAACATATCCATTACCTCACATAGTTACCAGTTTTTTGTGTTGTGAGGACTCTTAAGATGTACTCTGGTAGCAAATTTTAAGTATATAATACAGTATTACTAACTATAGTCACCATACTATGCATTAGCTCTCCAGAGAGGCACCTGGCTGGCTCAGTTGGAAGAGCATGCAACTCTTGATCTTGGGGTGGTGAGTTTGAGCCCCACATTGGGTGTGGAGATTACTTAAATAAATAAAAGTTGAAAAATCAAAACAAAAACAGCTCAACATTAGATCTCCAGAATTTATTCATCCTGTATAAATGAAACTTTGTACTCTTTGACCAACATAACCTCTTGTAGGCTCTTTTCTATTATGTTCTTAAAGGTAACATACAAGGAAGAAGATAGATGTTAAAGACTGTGTGTGGTGAGATACGGGATAGATTTCCATAAATAAATTCATGTAAAATGGAGTACATTGAGCAGGTTGTTTCTTAGAGACATCTTACACCTATTAGAAAATTCAGAGGGGGGGGGTGCCTGGGTGGCTCAGTCGTTGGGCGTCTGCCTTTGGCTCAGGGCATGATCCCAGAGTCCTGGGATCGAGCCCCACATCAGGCTCCTCCGCTGGGAGCCTGCTTCTTCCCCTCCCACTCCCCCTGCCTGTTCCCTCTCTCGCTGGCTGTCTCTCTCTCTCTGTCAAATAAATTAATTAAAAAAAAAAAAAAGGAAAAGAAAAAAAATTCAGAGGGAGTGGCTGAGGAAAGGAAGTAATAGAAAAAGTATAAAGCTCCTCACCCTTCCCCTTCCCACGCCTTTAAAAAAAAAAAAAATCTCCCTAGCTAAAAGTCTGTTTAAGGGAAAGACAGTCATGCTTTCACTAGTCTAGGTTATAGGCCAGTAGATGTTCATTTTAATTTTTGTGGAAATACTAAAATGTCTTTTTTTATTTAGCCTTCACTTTAATAGTTAAGCAACTTTTTTTGGTGTGGTTCCCCCCTCCCCCAAATTAGTTGATCTGCATTGTTTCTTTTATAGCAGTTTGGGTAGCCATATAGCTCCACATAAACATCTAGCTTCTCAGGCACCAATTGAAAAATGCACAGAAAATAATATTACACATTAAAAATTGATTGTGAAAACACTGCTGACTGACTTATGAAATTATTGCTCAGTTGCCTTTGGTCAGCTCATGCCTAGACTTCTATACAACCAATAGCCTCTTCCAGCTATTCTGTAATGTTACTAAAATAATTTTTCAGCTTCACTCTTGAAACTCTTAATGACTCCCCTGTCTTCTTTGAACAATGACACAGTCCTATGTCAATCTCAGAATATGTGGAACTGAAATAATTTTTGTCTTGGAAGCAAGTATTCCTATTAAGACTTCAGGCATGGTTTGTTTTCACCTTTTAAATTTTACCTAGAATAGGGAATTTAGCAAAGTAAGAAATGTTCATCTGGCCCAGTTTAAGGAATAGGGAGTTATTTTACTATCTGAATTGCAAACTTTTGCATGTAGTCTGCAGAACTCTGGTACTTGAGAGCCACAGACTGGCTGGCAGTTCTCTTTATAGCCTGGGAGCCATGGCTCACCCTAGTCCTTCCTCACGGAACCTCTCGTCTCTGAGCTGAGCCTTTTCTGCTTGGCTAATCATAGTGTCTCTTTCTTCAGGAAGCCTTTTTATGTTAACTCCACCCATCTACCAGTTCTCAAGTAGTTTCTCAAGAATTCTTAGACATACTCATGGGTCTGAGAGCTCCCTGTGAGATTTAAACAATTTTGTAGTTGTCTATATAGATGCAAATACCATTCATCTGACTTCTACTGAGGGTGAAGTTGAAAATAGACCATTTTGAAACAATGGCAGAACCTTTCTGAAACTTGGGTAAGCAGCAAATTTAAGCAGTTAAAAATAAAAGGTTTAAAAGCTGCATTCTGTGTAATTCTAAGTAGTACCTTAGATAGTCTTCATAGTAGCTAAGGGAATGGATGAACTGGTGGGAGAAAATGCCACCCTCACTTTAACCAGAGTAGCTTCACTTTTATTCATGTTATATTTGGTATTATATATTGTGGTTCGGTGGAGATTTCTCTTGGGAGTTCCTTCTCCCCCCCCACCCCCGCAAAGTTATGAAAATCCCTGGGCTAACAGGTTTATAGGTTAGGGTTTTAGTGGGAGAATAGAGATGATGTGTGTGGCTGACTAAATTATTTGTAAATAGATTTTCTGTAATCTAACAAGGAGTCCTCCAAAATCATTGATGGTGTTTGGGGAATGTTACTCCAGGACTTCTTAAATTGATAGATGGGTAGTTCTCAAGTTTTTGATTTCAGGATCCCCTGTGCACTCTTAAAAAAAAATTTTTTTTTAAGATTTTATTTATTCATTCGACAGAGAGACAGCCAGTGAGAGAGGGAACACAAGCAGGAAGAGTGGGAGAGGAAGAAGCAGGCTCCCAGCAGAAGAGCCTGACGTGGGGTTCGATCCCAGAACTCCAGGATCACTCCCTGAGCTGAAGGCAGACACCCAACGACTGAGCCACCCAGGCGCCCCACTCTTAAAAAATTATTGAGGCTCCCAAAGAGCACTGTTTATGTGGGTTATACCCATAAATTTATATTTTTTGAGAATAAAACAAAAAAATTTCATTTATATTAAAATAATAATCTGTTACATAGTAACAATAACATTTTTATTAAAATAACTGTACTTTCCAAGGTAAATAAAAAATTAGCAAGTGGTATTGTTTTACATTTTTGCACATCTCTTTAATGTCTTCCTTACTAGAACAAACCTGGATTCTTATATCTGCTTCTGCATTCAGTCAGTTGTGATGTGTTGTTTTAGTTGAGCTAAATGAAGAAAATCCAGCCTCATGCATATAAATAGTTGGAAAGGGAAAAGGTATCTAACAGCTTTTTCAGATACTGTGAATATTTTTCTTGGACATCAGACCCCACAGGTGGTAGTTTTATTTTGTTCTTTGTTTTGTTTTGTTTTTTTTACAAGTGGTGATTTCTTAAATGCAATGTGGAATCTGAAACCATAGCAATGAACTTTTTGTCCCTGAATTAAAAGTAGCAGTGCACCCTTGTAGAACGGCTCTACTGATCTTCTCATTGGCTTTTCATCATTGCTGCTGCGTTGCACTCAAAGTCCTTAAGTGATCTGGCCTTCCTCTCTCTCTGATCTCATCTCTGAACTCTCTGCTGACTTTGCTCTAGTGACGCTGAACTTCTTGCCATTTGTTCCTCTAAGCAGTCTCCTGTGTTGGGCTTTTGTGCTTGCTGTTCTCTTTTATTTATTTATTTATTTGGATTGATATTAGGTATATTTTTGATAAATGTTGGAATAAATCACACACACAGCCTCTTAAACAGGTCCCTTTTTTGTTGGACAGTAGCTTCTACAATAGTCACAGTGAATGTAGACAAATGATGTCTAATCCTATAGAATAGTAATGTAGTTCTTATGGATAACATTGCAGTGAAACAAATGTTACTTATTAGTTAATTCTTTACCTAAACTTATAGGTAAAACCACAGCTTACTCTGTTGATGGCTTATTCTATTGAGTATTTTTTTTTTCACACTCTGCTACCCCAACTCCCATGTTCTCCAGATTCTTTTTTTTAAAAATATTTTATTTATTTATTTATTTGACAGAGATAGAGACAGCCAGTGAGGAGGGAACACAAGCAGGGGGAGTGGGAGAGGAAGAAGCCAGGCTCATAGCAGAGGAGCCTGATGTGGGGCTCGATCCCACAATGCCGGGATCACGCCCTGAGCCAAAGGCAGACACGCTTAACTGCTGTGCCACCCAGGCGTCCCTGTTCTCCAGATTCTTAATGACAAACATTCAGCATATCTAGAACAAGTCACATAATCAATTACAGTGACCAGTGTTGGTAACAACTATTCAAATTCTTTCTTAGAAGTACTGAGATTCATGCTAACATCATGATAATCTATTTGGTGATAATCTATTTCAAATATTAGAAGAGTATGCCTTGTATAACTTTCCTGCTAAGGCTGGGATGGGAGAGTCTAAACAATTCAGTGTGGTGTTATAGTATTCCAGTTTGTTCATATAAAAATTCCAGTTATCACAGAGGATTTTTAGGACAGCGAAAATACACCCTATTACCAAAATGCAGGGTACATGTCACCATACATTTGTCCAAACCCATAAAATGTACAACACTAGGAGTGAACAATAATGGACTATGTGTGATTATGGATTTGGGGTGATAATGTGTTAATTTAGATTCATCAACTGTAACAAACCTACCATTCTCGTAGGGGTTGTTGATAATGAGGGAGCCTATGCATGTGCGAGGGATGGGGATATATGGGAAATCTTTGTGGTGGTGTTTTTTTTTTTTAATTTAAATTCAGTTCATTAACATATAATGTATTATTAGTTTCAGAGGTAGAGTTCAGTGATTCATCAGTCCTACATAATAACCAGTATTCATTATTGTGTCAAATGATTGTAATTAAGTAAAAACCTACTAGCAGAACATATCTGATTTTGAATGTGAAAATAGGAATCCCTGAGTAGAATTTCTTATACTAGATTGGCTTTGGCATTGCAGTCAGAAACATCTACCTTGCCCTTTGTTGGTGGAAATGAAAGTGGCACTGAATCATTAGGATTGCTAATACTTTGCTCTAAAGTGCATAAATGTGCTTCCCCATTGCAAAAACACTAAAAATTGTGTTTTCTGCTATAGTTTAGTAGGACCTATCACATAGGGGATCAGTTATTTCAGGGAAATACAGTAGAAATAGAAAACCATTATTTTATATGTTAGGATTTGATTTAAACTTAGGTGATTGAAACAATTAAGCTACTAGTCAGGAACATTCAACATGTTTCTCCAAAAGTACATTTTTATTGCTTGATGTACTTAATATTCTTCACTTAAAAGGTATTATAACATATACATTTTCAGGAAGTTATATTTTCAGATGATACTTGATGTTTTGCTGTATTTACCAGACTATTGATTTGCAGGCCAAGGATATAGGGGGTTAAAAAGATGCATCTCTTGGGGCGCCTGGGTGGCACAGCGGTTAAGCGTCTGCCTTCGGCTCAGGGCGTGATCCCGGCGTTATGGGATCGAGCCCACATCAGGCTCCTCTGCTATGAGCCTGCTTCTTCCTCTCCCACTCCCCCTGCTTGTGTTCCCTCTCTCACTGGCTGTCTCTGTCTCTGTCGAATAAATAAATAAAATCTTTAAAAAAAAAAAAGATGCATCTCCTGCACTAAAGGAGGTGTCAGAATTGTTATATTGCATGATTAGGAGTCCAGTTACACAACAGCAAGTTCTTACTAAGTCTTTAGGAAAAGGCCTGTCTCTGATTAGTGGGTTAAAGATGGACATTTGGGGATTTTTTTTTTCCTGTTATGTGTTAAGAGTTAAGCAGACACAGAAATATTTAATTACATAATTTTATGTACCCTGGATATCTGTAATGGCTTAGTATTTTAAAAACTCAATTTTAAGGAAATGATTATTGATGTATCTTAATGATTAGGAATTTTATTTAATATTTACTTAAAACCCTACCAGGCCAAATGTCAGCCTGAGAAAGAAACTCATCCACCTTCCTTATCTAGTTTATTTCCAGATTTCAGAAAGACAAACCTTTCGGGTTTCCTGTTTAGTATATCGGTTGGGGTTCTTGGTTGCAAATAAAGGGTCTTGATCATAAAAGAGATTTGTTGGAAGGTGCTGCTCAAAAGTTCATGGAAGGAGGAGAACTGGCAGGATCCCAGGGAAGCTTTGTCTAGGGCCTCAGGGTTCATGCTGCAGGCTTGTAAGTGGGAAAGTCTTGCTGGATCCTGGTGTCTGCTGTGACTGACTTCTAGTCAGTCTTTCCTTCCTTGGGTTACCTGCTTATATTTTAGTGGAGAGTGTCTGTCCTAACCCCTGGAGCCAGAAGAGTTAGGGTCTAGCCTGTTGGCTTCTCTTGTCACCAGAAACTCCTCATTTACCAAGTTTGTACAGAGGGGAGGGGTAATTCCTCAAAAGGAAGTCAGAATCCTATTAAGAAGGCACCCAGGAATGACAGATATTCACCACATATTAGTTAAAGGGTGCACTATCTTTATAAACCCATAAAAGGTAGAAGGAACAAAGGTTAGTCAAAACTGGATTGCTGCCTCGATTGAAAGAATGCAAGATTGCAGTTAAAATAACTTTTTGTACAATACAAAATCCCTGGATTGTTGTAATAGTAATTTCTGAAAATAAACTTACTTTGGTCACTGCTTAACCGGTGTGATAATCTTGAAAATCTTACTGTGTGTGTATCATATCAATGTATGGGACTTCAGTTGCCACTTCACTGATAATGGACTTAAAATTTTATGGGCACGTTCATACACATAATAATAATAATCCCTTGAAGTTATGTAATATATTTGAATTTATTGTTTAAAATTTGTTCTAACATTGTAATAGTGGTATTATCCTCCATTTATGGAGTAGGAAAACTAAGAAGTTAAATCTCTTGTCCAGAGTCATACAGCTACTAAATAAAATAATTGAGATTTTAATTATTCACATATATTAAGGATGCATGTATTCACATATTATTCACATATACTAAGAATGGCTGTATAACCCTTTATTATCTGTATAGTAGGGAAGAATATTACCTATCTTGTAAGATTGAAGATTAGAGAAAAGTTCCTATTACTGTAAGAGTTAACAAACCCTTAGTTAAATGTTAGTTTTTAAAATGCATTTATTTAAAGGGCCCCTGGGCGGCTCAGTTGGTTCAGCATCACCCTTTGGCTCAGGTCATGATCCCAGGGTCCTGGGATAGAGCTCCATATCGGGTTGCCTGCTCAGCAGGGAGCCTGCTTCTCCCTCTTGCTCTGTCTGCCGCTCCCCCTGGTTGTGCCCTGGTTGTGCTTGCTCTCCCTCTCTCTCTGTCAAGTAAATAAGTAAGTAAGTAAATAAATAAATAAAATCTTTAAAATGCATTTATTTAAAAAGTTAAAGGATTTCTGTAATAATTGATTTTTTAAGGTCTTTGTTTATGTTTAGAGCCCCCCTTTTTTAAAGTTACATTTTACAAAAGAAGTAATAGTGCTTCATAAGAGTTCTGAAGTTATAACAGCACTTTGATATTTAGAAGTAAATTGTCGAGGGCTTCAGGGGGGAGGGGGGTGGGGGAATGGGATAGACTGGTGATGGGTAGTAAGGAGGGCACGTATTGCATGGTGCATTGGGTATTATATGCAACTAATGAATCATGGAACTTTACATCAAAACCCAGGGATATACTGTATGGTGACTAACATAATATAATAAAAAATATTATTATTAAAAAAAAGAAGTAGGGGCGCCTGGGTGGCACAGCGGTTAAGCGTCTGCCTTCAGCTCAGGGCGTGATCCTGGCGTTCTGGGATCGAGCCCCACATCAGGCTATTCTGCTATGAGCCTGCTTCTTCCTCTCCCACTCCCCCTGCTTGTGTTCCCTCTCTCACTGGCTGTCTCTATCTCTGTCAAATAAATAAATAAAATCTTTAAAAAAAAATAAAATAAAAAAATTAAAAAAAGAAGTAAATTGTCATATTCATTTTAAACTTTAATTGGAGAATTTGAGTGGTATGAAGTTTTTCTTGAATGCCTGGTTGGAAAAGACTATTTTTACAACTAATTAAGAGCTTCCAAGTGGGTTTAAATTTGTCTTGCTTTTAAAGAGATTTTATTTGAGGGGCGCCTGGGTGGCACAGTGGTTGAGCATCTGCCTTCGGCTCAGGGCGTGATCTCGGCGTTATGGGATCGAGCCCCACATCGGGCTCTTCTGCTATGAGCCTGCTTCTTCCTCCCCCACTCCCCCTGCTTGTGTACCCTCTCTTGCTGGCTGTCTCTATCTCTGTTGAATAAATAAATAAAATCTTTTAAAAAAAATAAAGAGATTTTATTTGAAAATTTATAAGCCTTTTCTTTTGAGGAATACTTTGATTTTTTGGTAAAAATTTATTTCAAGTTTTAAAGCTATCACCTACTTCTCTTGCCTCAAAAAGGTATAATTTGTCAGGTATAATATATAAGGTATAAATATATGGACTTTGCTATTTTTAAAAGTTGAGATATAAATAGAATGTGAATGGATGTTGTGAAAACACAAGGAAGGGAATATTTAACAGAATATATATAAGCAGTAGTGAAGTAAAGGTCTGCTGGGCCAGGCTGGAGAATTATAACTATTGGTGATTTAATTTATCCTAGGAAATTTATAGTAGGGCAGGAAATCCAGCTGCACCTGGTAGACTATGAAGAGATAGGGAAAGGTGTGCTTTAAATCATCGGTTCTCAAGGAGTAGGGATTTTGCCCCACCCCCAGGGGACATTTGACAATGACTGATGACATTTTTGCTTGTCACATATGGCAGGGTCAGGAATGCTATTGGCATTCAGTGGTCAGAGGCCAGATATGCTGCTAAATACCTTATGCTACAAAGGACAAGCCTCTCCACAAAAGAATTATTTGGTTCAAGATACCAGTAGTACTGATACTGAAAACACCTGCTTCAGATCCGTTATGGCTGATCCAAAATGAAGGAGCAGGATTGATAAAGTCATCTTAAAATAGGCAAAGAAAAATGCAAAGAATGGATACTATATACATTAGCATCCCAAAATTGAAATACTTAAGTATAAACCTAACAATATATATATATAATTTATATATAAATTAAATTTATATATATTTAAAAGATCTATATGAGGAAAACTACAAAACTCTAATGAAAGGAATCAAAGAACTAAACAAATGGAGAGATATTCCACGTTCATGAGTAGGAACTCTCAGTGTTGTCAAGATGTTAGTTTTTGCCAGCTCAATCTATAGATTCAGTGCAATATCAATCAAACTTACCCAGCAAGTTATTTTGTGGATATTTACAAACTGATCTGAAAGTTTATATGGAAAGGCAGAAGATCCAGAATAGCTAAGGCAATATTGATTGAGAACAAAGTCAAAGTACTGACACTACCTGACTTTAAGAGTTACAGTAAAGCTATAGTAATCAAGACAGTGTGGTATTAGTGAAAGAGTAGATAAATAGATCAATGGAACAACATAGAGAGCCCAGAAATAGACCCACGTAAATATAGTTAGCTGACCTTTGACAAAGAAGCAAAAGCAATACAATTGAGCAAAGATAGGTTCTTCAACAAATGATGCTGGGGTAATCAGACACCCACAAGCAAAAAATGAATCTAGACACAGACCTTACACCCATCACAAAAATAAATTCAAAGTGAATCACAGATCTAAGAGTAAAATGCAAAACTATAAGATTCTTAGAAGATAACATAGGAGAAAATCTAGATGATCTTGGCAGTGCCATTTTAGATACATTAGGTATGATCAATGAAAGAAATAACTGATGAGCTGGACTTTCATTAGAATTCAAATTTTCTGCCCTGCAAAAGATACTGTGAAGTGAATAAAAAGACAAGTCACAGGCTGGGTGAAAATATTTGCAAAAGATGTTTTCTAATATTATCTAAGATATACAAAGAACTCTTAAAGCTCAACAGTAATACACAACCCAGTTAAAAATGGGCCAAAGACAAAGATAGACANCTTCACAGACACCTCACCGAAGAAGTTACATGATGGCAAATAAGCATATAAAAATACTTTACATAATATGTCATCAGGGAAATGAAAAATGAAACTATAATGAGATAACACTAATTCTCCATTAGAATGAAATCTGGAACACTGACTGGAACACCATATCAAATGGTGGCAAGGCTGTGGAACAACCAGAAACTCCCATTCATTGCTCTTGGGAAAGCAAATTAGTGTAGCCATTTTAGAAGTTAGTTTGGTGGTTTCTTGCAAAACTGAACATACTCTTACGATATGAGCCAGCAATCACACTTCTTGGAATTTACTCAAAGGAATTGAAAACTTATATCCACAAAAAACATGCACTTGGATTTTATAGCAGCTTTATTCATAATTGGCAAGACTTCCTTCAGTAGGTGAAGAATAAATTGTGGTATATCCAGGTAATGGAGTATTTTTCAGCGCTAAAAAGAAATGGGCTATCAAGCCATGAATAGATATGGAAGACCTTAAATGCGTTTTATTAAGTGAAAGAAGCCAATCTGAAAATGTTAACTACTGTATATCTCCAAACTATATGCCATTCTGGAAATGGCAAAGCTCTGGAGACAGCTAAAAGATCAGGGGTTGGGCGGGAGGGAAAGACGAATAGAGTACAGAGAATTTTTAGGGCAGTGAAACTATTGTCTGTGATACTGTAATAGTGTATACATGTCATTATGCATTTGTCAAAATCCATACAACACCAAGAGTGAACTTTAATGTAAACTAAAGATGTTGGGTGATAATGATGTGGCAATGTAGATTCATCAGTTGTAGCAAATGTACGAGTCTGGTGCAGATGTTGATACAGGTGAGGCTATGCATGAGTGGGGGTAGGGAGTATATAATGAGTCATATAATCTTCATTTATGTGTTCTGTGCCCAGCATTAAAATTTGTACCTCATTGCATGTGGTAATATGAATAATGACCATTCGTTATTTAGCACTGTATTTTTTAAAGTGCTTTTAGATACATGATTTTATCTGATCATTACGGTATCCTGAGAAGAAGGGTAATGGTATTGCCATTTTCAAGTGAGAAACGAGATTTTAGGAAATTTCATGTCTTGCCTAAGATCATACTTACAGGTAAAGTCAGACCTCCAAGACAGGTGTTCTGACAACTCTTATTATTCCCCCTGCCATTGGCAGTCTCCAAGAAAATAGCAGATCTTGTTTGTCATTATAAAGATCCCATGGATTTAATTGTCTCCTGATTGAAAAGTGTAAAGTTGTTAAATCATAGTCCTTTATTTTGCAGACAAGACTTTATTATTTGACAGCCTCAGTACTTGCCGTGTTGGCAATGCTTAATATTTATAGAACTAAGACACACTGATGCTATTTAATGAAGTATTTTTATGAAGTATAAATATGTGATACTTAATAATTAATGTCAGTTATCAGGAAATCTGAAGCAAATCTGTCATTTTGTGGCTCTGTTCCTTTGCATTAAAATATCTACACCCAACCATTTGTGCCTGGTATGTCTCTCTCAAATGTGACTATTCTTTTAGAACTTCCCTTTGAAGACTGTATTTGTTACAGTTGAGTGCAGGAATCAGTAGATTCTGTTCTTTGCCAGGGACATTCAGCCACATTCTAGAATAGTAGAAAGTTGTAGGGGAAAGCCACTTCTAACCTTCCTGTTTTGCACATACTCTCTGTAGCCTTACTGTCTGCCATCATGGAATTGGTTGGGGAAGAGCACCCCTAACTGGGTTACAGTCTTCAAAGCATTGAAATGCCTCCAGTTTCTGCTCGATAGTATGGGATGTCTAGGAGGAAAAAAAAAGTTTCATTTGGTTTCCTGTGACATTATTATTTAACAATGATTTAGTATCTAACCACTTCTTGCTATTTTGATAGGGTAGAGGCATTGTATGATTACAATTATTAAAAATACAGTTCCAGTTTTTTTTATCTGTACGTTAAACTGATCATTTGCTAATTTTATGTCTCAAACATATCTCAAGCATAATGAAGCCCAGAACTAAACTTTTTTTAAGAAATTTTTATTTTATTTAGAGAAATATTTACTTATTTATTTTATATTTTTAGAGAGCGCTTGTGCTAGTGGAGAGGGGCAGGGGGAGAAGAAGAGAGAGGACCTAAAGCAGACTCCATGCTCAGCACAGAGCCTGACGCAAGGCTTGATGTCACGACCCTGAGATCATGACTTGAGCCAAAATCGAGAGTTGGACACTTAACCAACTGAGCCACCCAGGCTCCCCCAGAACCCCAGAACTAAACTCTTAATCTCCTCATTCCCTTTCCCATTTAGTAAAGCATCTCTTCTTACATTATTCTTTATTTTAGTAAATGCATCTGTATCTAGTACATCTGACCAGTGATCGGGGCCCTACCTGACCCTCTCGAATGTCAACTCCTTTACTCTCCCTTTCATGTCTGTACACGCTGTTCCCTTTGCCTAGAATATTACCCTCTCACTTCACTGGTCCACTTTCACCTAAATTCTGTTCAGTAGAAACCTTCAGGTTTCAGCCTTAATCTTCCTTTTCACAACCCTAGGTTAACTTAGGTTCCTGTTTGAAGTCTGATGGCATCCTTTACTTGAATACGAACAACAGCGATCGCTACAGCTAACGTTTACTAAACCTTGGCTGTGTGCCGGTACATAATATTATAGGAAAGATTAGGTAGTTTGCTCAGGATTACAGCCTGATATTTGAAAAAAGCAAGTTTTGAATTTAGTGAATTTAGCCCATGTTTAACCTCTTCACTACTCTGCCTCTTATGTAGCTATTTTTGTGATGATTTGTTTAATGTCTTGTTCCCCTCCTGTACTTCTAAGCTCTGTGAGGGCAGGGACTGTCCATTTTATATTCCTGGTATCTAGCACAGTATCTAGTGAACACATACCTGTGTGCATATACCTTATTTGGGGTACAGCCTCTTTTACTCGAAGTCTGAAAATGGTTAAAATTTACAAGTGGATTCACAGATGACATTAACCATTTTACCTTCTAGAAGTGAAAGTATAAATGTGAAGAAATCCGTTTAGTTTGTCTAGTAATCTTACTGTGTTAGTGATGATACATCAAGGAACCTGATCTATTTGGAGAAGTTTGCATTTGAAAAAGCTTTTCCTTCTGCTTTTCTGCCTTTGATTCACTAGTTTTTAGAATCTCACACTTAGACGTTAGTGGCAATCAATTGGTGAATCTTAGAAAGATATTCAAATCACAAACTGCCATCCGTTGGTATTTTTAGGAAAACTACCAAAGAATAGACAATAGACACACCTGTATTATGAATTACTCCTCCAGCTTTAAAGATGCCTCTTAGAATGGGATTAAAACTTCAGAAGGGGATGTCTGGGTGGCTCAGTCAGTTAAGCATTTGCCTTCAGCTCAGGTCATGATCCCAGGGTCCTGGGATCAAGTCCCACATCAGGCTCCTTGTTCAGCAGGGAGTCTGCTTCTCCCTCTGCCTGCCGTTCCCCCTGCTTGTGATCGCTCGCTCTCTCTCGCTCTCTCGCTCTCTTTCTGATAAATAAATAAAATCTTAAAAAAAAATTCTGAAGGATAGGATGTATGGGAGCACTATGGGAAAAAAACTGGGAATTTTACAGAAAGCTCCTACTTATGTCAGGACATCACTGATAAGAAATTTCTGCCACAGTTGGAAGACTTGAATATGAAGATTTAAGAAAATGCTTGAAGAACTAAAAAACCATCAGAGATTCTTTTCTTGAATCAGTTCTTTGTTTTATTGGTGGGAACTCTGTTATCACAAAAAGTAATAAAAATTTTGTTTTGGAAGGCCATACTTAACTGTTTTTAAAGCAAAACAAATGCAAGATAATATGAATTTGGCACTTGACACATGTTTGGAATTTGTATATAGTTATTTTCTGTGGGAAAGGACTTTTGATTACTGTCTTTCCCATGGCTAATGTACACACAGCAGAAAAGCAATCATGAAATTTTCATTTAAATGAAAAATATAATGAAAATTTTTAATTTAATTTATATTTTATTTATATACACATATATAAAATGTTACAAAAATGCATAAAAATGGCGCAGTTATTTTCAGTACAGGTTTTTTGCGGGGGTGGGGAGAGAGTGGTTGGTTCATTCTCCCTTTTTTCTTCCTTTCCATCCATTTCCTTGCTCTGCCAGGACCTCTAATCCATGTAAATAACCTAGGTTATATTATTTCATATTTTCGTCCACATTGTTATGTTCATGTACAAATGTATATTTATAACATATTGCACACACACAGATGTGCGTGTATGTGGTTTATTTGAGCATTCCCTGTACTTTAAATTTTTCTGTCTTAATACCTTGGGGGGCGCCTGGGTAGCACAGTCGTTAAGCGTCTGCCTTCGGCTCAGGGCGTGATCCTAGCGTTATGGGATCGAGCCCCACATCAGGCTCCTCTGCTGGAAGCCTGCTTCTTCCTCTCCCACTCCCCCTGCTTGTGTTCCCTCTCTCGCTGGCTGTCACTGTCAAATAAATAAAATCTTTAAAAAAAAAAAAAAGAATACCTTGGGTCCCTGGGTGGTTCATTCCGTTAAGTGTCTGCCTTTGGCTCAGGTCATGATCCCAGGGTCCTGGGATTGAGCTCCGTGTCAGGCTTCTTGCTCAGCAGGGAGTCTGCTTCTCCCTCTGCCCTTGCCCTCTCTCTCTCTCGCTCTCTCTCAAATAAATAAAATCTTAAAAAAATAAAAAATACCTGATGGAACTCTATCAAATGGCATAGCCCTGAGTCTTTTTAATGGATACATAGTTGTATTAGTTTGCCCAGGGCTACAAACTAGGTGGCTTAAACAACAGAAATTTATTTTATTGTAATTCTGGAGGCTAGAAGTCTGAGATCAAGGTTTTGGCAGGGTTGATTTCTTCTGAGGCCTCTCTCCTTGGCTTGTAGGTGGCCATCTTCTTCCTGTGTCTTTGCATGGTCTCTCCTCTGTGTATATATGTGTCCAAAATTCCTTCTGTTATAAGAGCACCAGACAGATTGGATTTGGGCCTACCCTAATGACCTCATTTTAACTGAATTGCCTCTAAAGAACCTATCTCCAAATATAGTCACATTCTGAAGTGCTGGGAATTAGGTCTTCAACATACGCATTTTTAGGGGACACAGTTCTGCCCAGTAGCAATATTATTCTACAAAGCATGTTTAACTCATAATGATCTGATACTCTATAGAATTTAGCAGTGTGATTCATCCATTCATTTCATAAGTACTCTGTGAACAGAATTATGTTCCTCTGATTTATTCTAATGTGGGTAGAGATTCTGGCTTCTGGAAAAGAATGCAAGACTGGTAGTAGGTAAGGAGTGGAATAAACAGGTGACATGGTAGTTACAATAAAGTGTAGGGAGTGTACAGACCTGGCTCTGTTGGGGAAGAGATAATTTCTGGATTAACTACCAGTTATGTGCTTACATGATACATTCATTGGTTATGTGTAAGTAGAGTGTTTTATGTACTTTGAATAATAAGACATATTAAATTCATAGAAAAGCTTAGGTGTACTAAAAAAGACTATCACATGTTACTGGAGTTACATCTGTAGTTTCCCTTTTTTTAGCAGATATATTTTTTAAAATATTTATTTGAGAGAGATCGAGAGAATCTGCAAATTGAGGAGGGGGCAGAGGGAGAAGGGGAGAGAGAATCTCAAGCAGACTCCCTGCCAAGCTCAGAGCCTGGCATTGGACTCTATCCCGTGACCCTGAGATCATGACCTGAGCAGAAACCAAGAGTCGGACGCTCAACCAACTGAGCCACCCAGGCGCCCCATCCTTTTTACTGATGGACACTGATGTCTCATTTCAGTGGTTTGAGGTTCAAATTAAGGTTTCCTATTTTTTTCTTTTTTAAATGAAAGCACATGGCTGGAGCCTTTTTCTTACTAAAATATAAGCTCAGTGTGAACTTTGTTTAATTGAATCTCTGACATTTAAAATAATGTCTTGCTAACACAGCACGTCTTAATAAATATTTGAGTTCAGGTGAGTTAGAAAATAACTTTTTTCTTTCTTTTTTTTAATGTTCTTATTCCCTCCTGCATTGATATATATAAGAAAAGGGACATACTTAGACTAAATATAAGTCAAAGTTTTAATCTTATCAGAGTAAAAACTAGAAATATGAATCCTTGTAGTTTCTTAAAACACAGACAACCAACTAGTTTGTTACAGTACTTGCCAAAGTGCTCTTCGTGGGCCTGGAGCTCACACATAGCCCCCCAAAGTGGAGCTTCTTCCTCATTAAAATTTTTTTTCTGTGTTCCTTGCTGGGACTACAGTTACATATATGTTACACTGCTTAATATTGCCCCACGGGTCATGGAAGCTTGTCATTTTTTTTCAGTCTGTTTTTCCCCCCCGTCCATACTGCATTTTGGAGACTCTCCCTGCTGTGTCTTGAAGTTCCCCTGTATTTTATTTTGTAATATCCAATCTGTATCTTCCATTTCAGATATTAAAATTTTATCTCTAGAAGTTTTATTTGGGTATTTTTTGTCTTTTTTCTCATCATGTTCATATTTTTCCTTTACATTATTAAGCATATGAAGTATATACTACCTGTTTTATTTATTTATTATTATTTTTTCATCATGATCGGTGTACTCTTTAATCCCCATCACCTATTTCACCCATTCCCCAACTCACCTCCCCTCTGGTAACCATCAGTTTGTTCTCTATAGTTATGAGTCTGTTTCATGGTTTGTTTCTCTCTCTTTTTTTTTTCTTCCTTTGCTTGCTTTTCTTAAGTTCTACACATGCGTGAGTTCATATGGTATTTGTCTTTCTCTGACTTGCTTTGCTTAGCATTATACCCTCTAGCTCAGTCCATGTTGTTGCAAATGCAAGATTTCATTCTTTTTTATGGCTCAATAATATTCCATTGTATGTGTATACCACATTTTCTTTATTCGTCTTGGATACTTGGGCACTTGGACTGTTTCCATAGTTTGGCTATTGTAAATAATGCTGCAATAAACATAGGGGTGTTTTGTATTTTTGGGTAAATACCCAGTAGTGCAATTCCTCGATCATATGGTAGTTCTATCTTTAATTTTTTGAGGAATCTCCATACTGTTTTCCATCGTAGCTGCACCAGTTTGCATATCCATCAACAGTACAAGAGGGTTCCTTTTTCTCCACATCCTCACGCACACTTGTTGTTTCGTGTGTTTTTTATTTTAGCCATTCTGACAGGTGTGAGGTGATATCTCATTGTAGTTTTGATTTGTGTTTCCCTGATGAGTGATGTTGAGCATCTTTTCATGTATCTGTTGGCCATCTGGATGTCTTCTCTAGGGAATGTCTGTTCATGTCTACTGTCTGTTTATAAATTGGATTATTTGGGGTTTTTTGGTGTTGAGTTGTATAAGTTCATTGTATGTTTTAGATATTAACCCTTTATTGGATAGATCATTGGCGAATATCTTCTCCCATTCTGTCACTTGCCTTTTAGTTTTGTTGATTGTTTCCTTCACTGTGCAGAAATTTTTTATTTTGATGTAGTCCCAATAGTATTTGTTTTTGTTTCCCTTGCCTCAGGAGACATATCCAGAAAAACATTGCTATTGCTGATGTCAGAGACATTACTGCCTTTGCTCTCTTCAAGGATTTTTATGGTTTCAGGTCTCATGTTTAGGTCTTTAATCCATTTTGAGTTTATTTTTGTCTATGGTGAAAGAAAGTGGTCCAGTTTCATTCTTTTGCATGTAGCTGTCCTGTTTTCCCAGTACCATTTGTTGAAGAGATTATCTTTTTCCCGTTGTATATTCATTCCTCCTTTGTCAAAGATGGATTGACCATATAATTGTGGGTTCATTTCTGGGTTTTCTACTCTATTCCATTGTTCTCGTGTCTCTTTTTGTGCTAGTACCATACTGTTTTGATTACTGCAGCTTTGTAATATAACTTGAAGCCTGGAATTGTGATACCTCTAGTTTTGTTTTTCTTTTTCGAGATGGTTTTGGCTATTCAAGGTCTTTCATGGTTCCATACAAATTTTAGGATTGTTTGTTCTACTTCTGTGGAAAATGCTGTTGGTAATTTGACAGGGATTGCATTAAATCTGTAGCTTGCTTAGGTAGTGTAGACATTGTAATGATATTTGTTCTTCCAGTCCATAGGCATAGAATGTCTTTCCATTTCTTTGTGTTGTTTTGAATTTCTTTCATCAGTGTTTTACACTTTTCAGAGTACAGGTCTTTCACCTCTTTGGTTAAGTTTATTCCTAGGCATTTTATTGGTTTTGCTGCAATTGTAAATGTGATTATTCCCTTAATTTCACTTTCTGCTACTTCGTTATTAATGAATAGGAATGCAACAGATTTCTGTACATTAATTTTGTATCCTGTGACTTTACTGAATTCATTTATCAGTCTAGTAATTTTTTCGTGAAGTCTGTAGGGTTTTCTGCATATAGTATCATGTCATCTGCAAATAGAGTTTTACTTCTTCCTTACCAATTTGGATGTCTTTTATTTTTTATGTTGTTTAATTGCTGTAGCTAGGACTTCTAGTACTATATTGAATAAAAGTGGTGAGAGTGGACATCCTTGTCTTGTTTCTGACCTTAGGGGGAAAAGCTCTGTTTTTCATCATTGAGTATGATATTGGCTGTGGGTTTTTGAGATATGTTCCCTCTAGACCTGCTTTGCAGAGGGTTTTTATCATGAATGGATGTGGTACTTTGTCAAATTTTTTTTCTGCATGTATTGAAATGATCATATGGTTTTTATCCTTTCTTTTATTGATATGACGTATCACGTTGATTATTTTGTGAATATTGGACCATCCTTGCATCCTGGGAATAAATCCCACTTGGTCGTGGCATATGATTTTTTTTTTTAAATGTATTGTTGGATTCAGTTTGCTAGTATTTTTTGAGGATTTTTGCATCTATATTCCTAAGAGATATTGGTCTGTGGGTTCTCTTTATTTGTGGTCTTTATCTGGTTTTGGTATCAGAATGATACTGGCTTTAAAGAATGAACTTGGAAGTTTTCCTTCCGCTTAATTTTTTTTTTTTTTTTGGAATAGTTTGAGAAGAATAGGTATTAACTGTTTAAATGTTTGGTAGAATTCTGTGAAGTCATCTGGTCCTGGACTTCTGTTTTTTTGGGAATTTTTTGGTTACTGATTCAATTTCATTGCTGGTAATTGGTCTGTTCAAATTTTCTATCTTTCCCTGCTTTTGTTTTGTTAAGTTTTATGTTTCTAGGAATTTATCCATTTCTTCTGAGTTGTCCCAGTTTCTTGGCATATAGGTTTTCATAATATTCTGCTAACAGTTGTTTGTATCTCTGTGGTGTTGGTTGTTATTTCTCCTCTTTCATTGGTGATTTTGTTTATTTGGGTCCCCTCCCCCCCACCCTGCCCTTTTGAGTGTGGCTAGAGGTTTATTATCAATTTTGTTGATCTTTTCAAAGAACCATCTCCTGGTTTCATTGATCTGTTCTATTGTGTTTTTTTAGTTGCTGTATCATTCTTTTCTGCCCTAATCTTTAATATTTCCTTCATTTTCCTTTCTTTTGCTGTTTGGGGTTTTCTTCTTTTTTCCAGCTCCTTTAGGTGTTAGGTTGTTTGTTTGAGATTTTTCTTCTTGAGGTAGGCCCATATTGCCATAAACTTCCCTCTCAGATCCATTTTTGCTGCATTCCAAAGATTTTGGACTGTTGTGTTTTCATTTTCATTTGTTTCCATGTAATTTTTGATGTCTTTGATTTTTGGGGGGTGACCCATTGTTTGGTAGCACATTATTTAACTTCCATGTATTTGTGCTCTTTCCAGATTTTTTCTTGTGGTTGATTTCTAGTTTCATAGCATTGTGGTCAGAAAAGACACATGGTATGACTTCAGTTTTTGTTTGTTTGTTTAATTTGTGGAGACTTGTTTTGTGGCCTTACAGTAGCTATCTCAATTTCACTGTCTGCTAATTCCAACATCTTTGCCATTTTCTAGGTTCAATTGATTACTCCGCTTCTGCTTTTGGGTTATATTTTCCTGCTTCTTTGCATGCTGGTAACTTTTGATTGGTTGATGGAAATTGTGAATTTTACATTGTTGGGTACTGGATTTTGTTATATTTTATGAATAATGTTATATTTTGTTCTGACGAGTAATTAAGTTATTTAGGGTAAGTTTAATCCTTTTGAGACTTGCTTTAAGCTTTGGTAGAGCAGATCCAAAGCAGGTTTTAGTTCTACTACTGAGATAGTGTTTTCCTGAGAACTTTACATGATACCCCATGTGGTAAGAGATCTTTCCACCGTGTCTGATGGGAGCATGAACTAATCCACTCCTGTGTGAGCTCCAGGAATTGTTTTGTCTGTAGCCCTTTTGGTGGTTCTTTCCTGGCCTTGGGGAATTTTTTTCTCACAAGTGAATATCAGTATTCAGCCATAGATTTGAGGGTACTCTGCAGATCTCTGGAGCTTCCTCTGACTTGGGAAGTCCTCTCCATTTTAGTGCCCTACTGCCCATATTTAGTCACCTTGACCTGCAGGATTTCTGTCTCCTTGAGATTGCTGGGCTCCCTTTAAGTCCTTGTTCCACTCTCTCGCTGCTCAGTGGCTTGAAAGCCGCCTCCAGGCAGAAGTTGAGCAGTTAGAGGGCTCACCTCATTTGTGTCCCTTCTCTTTAGGCATCATAGTTTGAACTGCTTGTTTCCCAATATGTGAATAACTTTGTTTTATGTATTTGGTTTTATAAATTATTCAAAGAAGAAGGTGATTCTGGGGCCTGTTGCTGTCATGACCAGGGACCCTTTTGTGGGAACTGCTGGAAGTGGGTAGGAAAACCTGAAGCTGGGGAAGGGAGAATTATTAGAGGCAGGCAAAGTGGTCCCACTTGTCCTAGCTGGCAGTTCAATACCTTTGAAGCTTTTGCACACTTTCCCATCCCTTTTTTCAATCTGCTGTTTACTTCCACTTTCTTCCCAAATGGATTCTAAAAGATTATTCCCAAACAAAATGCCCTATTTCAGGATACTTCCCAGTCTGTGCTTGCATATTTATCCCTGGTCACTTTATTACATGTGTAATACCCACTTTGGTTAGAAACAGAAGAAGGAAAACATACTTATTAGGCACTAAACCTTTATTAGAAATAAAAACAAGTAATAGGACATCCATTAGGGTAGGTGTATACTGTGTGTCAGTAAATATGCATTGCAGACAATTCATGAAAAAGACATAGTCCCTGCCCTCCAAGAGCCTTCAGTTCACTGAAGGAAACAACTATAGTATTCATCAGTGTTCAGCTATTAACAATAAAAGATAAGATAATGGGAGCCTGGGTACCTCAGTCGGTTAAGTGTCTGCCTTCGGCTCAGGTCATGATCCCAGGGTCCTGGGATTGAGTCCCATGTTGCACTCTCTGCTCAGGGGGGAGTCCATTTCTCACTCTCACTCTCAAATAAATAAATAAAATCTTTAAAAAAAAAAAGATAACTTGGAGAACGCACCAGTTAATCCTAATTGGGAGATCAAGTGAATTGATATGATAGCAGGGCCACAAAAAGATCATTAGGATTTTCTGCTGGCACAGTTAAGGGGAGAACAATCAAGGCAGAGGACAAGCATGAGAAGGCATGAAGGTGTCAAAGTGTTCTGGGAGCAGTGATGCAGGAAGCCCACACTCATCTTTTAGACCTCAGCTTAGGCATCACTTGATCAGAGAGGATTTTCCCTGACCCCCAAATCTAAATTAGGTTATTTCTGTTCGTAAAACTCTTTCCTTTATACAGTTATAAACAGTGATTAATATTTTTCTCATTCACTAAGTTGTAAACCACATGAATGCCTGCAGAGCTCTCTCTTCATTATATTCCCAGTGCCTAGTATTGTATCTGGAACATAGCAGGCTCTCAAGAAATATTTCCTGAATGAATGTGTTAGGTGGTATGCTAGTCTCTGGCACATGGGTGTTGAATGTGAAGTGTACCACACAAATGTGTCTGTGATTTCTCTTAAACTTTTATCAACATTGGTAAAATGTCTTCCTCTAAAATTCATGAAATAGCAAGAGTAATCAATTTTTAACTCACAATTGGGCTGGTATTTCCTTTACCCTCTGTATTTTGCATCTCTTTTTAAGACTTCTATTGTTGCATCTCTTCTTGTTTTCCTCACTAGAGTTCCCCCAAGAGCAGTCCCATTTACTCTGCAATGACCTGCCAATTGAGTCCCGTTTGGTTAAGTGCCATTTGGGTTCTGCTCATGCTACTCTATTCATATTCTTCTCTAAGAGGTCACCGGTTATGTGTTAATTGTTCATTAGTTGGTCTTCTCAAAATACTCTGAGTTTTGTGGTATTTAAAGTTCTTGGACAATGATTTTTGTTTTGCCTCATCATCTGCTTGCTGCTTGGCTGTAGGTGCTACCAAGATTCCATCCTATCCTTCACTGCTCTGTGGTCTTAACCCTGGAGTGAGAGATTTTATCCACCCATAGTTTGTACTGTTTCCTGTGAACTCCAGGAACTTGGGTGAACTCCAGATCCATGCCTTTGGCCTTAACTTCTTTCTTGAGCTTTAACACCTGGCTAGATTTCTAGCTATTTTGGGGTAAACTAAGAGTAAATTTTGATTATTGAATTAAGATATTTTTTTAAAAAATTATTTTTCTATTCTTCTCTATTCTTTCATTAATGCAGATCTAGTTTTCCTTTGCCAAAAAATACATAAAGGAAAATGAGGGAAAAGACCCAGCAACACAAGTCTAACCTAGAGCAAAGAATTTAAGTTTGTGAGGACTGGAACTTTGTCTTTTCTGCTTTTCCCAAATGCCTACTACACTGCTGAGCATATATATGGGCTCCTCAACAAATATTTCTTGCATGAATGAAAGAAATGTAAGGGGAAGGTTAGAAGAACTACCAAACATTATACCAGGCTAATGTGGTCTATAGTGTTAACTCTGATGTTTATATAGTAGTGTTTATTTCTCTTCCTCCTGCAGCTTGAATCATTTTGCTGTTCTCCCATATGAATATAGATTTTGAACAAGTTTTGTAAAGTATCTAACTATCCTGTCCCTTGGCTACATGATAGCCGAGGGCTTAAGTCCTTATTTCGAGTTTGATTTACATTACATTTTAGATAAAAATAACAAAATGGAATAAATTGAGCAGTTCATAATATTAGTCAATTCAGATTAACTTTTCTCCCTGGAGCAAACATTAAAATTAGAAATAGGGTGCTTCTGGGTAAAAATTTCAGACTCAGTTTTGTGAAAATATTTCTGTTCAGCATCTTTGTATCAGACAAGAATTTGACTATAATACTCATTGGCTCTAACTTGTATTGAAAATATGATAAAAAGCTACTAGTGCGTAACAAGGCAAAGAAGGCTGGCACCCATGCTTAATTAGTCCAAAACTTGATTATTCTTAGTATTTTGTCAGCTTTTTGAACTTTTTGATGTGATGTATTGTACTTTCATGCTTTTTTTTTTTTTCTCTTGAGACAAAGGGAGAACATGAGCATGGGGGAGAGTGGCAAAGAGAGGGAAAGAGCTAGAAGCAGACTCCTCACTGAGCAGGGAGCCCCACGTGGGCCTCGATCCTAGGACCCTGGGGTCATGAACTCAGCCGAAGGCAGATGCTTTACCAACTGAGCCACCCAGGTGTTCCTCAAGCTATTTTGTAAGACAGCCTCCTTAGGTGGGAATTTAGGATACAAAGTCACTTCTGGCTCTTTCTTTCCAACACTTAAGATTTTATAATTTTATGATTGTATGTGTTTGTGTTTCCTTTTTTCAGCTTTACTATTAACTCTTAAATAGGTTTTATTTCCTATATCTTTTTTATATAACCTAGGAGAGTATTCTTTATGGAGAGGGTTCAGTAAATGTTTTTAATCAAAAATCCAGAGACTTGTGAATAGTCAGATGCTATATTTATGAATTAAAAATCAGGGAAATTGTCAAAAATTTTATAACATGGATTAAATATTTGTAAATACTTAAAAATCAAAAATCTCCTATGCTAAATAGAAGAAATCTATACATAGAAAGTTATAGAACCTTTTATTCTTATCTTAATTATATATACATAGGCCTAAACACAAGTTTTCTTCCCCAACCAGAGTTAACAAATTTTGGTTCCATTTTTAGAATTTAAAATGAGATTATGTGAGGAAATCAGTACAACCCAATTTTATTAGTTGTGTAATTAATCAGAGTGAAAGACCTGGATTTCTTCCCTATTTATTAACTGATGTTTCCATAGAAATTAAAAAACAGACAAGTAACCAGTTAAATTCTGACTATAGAACATAGTATGAATCTTACTTCATTAATAAATGCAGGAAAAAAGATACCACTGTGTAATGTCTTTTCCTAATTTTGGCCAATTTGTTGAATTTCTCATTTCCAAGTATTGAAATTTAAAAACAAAAAGAATATTTGGGTTTTTAAAAAAGTTTTTATGATCAAAATCATCAGAACTTTTTAACTTAAGAACTGTGAACATTCTTTGCTAACAAGCATGATCTTGCATTATTGCTATGGAAAAATTATTCTGTAGGTTGTATTTCAACCTTTATTGACAGATAGCGGTTCTAATTTGGTTAATACTAGGCTATTATTGCAAACAAATTTACAGTTAGGAACTTGTGAGGCTCCTGGATGGCTCAATCGGTTAAGCCTTTGACTTGGGTCATAATCTCAGGGTCCTGGGATCGAGCTCTGTGTCAGGCTTCCTGCTCAGCAAGGACTCTGCTTCTGCCTTTCCCTCAGACCCTTCCTCCTGCTTCTGCTCGCCCTCTCTCACAAATAAATAAATAAATAAAAATCTTAAAAAAAAAAAAAAAGAACTTGTAAAATCTTATATGCCTGTTTGCCAGGAACCAGGTTTACAGTTGCATCGATTTATTTGTTTTGCTCAGTACTCATCAGCCAAATTAACAATAAAGATATTCTGTTACTTGTAAAAATTATATATTATTTATATTTTATAATATTTATTGAAGAAAATACTTAAAACTTCCAAGACCAGAAAAATAGGGGTTTTTGTTTTGTTTTGTTTTGTTTTGTTTTTTAAAGATTTTATTTATTTATTCGACAGAGATAGAGACAGCCAGCGAGAGAGGGAACACAAGCAGGGGGAGTGGGAGAGGAAGAAGCAGGCTCATAGCAGAGGAGCCTGATGTGGTGGGGCTTGATCCCACAACGCCGGGATCACGCCCTGAGCCGAAGGCAGACGCTTAACCGCGGTGCCACCCAGGCACCCCCAGAAAAATAGTTTTAAGTATTACTCATGCTAATCTTTTAATATAAAAAAATGTTTAAGCATCTCATACATTTAAAAGAGTGCACGTAACTTACACATTCAGTTTAAAATGAACACCCTATGTACCAAACACATGGTTTAAGATATAATTTCTTATACTTTAAAAGACCCCTGTGTTTCCCTACCTAATTGCATGTCCTCTCCCATCACCTGAAGGTAACAATTTACTGAGTTTTGGATTAATCAACTGCTTACACTTCTTTACAGTTTTATCACATATGTATCAATTCCTGAACAGTGCATAGTTTGGTTTTGCCTTTTTCTAATCTTGATATAAATGGAATCATATTGTTTGTATTCGTCTGTAACTTACATTTTTGCCCAGTATTATGATTTTGAGAATCATTTATGTTATTCTCTGTAGCTTTTAGTTCACTCATTTTCACTGGTATATAGTATTCCATCTTGTGAATTTACAATGTATTGATCCATTCTGATGTTAATAGACACTGGGGTTGTTTCCAAGTTTTGCTTTTCAAACATTACTTACTGTTAACATTTTTCAAAAGATTTTACATTTGAGAGAGAGAGAGCACGAGCAAGGAGAGAGGGAGAGGAAGAAGCCGACTCCACACTGAGCAGGGAACCTGATGGGGGGCTCAGTCCCAGGACCCTAGGATCATGACGTGAGCCAAAGGCTGGTGCTTAACTGATTGAGCCACCCAGGTGCCCCAGTATTCTCAAACTTTAATCCAAAAAGATCATGTTGTTTATTTCCACCAGTAATGAATGAAAATTCCCATTTCTTCACATCTTCACTAACACTTGATACTCTCAGACTTTTAAATTTTTGTCGGAACAGTAAGACCTGAAATTATATTTCATAGTTTTAATTTATATTTACCTGAATACTTATAAGGTTGAAGCTGGGCACCTTTGTATTTTTATGGGGTAATTGTGTTTCCTCTTATGTGAAATGCCTGTACATGTCTTTTTACCCATTTAAAAAATGGAGTGTTTGTTCTTATTAATACTTTAGAGTTCTTTACTTATCCTGAATATTTATCCTTTGTAGATTGTATGTGCTCCATTTATTTTCTCCCAGTATGTGACTTAGCTTTGTACTTCTTGTGTTTTGTTTGATGAAGCAGTAGATCTTAATTTAAGAAATTGAATTATGATTTTTCTTTGTTTTGTACTTTTTGTGTCTTTTCAAAGAAATTCTTTTCTGCCTCAAGTTATAAAGATGTTCTGTACTTTTTTAAAGTTTTCTAAATCTTTTTTTCATCACAATTATGTATTTGATCTATCTTTGATTTTTTTTTATGTGGTTTGTATCTTAGTCCATTCAGTTACTATAACAGAATACCATAGACTTGGTGGCTTATAAACAATGGAAATGTATTTCTCACAGTTCTGGAGGGTAGGGAGTCCAAAATCGAGGCACTGGCAGATTTGGTGTCTGGTGAGGGCCTACAGCCTGGTTCTCAGCCACTTTCTCTCTGCCTCCTCACATGGTGTGAGGGTCTAGGGAACTCTCTGTTGTTGGTTTTTTTTTTTAATTTATTATTGCTTTTTATTTCTTTCTTTTAGGTAGTGCTGTTTTAATGTATCTTTCTCCCCCGCCCCCGATTTCTTCCTTTGGATGCTTAGCCCATTCATTTTCATTCTTTCTTCTCTTATAACATAAACATTAAAGCTTTAAGTTTCTGTCTAGTACTACTTCAGCCACAACCCACACTTTTAAAAAGAAACTTTTTACTTTACAGCAGTTTTATATTTACAGAAAAGTTGAGAAGGTAATACAGAAAATTCCGTATACCCCTTATCTAATTTCTCCTTATTTTTTTTTTTAGATTTTATTTATTTATTTGAGAGAGAGAGATAATGGGAGGGGGAGGGGGCTCGATCCCAGGACCCTGAGATCACGACCTGACCCAAAGGCAGAAGCTTAACCCACTGAGCCCCTCAGGCGCCCCCTAATTTCTCCTTATTAATGCCATATGTCACTGTGATACATATGTCACAACTAAAAAATCAACATTAGTACATTATTATTTACTGAACTTGCTGCCTTATTCACATTTTGCCAGTTTTCCCCTCAGTGTCCTTTTTACTGCTTCGGAATCCCACCCAGGGATACCGCTTTACGTTTAGTCATCTTGTCTCCCTTGCCTCCTCTGGTTTGTGACAGTTTCTCAGACTTGCCTTGTCCTTGATGACTTTAAGAAGTACTGGTCAGGTTTTTTGCAGAATGCTCCTCAATTTGGATTTGTCCATTGCTTTTCTCATGGTTAGACTGAGGTCATAGGTTTTTGGTAGGAAAACTACAGAGGTAAAGTGCCATTTTTTGTCACAGCATATCAGAGGTACATGTTATAAACATGACTTGTCATTGTTGGTGTTAACCTTGATCACATGGCCAAGGTAGTGTTTCTTAGCTTTATCCACTATAAAGTTACTCCTCCATCCCCTGTCTTTTACATATTGTATATAAACGGATTGTAACTGAAGAAGATAGTATTAGGTACCCCTCCCCCAATTTGCTTCTAAAGAATATGGAAAAGGTAGGGGAGGGAGTAACTTTATAGCTGCATATATATCATATGCATATGATATCTATAGTACATATAGATATGTAAAGATAGGAAAATAAATATATATGTTTCATATATCTATCTGTATCAGAATGGCCTCATGGATATTTATTTTATACTTTGGGTTATAATCCAGTACTATATTATTTTCTTGCTCAAATTGTACCAGCTTTGATCATTGGGAGCTCTTTTGTGTTGGCTCTTGTGTTGTTTTTCCCTTTCTTTCATTCCTTCTTTTTTTTCCCCCCTGTGTCTTTTTGACATACCCAACCCTTTTGGTTTTTGAGGACTTCTTTACTTTCCAGTACTGCAACATGCTTTAGGCTCATTCTGTATATTCCCTTAGACCTAGAATCAGTCATGTCTCCAAGGAACCCTTCTTTCTCTTTTGGAGAGTGGTGTTAGAAGCCAGGATCAGAGCACCGGATGTGTTCATTGTTACTGAGGTATGTATGTGTACCTTTAGGCCCTCTTAGTGGACTGAACTAGAAAATAAATACGTGTACTTAACAGTGCACATAAGTACAGACTGTATGCACATAATGGTAACATGTAGGTATATTGTTTGATTTTTGTTTTATTTAAGAACTTTGATTTTAGTGCCTTTTTTTAAGGCCTTATTTTAGGTTGTGGACAGGGTAGGGAATCTAGTTGAAGGTAACTTCATGATATTGATATTTTGTCTTTTTTATGGAAAGGTTTTTTTTGGGGTGCCTGCCTGGCTTAGTTGGAGGAGCATGTGACTCTTGGTCCTAGGGGCTGTGAGTTCAAGCCCCATGTGGAAGGTAGAGATTACTTAAATAAATAAAACTTTAAAAAAAAAAAAAAAAGGTCTTTTTACCAAGACCCTTTTTAAGACAAAAATAGTCCTCAAGGCATGGACGTTTTGTTTCCAAAGTCCTATAACTGAAACGTTTAGAATATAGAATAAAATTTCCCTTAGCACCGAATACATTAAGTGTAGTTTAATTTTTTAGCATTGCCTACGGAAATCTTTTACATTGTATCTCTTGCCCACCTCACCTCCTACCATCTTCCCATCTTGCTTCCTTATATTCTAATCATACCAAACTGCTTGGCATTTCCTAAACTGCAGTGTGTACGCTCATATCTCTGGTGTTTACTTTACAGTATTCCTGCCAGATTGCCCTCCTCATGGATTCACCCAGAAGATTTCCATTTTTTTTCAAAAGTCAGCTCAGGTTGTAGATCTTCTATCAATCCCCCTCCTAACTTCTCCAGATATGTTTAGGACTGCCTTTAGGAGTTCTTTCTTCTATGTTAGTATTTCTCAGAGTATGATCTCAGGACTACTTGCAAGACTCTCTTGAGGTATTTTGTTAAAAGATACAGATCGTGGGGCCCAACCCCAGATCTTCGCAAAGGGAATAGTAGGAGGGGGGTGAATTTGCATTGGTGATAGTCTCCGTAGGTGATATGCAATATTTTTATATCCCACTCCAGTATTTTTAAATGAAAAATTGAAAACATACACAAAGTAGACAAATCTTCATGTGCCCATCACCTAGAGTTATCTAGATTTTGCCACATTTACCTCGTCTTCATCTGCCTTCCTTTTTATTTTTCCCAAAGTACTTTAAAGCAAATCATATTCATCAGAGGTCATTTCCTCCCTGCAGATTTCGACACACATTTTTTCTTATATAACTGCAATGCCGTAATCATAGTTATCAAAATTAACAATTTCTTGGTATCATCTAATAATACCAGTCAAAATTCAAATTTGTCCATTTTTCTGAGAATTGTTGTTTTTGCAGTTGGTTTTTTGGAATCAGAAGCCAAACAAGGACCGCATATTAAATGTAGTTATTATTACGTCTCTTAAATTTCTTTAATTTACAGACCCTACTCTCCAAATTGACTTATTGCAGGAACTGGGTCAGTTTTTGTGCAAGATGTTCAACATTCTGGATTTTTCTGTTTACTTCCTTGGGGTAATATTGAACTTATATGTGTCATGGTTTCTATAAGCGGAAGTTAGCTTTTGAATCTTGATTAGATTTATATTTAGCTTTTTTGGCAAGATCACTTCACAGGTGGTGCTGTGGCTTTATGCTGCATCAAGTCTGGCCCCAGTTTTAGTTATGCTAACTTAAGATTGATCAGGGGATTCAGGAGGTGACAGCCTTAGCCCTTCTTTATAAAGATGAACTATTCATATAATGGTTTTGTCTGTTGGTGATTAATATCTGAATTTATGTTGCTCAAGTTACAAATGGGTGGTTTTCGAACTCTGCATTCCTTTTATATTTGTTATCTGGAATCCTTCTATAAGGAAGAATTCCTCATCAATTTGGATTGTTTGGTTATCCCAGAGTATAGTTCAGACAGGAAAAGAAGGATGTATATTAATTCTTTCAGGATAAAGAATCAGTGCCCCAGTTATTTCCAGTGCTGTTTAATGAGTTTGGTATTTTTTAAAACATCATTTTGACCTCATTGATTTTTATAGATTCAGTGTATTTCATGTGTCATCCTTGCGCAGGGGCCAGGTTTATCTTCTCTGTATCATTCCAAATTTAGCATATGTGCTGCCGAAGCAAGCACAGATTCAACATATTTCTGTTACTTACAGTTGATTTGGTTTTTGAATTAGCCCATATTTTGCAAGTGAGAAGCCTTCTCATGATACTCCTGTGTTTTGTTTTGTTTTTTGTTTGTTATGACCCATTCACCTTTGAGAGCTTCCTTGCTTTCTGGTACGATAAGATGTCCCAGGCTTATACTGTCATTTACAATTTAGTTTTGAATGAAGAGTTAAATGTATATGTGTTTTAAAAATTCTGTGCGTGAATATTTCCTACTATAATTGAAAATTTCTTCAGATGGTATGAGATAGAAGTTTTCAGTAACTGTATTTCCTATAATTTAAAGTTGTTGCTGTATCTTAGTTATATCTTTTTTCATTGCTTTTATTTTAAAAATTTAATAACAGTTTAAGTAATCTTTCTTATTTTTGTACATGCATTTTTTTGGCCATATATAATAGTCCAAAGCTACTTCTACAGTGTACACAGGTTCTCAGATTACTTATTATTTATTTATATTTTGCTCACATGGCCAAATATGTGTGATGAGTAGTCTTAAATAATTTTTACTTATTTCAGTTAATTTATTTTAATCATTTCACATTAGTAAAAAAGAAAAATTTTGACAATTGGGAGTGAGTTATTTGCAAATACTCGTTAAATAAGCTCTATTCACTTTCTATAGTTATGGCATCTAGTAGGCTAAGAAGTACATTATCTCTCCCATAAACACCCAATGGGTAGGCAGTTTCGCTGCTTGAGTATTTGAAGCACTGCTAGGGCAAATAACTCTACAACCAAAAAAATTAAATACAATAAAAATTTCAAAACCACTTGATAAAAAACAATTTCAGCTTTATTTCACTGCATATAATACAAGAACCTTAAACTGAGGTGTTCAACTTGAATTTATCTTTTCTGCAAAATATTATCCTCTTCTAGTATTTACTGGTTAAGTTGGTGATTCTCTCCCCCAAAATAGTTATCCAAACACACCTCCTCACTTTCCCACCTCCCACTGTTTCTGCCTTGATTCAGGCCTCCACTGTTTCTTTTTCCAGAGCCTGTAGCATCTTTCCAACTAGTTTTGCTTCCTTTAACCTCATCTTCATTTCAACACATTCTTCATACTGATACCAGAGAGATTCTTCAGCAAAGAAATCTGTTGATGTCAATGTCTTCTTTAAAACCTTTCAGTTATTTTCTACTTCCCTGGTCACTTCCCCACTTCTTAGCATTGAACACAAGCCTGCCCTTCCCAGACTTAGCCTTCCCTACATGTGCTCTTTGGCCCAACTCCTAAAGTTTTCCCAACATATCATTTGGTCTTGGCCTTTATAATTTTTTATATGCTAGCTTTTTTAGTAAAAGCCCTACTTCCTTATGTGCTGCCTTTCTCACCTTATTCATCCTTTATGCCCCAGTTCATGAGTATTTTACTTGGGAAGACTTTTTTTTTTTTTTTTTAAGATAGGGTGCAAGCTGGAGGAGGGGGGAGGGGCAGACGGAGAGAGAGAATCTTAAGCAGGCTTCACACCAATGTGGGGCGCGATCTCACAACCCTGAGATCACGACCTAAGCCAAAATCAAAAGTCGGAAGCTTAACCAACTGAGCCACCCAGACGCCCCACTTGGGAAGACTTCTGATAATCCTCATACCCATCAGCAAGGGTCACTTTTTTTTTTTTTTTTGGTCATCACTGTTCCTTAAATATAACTCCATTTTAGCCCCATCATACTGCATTAAGTCAGTTGTGTACATGTCTAGCTCCTCTGTGAGCTGAACTCTTTGTGAGGGTAGATGTAATGTCCTTATTCCTCTTTGTGTCCCCAGCAAATAAGAGAAACTCTGGAAAGAAAAAATATTGTTACATATATGGGCCTAAAGGCTAATTAACAGTCTCCAAGAAATGAGCAAATATTTTTAGTCAATTTACTTATAGAAAAGATTTAAGTTCTCTGATTTATTTTTCTCTTTTAATTTTTTTTTACAAGGGATTTTTGCTTTGATTTTTAAATCTACGAATGAGGAAAGATAAACACCTAAAACACAAAATGTTGGCTAAATAATCATTGTTAACACTGAGAAAGAAATTTAACGATCCAGATCTTTATTATTTGCTATGGTAAAGATTTTGAGAATATAAGTTTTATTTTATATTCCCCTGTTATATTTATAAATAAAAGTAGCAAGTCTGGGCTCAAGATAGGACAAAGTACACTCTAGAAGCCTTTCTAATTCTTCGGAGAGCCATTAGCTAGAAAAGGCTATGAAAAATTAATCAGAATTCAACATAGTGTTTTCTGGCAGTTTACCCATGGGGTTGCTGAATACACTTAGAGGATTCATGTATCACACAACTAGGAATTGATATAGACCTGATCCCTTTGTTTTTTCAGATTCCACAAAATCTGGCAATAATAGCCAACAAAGTTGCTTCTGAATCTGTTAGAAACCACTAGAGACAAAACGGGCCATCAAGATAGATGCAGGCAGTCTTGAAAGAAGGTTTAAAATTCAATGTGGCATCATTAGTTGAATATGATGATTATACCTTAAAAGGATTACTGTCATGATCACATAAAATTCTTATTCATGGCTCTCATTAATTCCTTAGTGAAGTTCTTACATTTGCTAACTTAAATTACCTAAAGTAATTATATTTTTTAAAGTATATGAAGTTTTTGGGGCACCTGGGTGGCTCAGTCGGTTAAGCATCTGCCTTTGGCTCAGGTCATGATCCCAGGGTCCTGNTACTTAAATTACCTAAAGTAATTATATTTTTTAAAGTATATGAAGTTTTTGGGGCACCTGGGTGGCTTAGTCGGTTAAGCATCTGCCTTTGGCTCAGGTCATGATCCCAGGGTCCTGGGATTGAGCCCCACGTTGAGCTCCCTGCAGACTCGGCGGGGAGTCTGCTTCTCTCTCTGCCCCTCCCCCTGCTCGTGCTCTCTCTCTTTCACTCTCTCAAATAAATAAATCTTTTAAAAAAAGTATATAAAGTTTTTGATATCAATAAATTTAAGTATAAAATATTTTTGAAAACTGTATATAAGGGAAAACCCATATCTAGTGTATAAACCCAATTCTAAATGCTTATTATAATTGGTCTGTCTGTGTCTCTGTCTCTCTCTCTCTGTATCACACGCGCACACACACACACACACACACACACACACACACACCCTCCCTATACACCCTCAGTGAATATCAGCTATTGAGGACTTCTGAAGGCTGTCATAAGATTTGGCAGGGTAACCTATTCTGTATGGTCTTGAATAATTTGGATCATTTGATCTATTAAATACCTTGAGTACCACTTAAATGGAATGGAACACTTTAGCTGTAACACTATCTCATAGAAAAGAAGTGTTTTTTATTCTGTCCGCATAGGAAATGTAATACTACTTCTGTCGGCTCATTAAATCTCTTAACAGCATCTTCCTTAAAAGAATAAAGAGCAAAGTCTGTATTTCAGGAATTGTTGTTCTTATCTTGAAATATTTACTGTTGTCCATGCTTTTCAGGTTTTGAAGTATTATTTTTTTTTAAGGGAGTAAAATAACTTATTAGTCTCTTGTATGAATAAACCTTGTGATCCTAATTTGACAGGTTTAAGATATGGTAAAAGTTAATATTTAGAAACTCAGAAGAACAGCTGGCATTGTGCATTATTTTCTATTTAAGCCTAATTCTTTGTGTGATTAATTTACCTGATAGGTTTTTTTTTTTTTTTTAAGATTTTATTTATTTATTCGACAGAGATAGAGACAGCCAGCGAGAGAGGGAACACAAGCAGGGGGAATGGGAGAGGANGGAAGAAGCAGGCTCATAGCGGAGGAGCCTGATGTGGGGCTTGATCCCATAACGCCGGGATCACGCCCTGAGCTGAAGGCAGACGCTTAACCGCTGTGCCACCCAGGCGCCCCTAATTTACCTGATAGGTTTGTCTATTAGTAACCATCAGTGAGTAAAACGGTTTGAATTTAAATTTCTAAAATTTTATGCATCGTGCAAGGTGTCAAATTTAGCCAACATTTGAATTACATGTGCCAGAATTATAAGCAGTATCAAGTTTGTTTGTTTAGTTGGTACAGCCACTCTGGAAAACAGTGTGGAGGTCCCTTAAAAAGTTAAAAATGGAGCTACCCTATGATCCAGCCATTGCACTACTGGGTGTTTACCCCAAAGATACAGACGTAGTGAAGAGAAGGGCCATATGCACCCCAATGTTCATAGCAGCATTGTCCACAATAGCTAAATCGTGGAAGGAGCCGAGATGCCCTTCAACAGATGACTGGATTAAGAAGCTGTGGTCCATGTATACAATGGAATATTACTCAGCTCTCAGAAAGAACGAGTTCTCAACATTTGCTGCAACATGGACGGCACTGGAGGAGATAATGCTAAGTGAAATAAGTCAAGCAGAGAAAGACGATTATCATATGATTTCTCTCATCTATGGAACATAAGAACTAGGATGATCAGTAGGGGAAGAAAGGGATAAAGAAAGGGGGGTAATCAGAAGGGGGAATGAAACATGAGAGACTATGGACTATGAGAAACAAACTGAGGGCCTCAGAGGGGAGGGAGGTGGCGGAATGGGATAGACTGGTGATGGGTAGTAAGGAGGGCACGTATTGCATGGTGCACTGGGTGTTATAAGCAACTAATGAAGCTTCGAACTTTACATCGGAATCCGGGGATGTACTGTATGGTGACTAACATAATATAATAAAAAATCATTTAAAAAAATAATAATAAAATAAAATAAAAACAGAAAAAAAAAGTTTGTTTAAACCATAGCATTTCCCCACTCTGGTTATATACAGTTCATTTGATTCTACATATAAAAATCTATTTTAGTTCTGTCTTTATATGTTGAATGGTTTCTGCATTAAGGGTTTATGCTCCTGAAATCATCCAAACTCTAGCCTTACCACTACCCCTTTTCAGTCTTAATTCTAACAAAGAAATATTTTATCCCTTTCACCCCTGCAGCCCCAAGGCTTTGAGTATACCGTGAATGTCATGGATTTAGAGTGAAAAGTAAAGAGAAGATGATTCTAGAACTAGATAAACAAGGCCCTGCCCAGTTAGATCATCACTGTCCCTCCAGTAGACAAGGGAACATGTAATTATAATTCAGTATGACAAACTGATAACAAAAACGCGGTGTCCAGTACAAGCATTAGCAAAGAATAAGGCCCCTGTAAGCAGAGACTGTTTTTGGTTTCTCACTATGTATCCAGCACCAACAGAGTCTGATACTTAATAGAGTCAATAAATCATTTAAATGAATGAGAATAATTCTCCCTTAGAAAGAGGCAAGAAACAAGGAAGTCTTCCCAAATGAGGTGAGAGCTGGGCTTTGGAAGTCAGACAGGTAGATGAAGGGGTTAAGAGAATGAATGATAGGCATGGAGAACAGTGTGAGTGAAGCTGCATGCCCTGTTTTAGCAAACTGCAAATAGTTTGAATTGCTTCAGCATAAAGTGTAAATTGAAGAGCAGCCAGAGATGGAGATATATTAGTGAAGAATTATGTTGTTTCCATGGGTTTCTTTGAAAAACAAAGAACATTTTTTAAAATAATCTGATTAATTTACTTTCCAGAACACTTTCTAAAATGTGTTTCTGTGTACCTAAACCTCAAAGGGCTTTGATATTTTTAAAAAGTTAATTAAACTTATTGTTGATTAAATATTTTCATTTTAATATTATCTCTAGCATTTTAGCTGTATGTTGGATTTTTAGTAAATTTGTCATTTTATAAATTTTACTTTATAATGTTGAATGAAAATGATTTTACCTTTTCAGATTATAGAGATTTATAGTGCTGCATTTGTATTTATTATATGCCACTGTTTATTAAAGTGCAACAGCATACTTCAAGTCAGGTGTTCTATGGAAGCCCATTCTGTGATTAGATACAGTTTGTGGGCATTTTCCTTATGCTGATGGGGCTACTAGGGCACTCCTCAGACTCCCAAGTTTGACAATCTAGGGTTTAGTGGAAAGAGCTATGGCCCAGACACCAGGAGGCCCAGGTTCGGTATTTATAACATTGCTAGTTAGCTATAGGATCATGGCTGTTTCCTTTTTTCATTTGCTAAATAGTGGGGCTGAGTTAAATGACTTCTAAAGTCCCTTTTATTTCTAAAATTCTGTGGTTTTGTAAATCTGTAGCTATAGTTCATATGATTCCGGAGCCTTGGACAGGAACGTAACCCCAATTACAGTGACATTTTCCAGTAGGACATCTTGTGAAAACAGGGGCTGTCTACACTGTGTTTTCTAAAATATACTTTCATTTTGGGGCACCTGGGTGGCTCAGTCAGTTAAGCATCTGCCTTCAGCTCAGATCATGATGCGGAGTCCTAGAATTGAGCCCTTCATCAGGCTCCCCACTCAGTGGGGAGTCTGCTTCTCCCTCTGGCCCTCCCCCTTCTCATGTACTCTCTCTCAGATAAATAAAATCTTAAAAAAAATATATATATATATGTATATATATACTTTCATTTTTTAAATTTAGCTCTATGTGTGAGATATAGTTTTTCTTTTTATAAGTACTTTTTTTTAAAAAATAAAAAAGATTTTATTTTTTATTTTTAAGTGATCTCTATACCCAGTGTGGGGTTTGAACCTTACAACCCAGAGATCAGGTGTCACCTGCTCCGCTAACTGAGCCAGCCAGGTGCCCTGAAATAAAGTTTTTCTTATTAAACTTTTATAATTAAAAGTTCCTTTTTCTTCCCAGGTTATATTAGAGATCTTGGTAGGATAGGTAGAGATATCTAGCAAGTGATTTGAAGTGTGTGTCTAAAACTCAGGAGAGAAGTCAGGAGTAGTGGTAGATTTGTAGTCATCTACGTAGATTATAGTTTAAAATGTGGAAGCAAATGAGATTGGGGGGAAGAACAGAAGAAGGGAGTAAACAAACAAGGATAGAATCCACACTTCATTGATAGAGGAAAATAAGGAACTCCACAAGAAAATGGAAAAGGCGCAAGGAAATAAGTAGAATAGATTGTGTCACAGATAGGAAAAGAGAATTTAAAAAATGAAGACTTGACTGACAGCCCCCCAAGAAAAAGCACACCATGTGGTGTTAGGATTCACTGATAAATGAAGATAAATCAGCCATGAAGGGAAAGGGTATCAGAGAAGACAGTTTAAGCCAATGGGTGCATGCAATTCAATTAATAAAAATAAAACTTTTATAAGCAGAATCAGACCTGTAAATACAGAGAACAAACTGATGGTTGCCAGAGGGGAGGGGGCTAGAGGGATGGGGTAAGTGGGTGAAGCGGAGTGGGAGATGCTTCTGGTTGTGGAATGAATAATCAAGGGAATAAGAGGCACAGCATATGGAATATAGTCAGTGATATTGTCTGTGTGGTGACAGATGGTAACTACACTTGTGAGCACAGCATAAGGTATAGAGAAGATGAATCACTGTTGTACACCTAAAACCATTGTAACATTGTGTGTCATCTATACTCAAATAAATTAAACATTTGTCAAGTTCCAGTTTAAAAACAAAAAGTTGGGTTTAGTCTTGTTAAGTGTTGAAGGGAATGAAGTTTACATTAGTTACACACATTAGAGTATGATGGCAGGGAGAATAGCAAGCACTGAGCTGAGAAACACAAATTCTGGGCTCTACGTCCAGACTGTCCATTATTTTAATTGTACATCCATTCAGTCATCTCATAGGGTGGAGAGATTGATAAATCAGTTACAATCAGGTTGGTAATTGCTATACCGACTATGACCAAAAATGATTGGACAAATGATTTAAGCCTTTTGGGGCTTCATTTCTTCATCTATAAAATAATAATAATAATAATTTGCTTTAAACCTCATACTTGATGTAGCACTCCCCGCCACAGTTGTGAATTGTTGTATTATCTGCCACCCAGGCACCCCTCAATGTATGTTTAACATACATTTCAGAAATTCATTATATAGTATGCGTCTATTAAAATGTCCCCCTACACTGAGGCTGTCATACCCCATCTGCTAATGAGGTCTTCTAGGACAGACCATACTACATGCTCTTGGCCAGGGAGTACTGTGCACTTTCCTTGAGAGGGCTCTGCCACTCTTTAGTAGAGTTGAGCATATTTTAAAATATATATCATCTGTCTCCTGGAACTGATTTTTCTGCCATTTTTTAAAAGTAGGGAATAGGGGCGCCTGGGTTAAGCATCTGCCTTTGGCTCAGGTCATGATCCCAGGGTCCTGGGATCGAACCATGTGGGCTCCCTGCTGGAGAGTCTGCTTCCTCTCCCTCTGCCTGCCGCTCCTCCTGCTTGTGCTCACTCGCTTGCTCTCTCTCAAATAAATAAAGTCTAAAAAAAAAGATAAATTAAAGAAGGGAATAGTTGTGACCCATAGTGAGTGGCAAAGGATGCAAGTAATGACTGTTGTGCTGGTTATTAAAATGTAAGTTCTACAGAGGCCAGTGGCCTGATGGGCCTCCAAAGAAATGGTTGAGGAAAATGCAGGTAAATGTTGTTAGGCTTTTGTGAATGAGTGACCACCAAATTATCTTCCTAAGGCAGAGGCAGTCACAGATAGTCTCAAGTGACCATTTTGTGTCCTTTGATATAAGGTGACCTTGTATTTAACAAACATTTATCAAGTTCATATTACATGCCCTGCCCAGTGCGAGGTGCTGGTGTTACATTGATGAATAAAAGAAATCCCTGTTGGATTTTATCATTTAGTAGGAAAGATAGAGTGAAACAAGGGCAAGAGACCTGTGGGAGGTCAGTTTTGCCCAAGCAGTATATTGAGTGATTGTTCTGACTACTACTGGTTCTTGATGAAAACCGTATAAACTGCATCTTTTATTCCCAGCTTCGCTTCTCCCTCCCTCTCTGCATTCCCACACCTCAGGGTAACGAAAAAAATATATATTGCAGTTTGCAGTTGGGTATCTGAATCTCCAGGAGCATGTTACTAAGCATGTATGGTGTATATAGCTGGGAAAAAAGTTGAGAACTCCCGAGTTCTGGGTCATAGCATTTAAATCTGTACTTGTAAGCCAGACCATGTTCTTGAGTACACATCTACATTTTAATTACTTTGCTTTTCGTTTATAGGTCCAGGGGCAAGTCCATCCGACTCTCGAGTCTAGTGATGATGCCCTTCAGTATGTTGAGGAGTTAATTTTGCAGTTATTGAATATGCTATGCCAAGCTCAGCCCCGAAGTGCTTCAGATGTAGAGGTATGTTAAATTTTGCCTTGTAGTTACTTCATACACACACATCTAATCTGTGTACTTACTGTAATGTTAATGAAAGAGTTTGCTCTTCAAGTTCACAAAATATGTATGTGGTATTAAAAAAGTGAAGACTGGATTTATTCTAACTTTGTATTAAGTATCTGATAACTCGTATATGTTTTAGCTGTCCAGTTATTCCATGTTTTGCTTTTCATCTGGAATGAACTTCTGTTGACCTCCAAACACTATTTCTTGATGCAAGAATTTTATACACACACACACAGCTTTAAAAGTGGAATATGTTCAAGTGTTTCGTTTGTTTTTAAAGCCAACTGTCATTTAAAAAACATATCATTTAGGGGTGCCTGGGTGGCTCAGTTGATCAAGCATCTGACTCTTGATTTCAGCTCAGGTCTTAATCTCAGGGTCATGAGTTCAAGCCCTGCTGGGCATGGAGCCTTCTTAAAAAAAAAAAAAAAAAAAAAGAAACAAACAATTAAAAAAAAACATGTCAGTTAATCTTTTGATCTTCACTTGTTACATGTATTTTATTTTTTATTTTTTTATTTATTTTTTCTTAAAGATTTTATTTATTTATTCGACAGAGATAGAGACAGCCAGCGAGAGAGGGAACACAAGCAGGGGGAATGGGAGAGGAAGAAGCAGGCCCACAGCAGAAGAGCCCGATGTGGGGCTCGATCCCGTAACGCTGGGATCACGCCCTGAGCCGAAGGCAGACGCTCAACCGCTGTGCCACCCAGGCGCCCCTGTTACATGTATTTTAGATACTATGTGAACTCCTTCCCACCAATTGGAAGGAGAAGGAAACATAAAAATGTAGGAAGTTCTGGAGTCTCTTATTAAGATGACATGGCCCCTGTCTTTTTAGGGTTTCTAGTTTGGAGGAGATACAGATAGGAATATGGGCAATAACATTATGTGATGTGCATAAAGTGTATGTGGGAAACCATAAAAGGGAAAAACTAATCACATAGGCTTTGGGGCTTATGGATTAGCTTCCCATTAGAGGCAAATGAAGGAGTTAAAAATCTGAGAAGAAAAGAAAGAAGGTTTGAAGTTCCAACTGTAGAAAAGGGAGATAAAGCTGGAAATACAAAGTTTTCTGGCAATGATGAAGGATCATATGACTTCAGTAACCTTGAATGTATACTAGTACAAATCTTCGGGTTTCTCTGACATATCTTTTGCAGTACTCAAATGTGGCACAAAAAAGATAGTTGAGTTGAATGGTATTTCACCATGGATATACAATGGAACAGTAGGCCAGGGAATGGGGGAAACTGATAATAGCAGTGCTTTACAACCTTTCAGAACACAACACACATAAGAATGTAACAAAGATTTTATCACAAACAGTGGCTGGGTAGGAGGTATATCTAAATACCCCAGGCCCTGCTTAGTTCCCCAGGGGGCTGAGGGATTGCTATATGGGCATATCCAATGAGAAATTTCTGAAAAGAGATCAGAGAACCTAAACTGGATAGGAAAAAAAGGTGAAATGTAATAATGGCTGCTATTTGAGTGCTTGCTATAGTATCATGCACTGTTCTAAACACTTCCATGTTTCATGTTTTATTTAAAGTTTTTAATAACCCCATAAAGATGGTGCTGTTTTTTTCCCTTACTAGAATGTAAGCTCTAAGGTTATTTTTCTTGTTCACTGCCGAATTCCTAGCCCCTAGAACAATGTCTGGCACTGAGAAGGCACTCAGGAAATACATGTTGAATGAATAAATGTGGAAACTGAAGCACAGAGAGGTTAAATAAATTGCCCTTGCCAAAGGTCACAGCTAATAAGTAGTGAAGCCAAGACTCTAACCCAGAAAATCTAAGCTTTTTGGATGTACATTCCAACTTAGCTATTCTGCCAGGAGAGGGCAAGTAAACTGGAAAAACATACAGGGAACTAGTGTATTAGATTTCCCAATAAGGTCAGAGAACTGATAACACTAGAATACCTGAGTGAGAGAATTAGAAGAATAGATTGAGATCAGAGACAAAGTTGTAGGAATTTAAGATTTCCTCAGTAACACAGTTACAAAGCAGGATGTGGCCATGTGATGGTGGCTGGGCTAGAAGCAAAGGTCCCCAAGATGAAGTATTCAAGGAATTAAGAGACCAGGGTTTTTTATGTGTCCTTAATAAAGATGATAAAGTCACACAGGATGATGGCAAGATTTTACATGACCCAGAAACAGCTTGGGGAGTGGAAAAGATGTTAAATTCACCTTCAAGTGGGTTTTGGGACAAGGGCAGTTTTTGCTCTAGAAGTCTTCAGGGAAGATACAGGTTTCAGCTGAAGCAAAGAGGTATTTAAAAACATTGAATTACGGGGGTTGTGGATGTAGAAAAGATTGTGTACAACAGAATAGTAATTCACTTTGATTTCTTAAGTAATTCAAAGTAGGTTTCATACATTTTTATCCCATTTTTTCCATTGAATTATAAGGTCAGCTATCTTGTATTCATGATTTCCTATAGGCACTTAATTACATTGGGATTCATTGGGATTACATTGGGATTCAGAATAGATCTTGAATAGAACTGGTTGTCTGACTCTTCTCATGAATAAGTCCAGTTCCAGTTGCTCTTTTGGGTCCTAGTTAGGTTCTCCCACAGTGTTTATAAAATGCAGCACTCGGCCTTGTGCCTACTGTATTAGAATAGGGTTACAGATCTCATTTTGCTTCTCGTTCTGATGTTAGATGACATTCCAGGAATTTGCTAGTTTGGTTACATTACAACTCAAATTCAGCTCTTTCTAGATATCTTGTACTATATACCTGTGTTTACCTAATTTCCTCCTTTTAATTAATGTAGAAACTAGTATATAATTTTCCAATATATAAGGAGATCTCCATGAATACTTGAAAATTGCTGAGTCTCTCAGTCTTTCACTTGTGCAGATTTAACCAGTATCTAGGCCCTCAAGACTCTAAATAATGAGGATATTTCATAGCTTCTTAGTACTAAGAAAACTTCTGAGATATTGAAGATATATGTTTACCCTATACCCTATCTTGTGTTATTTTTTTAAACACTTAACCTGGACCCTTAAAATAGATGTAGCCATGTGATATACCAGTGAGCTGGCTTTGGGCTTGGGAATGGTCGGGAAAGAGAATATACGACAGTAATAGAATCTGACAGAATAGCAGTCAGTTGTGTAATAGGCATTATAATTTCAGAATACTGTTATATACATATTTATGTCTTTACAACAACCCTGTAGAGTAGGTATTCTCCTTATTTTATAGGTTAGGCAACCCTCAGAATGGTAGAATAGATTTTTTAAAAAGGTGGAAACCTGGGTCTTTTCCATTCTTTCTAAATCTTTCTAAAGAATACATTTTGGGGGCGCCTGGGTGGCACAGCGGTTAAGCCTCTGCCTTCAGCTCAGGGCGTGATCCCGGCATTATGGGATCGAGCCCCACATCAGGCTCTTCTGCTATGAGCCTGCTTCTTCCTCTCCCACTCCCCCTGCTTGTGTTCCCTCTCTCGCTGGCTGTCTCTCTCTCTGTCGAATAAATAAAAATAAAATCTTTAAAAAAAAAAATAAATAAAGAATACATTTTGATTACTTTAAAGTATAAATATAATTTAAAGTAGAATAGCAATTCTTGCTTAATATTTGGCCCCAAGGGGATTTGTTTTAATGAAAAAGTGAAAGTGAGTTTTACTTGCCTTGTAGTTTTAGGAAAATAGATACTTCAAAAGTGCTTGAAAACTGATGGATAATATACATATCTATAATCTTGCTTATGTTATTTAGCATTTTTGATAAATTGTACTACAGATAATCACAGATTATAAACTATCGTAGTCCACATGAAAGGGATTTCATTTTATTGATGTAGCCAAAATTCACTAATCCATGCCACCAATATTTGAGTATCTATTCTCTGTCAGACAGTGTTTGAAATGAGTAAGGAAGCATTTATACGAGTGCTGTGGGAGTGTAGAGGAAGGGTATGTGTTATTTGTTTCTGTCTTTTCAAAATAATTTAATATTTAGAAAATAGGTATAAAATTGCTCCCGTGTGGTTTATTCCCCCTCTCTCCATTTTCTATATTTAATCTTTTTAGAAAATAGAGCAAAAGATAATAGTATTTTTTCCATGTCCCTGGTAAAGTATATTTAATTTCTTTTTTTTCCCTGTAATTTCTTAGGTCTCATCCTTTCATAATTATACTTGTTCTTTCCCTCTTTCTCTCTGGTTAACTAGACTGATTTCCATTTGTTAATGTCTTTCCTCTTTCCCTTTCTGGCTTGTGTCCTGTATTTAACCAACTTTTATTTCTTATGTCACTGATGCACTTTCTTCTCATTTAACTCAGGCTTTCTTGGACTAATTAGATTTTTTTTTCTATGAACCAAATTGTAAAGTTTAAAAAGTTTGCTTTACTTTTCCATTCATTTTGTTGTTGTTGTTAACTTCTTTTCCTTCACATCCTACAGAACCCTTGTAATTTCGAAGTGTTCTGTTAGCATTTAGATTTCCCAAGTAATTTCTATTTTCTACCTTTCTAGCATCCCCCTCCCTAAATTCTCCCACAGTAAGCCTTTATTACTATTAATGGGACTTCAAAAGTATGTAGGGGTCCGAATACTTGCACTGAAGTATGTGTGTGGGAATTTTTACAGGTCCTAGAATATTTGTACTGGAAGTGATCTGCAAGGATATCTATTTAGACCTTTTTATTATGTAAAGGAAAAGACAGGATTCTGCTAATAAGAGACTGCTGAATCTCAAACCTAGCTCTGTATCTCAAAATTTTCCCAAAGCCACTAGATATTAATGAAGGTGGAATTTCTCATTTCAAACAAATTATTAGTCTTAAAGTAGCAGATTAATAGAATTCTAATTCATGAGTCTTCCGTTGATCATTTCTCCTTGGGCTCTTTAAAAAACGTTAAAATACATAAAATAATCATAAAAATTTATTTTGCTCTATTAAATTTGCCACTACAAGAGATAAAGTAATTCTTTCAACTTGGCCTTTTCACATTCGAGGCATTTTGTTTTTTTTTTAAACCCTACCAGTCTTTTCCCATACATTCTGACCCCGGTTGTTACCTCCTAAGTATATAGTTGGTAATTTGATTCCAGTAATACACTAATAAGTAAGTTTAAAATGTATTTTTCATCAATATTGTTTTCCTTTTCTTGCCTTCTCTTTTATCATTCCTGATTTTCTTTCCCCTTCTTTCTTAAAACAATAGATAAACTTGGAATTAGGTGGATAAAACTGAGATGGGAAGGGATTGCTGTTCTGTTTTCTTCCACCTCAACCCTTGTCTCCAGTTTGCCTCTGTAATTCCACCAGTGACTTTTTTCCCCCAAAGACATATGTTCAGTATATTTAGAATTGTCATATTGAGTTCAGCCTCTCTTCTTTTCTGCTTTTCTCTCACCACTGTATACCAGTGCTTTTTAAGATTCTAGGTTATGACCCATTAGTAAGTCATAAAATCACTTTAGTGCATTGCCCAACTAACGTTTTTTAAATGAACAGAAAATATCAGTATGTTGCGTATAATAAGGGCAGGTTCTGTTTTATGAACTTTTTTCCAGTTTAGTATGTGTAAGGATATAATATGAAATGAATTAAGAATTCATTATTTCTTACTGTGAGTTGAGGAAAAAAAGAAAAAGAAATTAGCCACCCACAGGGCCATCCCATTATAAGGTTTGTACCATGGTTCTACCCATTTAATTAACCACAGGTTAAACCCATCACTGAATTTTTAAATTAGAAGCCTTAGTTAAGTTAGTCCTAAATCTCTTAATTGTTATTTTTGGAATCGTGAGTCATTTCCTGGGAAAAAGGAAAAGAATTTTTGCTTTGGTTATTCCTTTCCACCCTTTCCCCCTTCCCTTTCCTCTTTGTCACCTGCCAAACTCCCCCCAATATTTTGGACCTTTGTATTGTGTGTATTATATGAGGTAGAGTGTCCTGGCAAATAGCTTTTCAACTAGACATTTCATTTGCACACTCCATTTGTAACTACAGTAATTTCTTTCAACACACTTCTAATTTCATTAATTAGAATTGAAACGATCACTTCTTATGTTTGGCAGCTGATTTAGCCTTGAGCGTAGATGAAGAGAAAATTTCTTTAACTTGAATGGGTTAAACTATTCTTACTTTATAAATTTGTTCTTAACGCGTCCTGAATCAACATGTTTTTACCCCCAGAGTATCACATGGCAATCTTTTTTATTTTCCATTTTAATAACAACTGAAAAAAGTTTTTATTTAGACTTAAAAAAATCAGGAGTGATGTTTAATTTTATCAGGTTTTCCATACTACTAGTGATATACATGTGTTTAAATTATGTTAATAGCGACCTCTACTGGTTATAACTATGGTATCCTGAAAGTGGAATTCTAATACTTGAGAGAATGGTTTGAAGTGAATTACATTAGTAAAAGTAGGGAAATTCAGCTTTTATATTAACATGAGTTCCTTCACTTCCAGTAGAAATTCTAACCGAATAAGTGCTAGAAATCTAAGTGAAGTATTTTGTTAAAAATTAATGACCTATGAAGGATTCAAACTCTAATGATGAGCTATAGTGTATAAAAATCACTGTTACCAATGTAAACCCTTGATTTCCATGATGTGTAAATAGTTTCGAAGTCAGGTACTTTCGCATGATGAATAAAGTAAAGAAAAAAATTCTTAGAGGTTTCAAGTTCAAAATGCTACTTGAGTTTGGTGTTAAAAGGACAAATGAAGGACTGAGCTTAGGTCTTGTTCCTTGAGACTTTATATAAGCCATGGTTATTCTAATCATTCTTGTCATTAGCTTTATCACAGTGAAGTTGAAATTCAGAATGTGATTTCCCCCCTAGATAATACAAGGGATGCTTAGTCTCTTAATTGCCTAATTAAGAAACCAATACATTGACAGCTATAGTTTTCTCTTAGCTTAAGTATGTTTGCAGTATAAATTATACCATATGTGAAAAGCCTGCTTTGGGGGTTCTTTGATTTTAAAAGTAAATTGTAAGTGAAGAGCACTATTTAATATATTTGTTGCTTAGTTGTTATTTTCCTATTTTCCAAGGAACGTGTTCAAAAAAGTTTCCCTCATCCAATTGATAAGTGGGCAATAGCTGATGCCCAATCGGCTATTGAAAAGAGGAAGCGAAGAAACCCTTTATCTCTCCCAGTAGAAAAAATTCATCCTTTACTAAAGGTAAAGCTGAAATACTGCCTTCTTGCCTTTGAAAAGCAAAATAAAACCCATGATTTTTAAGAATATATTTTATGGATGACAGTAAATTGAAGAGTAAAATTCTCTCATTTTAATTTTTCCAGGAATTCATGTCATGGGGAGGGATGATATGATAATAGGAAAGTATAAGCTGGGCAAAATGATTTAAAGAAATTTCATAACAACAAAAATATGCAAATTGAAAGGACTAAGAAAAGTTATAATTGTGGATTTTGTTCATTACAGGTGTTACTAGAACCTCAAAGAGAATTTATAAAACTCCTTTCTTGTTGGTTAGACCTAAGTGTCCCTATAAGTCCTTCAAATCGTCAGATGTGTAAGGACCTCTTTGAGTCTGCCACAGGGCTATGTGTAATCTTTGAGCAAAAACTTTCTAAAGGTTACCTAAACTACCCAGTCCCACTCCTCATTTATATCAGTCAGCTGAATCTCTCCAGAACTAGTAGAAAGAATAATTACTGGAAACTCTAATAATGCTATTTCTGTTGATTTAATAAGACAAGCAAACTCATCAAAAATATAGGTACTATAGTAATTAAAACTTTGATAATACTTTTGATATCAATAATTTTTGTATGTACTATAGTACAAGCAAAATGCTAATGCTTGCATACATTATCTCTAAGTTTTATTACTCCACAAAGTTACTATTCTCATCCCCAGTTTTTAGATGAGGTAACTGAGGCAGAAAGTGATTAAGTGACTTTTAGTCCATGTTCACAGGGATCAGAGTGATAGTGTTAGGAAACTTAGGTCTGTTTGATCTTGTCCACGATTTCAGATTAACACTTGGATGATGTTTAAGACTGTCAAAGGGTTATGTTTTGTACTTGGGTTGTTGGAATAGAAATATCTGCCTGTATCTTACTGGTCTGAGGAAGTAAGTGCAAGTTATAGAAAATTAAGGAACTATTAGCAATTGCATACTTCTTTATAATTCTCTTTTTATGATTCTTACTAGCCATATATTGAATTATAGTTTAAGAGAATTAACAAATTGAGGTATGTGCATGATGTATTAATGATCCTAAACTTTGGATTTTATGATCTAATTATGGATATCATTCAATTTATTAATACATTCTCAAACTATATCTTATACTCTTATTATTATACTATAACCATTTAATAGTTTTTACATGTCTTTAAAGGTAAATGCCACCTGTCCCCAACTTAAGTAGATTTCTTATTTCAAAGTTTTTTTTTTTAAATCAGATTGTTTAGAAAATAGACTTTGTTTTCCTGTAGGCCCCACAAAATCCCATACTTTCTTTGAAGTCTAATAATACTATTTAACATGCCCTTAATAACCACTGTTGTTCAGTAGAACATAGCATGATTTTTTCCCCCGAAACAGTTATAGATACCAGGAATGTGCCATTAGGGTTTTGGGATCCCAGGTTCCTTTGGAAAGAAGAATAGAGGTATAAGGCTAGTAGATATTCCCAGATACCAGTAATACATTAACTTTTGTTCTGCATTAAAAAAAACCCATCTTTTGTTATAGTTAATTCCAGGTATCCTGAATTAGGTAAAGTGAACATCTCCCAAACTGGGGTTTCCCTTCCTAGGTTAAGGATAATCTATTTAGTAATCTGTACTATTTAAGTGTTTTACATAATCATGGGTAATTTTGCCTTACCTTTGCTTAGCTTATATTTCCAAATAGCAATATGTATGTTATTCATAGATGAGCCACTTACAATTAAATGTTGTTAATAGTCACAGGCCTCAGTAAAAGTTAAGCTAAATTGTATACTTTTTTAATCAATGTTTCAAATTTGTGGTATATGATTTTTTCTTTTACTTTTTCAGGAGGTCCTAGGTTATAAAATTGACCACCAGGTTTCTGTTTACATAGTAGCAGTGTTAGAATACATTTCTGCAGACATCTTAAAGCTGGTGGGGAATTATGTACGAAATATACGGCATTATGAAATTACAAAACAAGATATTAAAGTGGCAATGTGTGCTGATAAGGTACGATACTGATCTTCTCTATGTTTTGTTCTTAAATTTTTATTCCTAATTTATTGGATGCTAACATACTATTCAGACGATAAAATTATATATTATGTGTTAGTGTATATTTCCAGTAACCTAATAGCAGGTACTCAAGATAACACTTTATTATATTGTGTGTGGGTGTGTGTGAGTGTGTACACAGTACTTAACTGTTTCAACATGTCATGCAGTTTTTCTTTTATGTGTTCCTGCAAGTAGGGTTAATACTACTGATAATCTCTTATTAGTAAAATTCTTTAAATTATTTTGGTTGGGACACTTAGAAGATTATGGATTTTGAAAACAAATTTGGAAAATGTAAAAATACTAAGCTCTTGAGAGTTCTATTTCAATACTTAACTATCTATAGATACTACTTGTATGGTTTTATTATAAGAGCACAAATTTATTGAAAGTTAAGCATATATGAAATTTATCTCATTTGCTCTTTATGGTACCCTTCTAAGGTAAATGCTCTTATAGAAAGGGAACCGAAGTTCAGAGAGATAAAGAAATTGGTCCAGAATTTTCTGAGAAGTTTTAAAGTCTAGACTCAAACTCTAGATCTGAGTCTAAAGCTTTTAGTTATTGCACTAGACTGCCTCAGTATTTTCATTTTCTAAAAATGACTTTGTGGAAAAAATATTTTCTGATGAAGCGTTTCAATCCATTTTTTTTCTCACTATACTCTTATTGATTTGGAATATTCTTTCTGATTACAAAGTCCACTTACAATGTGAGCATACAGAGTAAAATCACCTGATCTGTTTCAAATGTATTGATATTTTTAAATGAAGAAATATTTGGTTTTTAAAATAGTTATTTTTTCAGTAAATGTAAAATATTTGATACTTTTAAGTGAATCAGATAAGTAAAATATTTTAGTACATACTATGAGCTCACAGAGGGAGAAGATGCAAAAGAAGTATAAAACAAAGCTCCAGGGCACCTGGGGGGCTCAGTCCATTAAGCATCTGCCTTCCACTCAGGTCATGATCCTTGGGTCCTGGGATCGAGCCCCATGTCCCACTCCCTGCTCAGCAGGAAGCCGCCTTCTCCCTTTTCCTCTGCCCCCTCCCCCTGCTCGTACTCTCTCTCTCTCTCTCTCTCTCTCTCTCTCTCTCTCAAGTAAATTAATAAAATCTTTAAAAAAGTGAGGGAGAGAGATCCAGAGTTGATGAAGGGAAACATATTTGTGAAACAAGCAGAAAGTAATCCAAGATAAAATATTAGTTCATTGTGTTGTAGGGATATAATGATGTCGAAATTTACAGAAGTAGAAAGATGAGGTTTAGCAAGAGTAATAATAGTAGACTTCTTTGAATAGTAGACTTGTTCTTTGAATAGTAGACTTCTTTAATAATAATAATAAGGACTGGTTTCGATCAGTACAGATGTAATCAGGGAGGCCAATTAGCAAACTGAATTATTCAGATACAGGGTGGTGAGGCCCTGGAATGAGGTGGTAATGGCAAGGGTATGAAACAGAGGAAACTAAGTCAGAGAGAAATCCAACATAGAATTTGGGAACAAATTTGAAGTAATAGGTTAACAAGAGAGACAGACAGATACTACTATTAATAGAGGGCTTGGAGGAAGTTTGTGATATTAGATGGAGAATTCTGTTTTAGAGAAGATACGGAGGAGGGGGGCAGTGGCAGTATAGCTAAGAAGAGATTATTGTGTATCTGCTTTTTATCACTTAAGAACTGTATTCAAAGAGCAACTTAGGGTGCTTAACTTCGACTATAGATTTATATTTTATTGTACTTGTTTTCTATCTCTGTCTAGGTATTAATGGATATGTTTCATCAAGATGTAGAAGATATAAATATATTATCTTTAACTGATGAAGAGCCTTCCACCTCAGGAGAGCAAACGTATTATGATTTGGTAAAAGCATTTATGGCAGAAATTCGACAGTACATAAGGGAACTAAATTTAATTATAAAAGTTTTTAGAGAGCCCTTTGTCTCCAATTCAAAATTGTTTTCAGCTAATGTAAGTATTGTTGTGTGTATGCATATATCATTGCATGTGTTATTGATTTTACATGACCACTCAAATTTGAATTTGTGTAGTTCGTGATTGCTAATTTGTCCAATTTTTTTTAAGTTGTGGGATTTAATTCATAGTGAATATGATCTCAGAGTTGCTACAACAGGTTCGATAAATTCAACATCATAAATTAAAAACAAAATCTAGACTGAACTATAAGTGCAAATGAACTTAAAATCTTCTATGTACTCCAAGGAATAAAGCCTCTTGTTAAAGTGGAAGATTTTTTCGTTTAATTTGACTTATTTGAGTCATTCAACTAACACTTCATCAGTGCTGCCTATGTATGTTGTTAGGCATCATATAGCACTTGACAACAGAGATTCAAAGATGAATAAAACAGTTCCTTCCCTCAAATTGGGTCTAGTCAAGATTGAAATGTAAACTTAATATTAAATGGCAATACAGTGTGGTAATTACCATAATAGAAGTGTGACAACAATATTTTGGGGAGCAAAAAGAGAGAGCTGCTAACGTTGAAAATTAGAGAAGGGATTACTGATCCTGCAGTAGTAATCAAACCAACCTAACTGAATCCTGGGGAAATGCTGAGTGGTGAGAACAACTAAGATTGTCTAAGAGAGTTGCATCCTAGTAATTCCTAGAAGTCTAGCCATGGGTGACTGACGGAAAAGTAGTGCTTACTACAGAAGCTGAGATGGGGGCTCAAGTTATGGCAATGAATGATCATTAAAATTACAGGAGTAGTTTATGAGTTGCACAAATCTTTAAATAGAGTTTAAAAAAAAAACCATTGAATTGTTCACTTTAAATGGATGAATTTGCATCCTATGTGAATGTTACCTTAATAAAGTTGTTTTTAAAAATAAAGGAGCCAAGAGACACCTGCCTGGCTCAATCGGTGTAGAGTGTGACTCTTGATCTCGGGGTTGTGAGTTCAAACCCCACGTTGGGTATAGAGATTACTTAAAAATAAAATCTTCAAAAATAAAGGATTAGGGGATGCTTGGGTGGCTCAGTCGGTTAAGTATCTGCCTTCGGCTCAGGTCATGATCCCGGGGTCCTGGGATCCAGTTCCACATTGGGCTCCTTGCTCAGTGGGGAGCCTGCTTCTCTCTCTGCCTGCTGCTCCCCCTTCTTTTGCTCTCTCTCTCTCTCTGACAAATAAATATTTTTTAAAAAAATTAATAAAGTAAAAATAAAGGAGTAAAGAATAGGTAAACATCTCTTAAGACACAAAAATCAAGAACCGTAAAATAAAAAAATTAATGAATTGGACTTCAATAAAATGAAAACCTTTTGCTTTTCTAAAGACACTGTCATAAAAATAAAAAGGTAAGCCACAAATTGGTAGAACCTATTTGCAATACATATATCTAACAAAGGACCTGAATCCAGAATATATAAGAAACTTTTACAATTCAGTAATTGGAATAATAGCCTGATATTTTTAAATGGGCAAAAATTCACACACTTTATGAAAGAAGCTATACCAGTGGCCAAAAAGCACATTGAAAGATGCTCAACATCAATAGCCATAAAGGAAATGCAAATTAAGACCACACTGAGATACTACTACAAACTCATTAGATAGAAAGGCTTGACAATACCAAATGCTGAAAAGAATATGGAGCAACTGCTTGTGGGAATGTAATCTAGTACAAATACTTAGAAAAAGAGTTTGGCCGTTTTGTGTAACATTCAACATAACCTAGCTATACTACCAGCAATTCCACTGCTAGGTTTTTACCCAGAAGAAATGAAAACATGTCCACACAAAACTTGTTCATGAGTGTTCATAGCAGCTTTATTTGTAATGGCCCCAAACTGGAAACAACCCAAATATCCATCAACAGGTAAATGGCTATACAAATTGAGGTATGTCCATACGGCGGAATACTACTCAGAATTAAAAGGAATGAAGTAGTTATAAAAGCAACAGTATGGATGCATCTCAAAAACATTAGCTAAGAAACTAGACAAACAAGATTATATATGATTCTATTTTTTTACTATTCTAGAATTCTAACCTGTAGTGACAGAAGGCAGATCACTGGTTTCCTGGGGGCAATAGTGACTAATGGGGATGAGGCATAAAGAAACTTCTTAAGCTAATAAGACTGTTGTATATCTTGACTACGGTGATAGTTACAAGAGTGAATAACTACATAAAATCTCATCCAAAAGTGCATCAAAATAGGTTTATCTTACTGTATATGAATCCTGCTTCAAAGTTGATTTGACAAAAAAAAACGCAGTCACTAAAAATAAATCAAAAAAATAGTAACTGAATAATTGTAAATTAGTTCTTGTTTTTCAGTTACCTAGACATTTTTTTAAAAGTTAAAATTGACAATATTCAGTTTGGTCAATTACTTCTATATACTACTGTGGGAGGGTAAGCCAGTGGACTCTTTTTAAGAAGATATCCATGGACATTTTAAATACATACTCCATGGTAGGAATCTATCCAGGAATCTAACCTACAGAAAATCTTACAGAAGTCACTAGGTGTTGTGTTGAGCATTCTTGTATGCATGTGTATTTGTAATAAAAACGAGATGATAGATGAATAGAATGAAGAAATGAGGTAAAAGGGGACTTTATGGACTTACGGATTTTTTGGCCACTGCTGGTAGAACAGGAGCCTTGGCATGCTGCGAGAAGGCCCGGGTAAGAGAGGAGCTGAGGCAGTTAGGAAGCACGCATAAGTACTTCTGCTACATATCAAAGTAGGGTGGTGGTTGTGAAGGAAAGCACTGTATGACTGAACTGCTATTGTCTTCATGAAACACTACTTTTACCTGAAAGAATGACTGACACACTGTGATTATTCAGAGTTGTGTATTTGGCAGACATTTCTCAAAAACAAATGAAGCGGGGGAATAAAATGAATAAACCTGTCACTTCTAGGAAAGTGGCAATATTTGTTGATAGTATTAAAGATTGAACTTTCAAATGAAAATAGAATTTTGGAAAATTGTATCCACTCACACTATCAGTGGTGATACTGGTGGATTTGGTCTTGTAATGTTCTATAGTGAAATGTGTTAATATTTGGAAGATTTGTGGAACTTAGTGGACCACTACTTTCCAAGTGACCTAATTCATAATGCTACAAAAACAAACGTGGGTGAAGGATGCACTCAGAGTTTAATATAGACCAATGGATTTTAATGTAGAAGTACAAAGTTGATATGGTTTCAGATTCCACATTGCAACTAACATCTAAGAAACTACCATTTGTTGAGTTTTGGTGTAGTATCATAAAAGGCCATTCACTCCATTTATATGAAATGTCCAGAAGAGGCAAATCCATGGAGATAGAAACTAGATTAGTGGTCGCCAGCCCCTGGACAGAAAAAGAAGAAATTGGAGAATGCTGCTAATGGATGTAGACCTTGTCTCTGGGGTGATGAAGATATTCTGGAATTTGATAGTGGCGATAACTGAAGAGCTCTGAATATGTAAAAACCATTGAATAGTGTACTTTAAAAGGGTGACTTTTATGGTATGTGACTTATATCTCAATAAAGAAACAGTACTGAAAAAGAAAAGGAGATCTACAATTATTTGAGTAGACTATTAAAATATTCCTCCCTTTTCCAACTATTTGTGTAAAGCTGGATTTTCTTTGTATGCTTTAATCAAAAACAATGTATCACAACAGATTAAATGCAGAAATATATGTATGAAAATCCAGCTACCTCTATTAAGCTAGATGGTAGAGATTTGCAAAAATGTAAAACAATGCCATTCTTCTCACTAAATTTTTTGTTTTAAAAAGTAGTTTTCGTAAAAATACTATGTATTATTTTGAGAACCACTGACCTAAAGAAATGTATTTGCAAGTTGTACATCTTTGCAAAGAGAATTCTTGAATCGTCTTTCAAGTTTGTAAGTTAAAATTTCTCATTGTATTTGCCATGTTAAATTTCATGATTATAAAATGACTTTTTGGCTCAAAATTTGTTTTTTATTCTATAACCCAACTGAATTAATGTGTTTTTCCTCCCAACAGGATGTAGAAAATATATTTAGTCGTATAGTAGATATACATGAACTTAGTGTAAAGTTACTGGGCCATATAGAAGATACTGTGGAAATGACTGATGAAGGTAGCCCCCATCCCTTAGTAGGAAGCTGCTTTGAAGACTTAGCAGAGGTAAGTACTTTAATTATACACCCAAAAAAAGTCTGCATAAAAGCTCTACATTTGCATTAAAACTGGAATCTAAATTCTTGTTTCCAGCTAAAATCATAGGTATTAACTGCTGACTACTCTGTCATATTGTACATTCCTCAGAGGTTCATTGTCAGCATTTGTTTCTGTTATCTTATGAAACGCACAAAGAAGTGGTCTCTCATCCATTGTAAAGAAGCAGATCCCACAGAGGGGAGGCATTTACAGCTGATAGTCCATCATCTTGTCTTCTGTAACAAAGCTAAGAAAAGTCCATGAATCCCCTGTCATTGAAGAAGCCATGGAAGTTGGACCTGAGGTTCGACGGCTTGTGTTCCAGCCTCAGTTCTGCTACTTAGTTGTATGTGACTGTGGGCAATTTATCTCCAATCTCTAAATCCCCATATCTGTATTTCTAAAGTAGGGATAATAGTAGGACTCAGGGGGCACCTGGGTGGCACAGCGGTTAAGCGTCTGCCTTCGGCTCGGGGCGTGATCCCGGCATTATGGGATCGAGCCCCACATCAGGCTCCTCTGCTATGAGCCTGCTTCTTCCTTTCCCACTCCCCCTGCTTGTGTACCCTCTCTCGCTGGCTGTCTCTATCTCTGTCAAATAAATTAAAAAAAAAAAAAATCTTAAAAAAAAAATAGTAGGACTCAGGATTTTTGTGAAAATTAAAGTAACCTACCTAAAATACCATCACACAGTAAACTATTCAATATATGATAACTGTACATTATTATTTAGAATAGGAGGAGTGAAGTGAATAGGAAAATCAAGTCTAGGACCTAGGTGATTCAAATGTTATGGGGGTAGAAAAATATTAACCTTCTCCTTGGGTATTCAAATACTGAAATAGTCCTACATTAGTCCTATTAAGTTAGCATTGGTGGTCATGCTGAGATTTTTAGCTCTTACTTTGTCTTACTCTAAAATCCACAAACACAGGGTTTGGTTTGTAAAACAAAAAATTTAAGATTTTCAGGCCAAATAGTATGGTAAGCTTAAGATTCACGATGGCCCCTCCACTCTGGCTTCAAACACATAGAAGTCATAAAGTGTATTTTTTTTAAAAGGAATATACATAACTAGACTCAAAAATAAGATTAGAAATAGAGTAAGCATTCCAAGTAATGAGCTCCAGTAGTTGGGTGCTCAGCTCTTGAGGATAATGGAGACTAAATGTGCTCCATGAAAGTGAGCAAGACTTCTTGCTTCAAGACCCTGATTGTAAGAGGATGCCGGGGAAATCCCATCAACTTCCGAAGTTGTGGACTTGAGATAGGGAAACAGAAACACTACCTTATAACAAAAATAAAACGTAACAAATTACCCTACAGTATTAAGCCGGAATGATTACAGAGCCCGAGACCCCAAAATTACTTACAGAGCAGGTTCAGGTCTAGAAGGGTGGCCATACAGGGACGGGAGAAAAGAAAAGGAAACCAAAAATTAAAAGCCTCCCCCTAAGAAGTCTATATAATACAGAATTCCAAAATACAAGACAAATTCTCATGTTTAGAGTGCTATCTAATAAAATCAACAACTAGAAAATAAATTAATTCCAGGTGAAATTAATTTTGTACAATAGACATACAAAGAGTTTAGAAGAAGTTTAGGATGCTCAGAGATAAATGAAGAAATATCCATTTATAAAGAAGATTTTGTGAAACAAAAATAGGTGGAAAGGAAATAAGAATAGGTAAGTATCAAAACAATTAGGGATATTGGGAATTAAATATAAATAGAAACTCAATAAACCGAGTTGTTAAACCTAGTTCAAGGAGAAAATTAATGAATTGGAAAAAGGAAATGAGGAATTCGCTGAAAATGTGACACAGAGAAACCACAATTAGAATATGAAAGAACAGCTAAGAGTAATAAAGGCTACATTGAAGGGCTTTGATATCATCTAATAGGAGTTTCAGATAAAGAATGATGGAGAAGAAATATTTGAAGAGGTCACAATTGAGAATTTACCAGAAATGAAGACATGAGTTCCCAGATCAAAAATGAATTCCAAATACTGGACAGGATAAATAAAAATAAACCTACAGCCAAAAACATAGTAGAACTATAGAACATCAAGGATAAAGAGAAAATCTTAAAAGCTGTGAGAGAGAAAAGAGAGTGGTACTTGAAAAGGAACTACAGTTAGAATGAAGACTTCTCTTTAACAATAGAGGCTAACAGTTGAGTAGTAGCTTCAAGGACTAAGGGAAAATAGAATTTTCTGCCCAATTAAACTTTTATTAAAGAGTGAGTTCAGGGGCGCCTGGGTGGTTCAGTCGTTAAGCGTCTGCCTTCGGCTCAGGGCATGATCCCAGAGTCCTGAGATCGAGCCCCACATCAGGCTCCTCTGTTGGGAGCCTGCTTCTTCCTCTCCCACTCCCCCTGCTTGTGTTCCCTCTCTCACTGGCTGTCTCTATCTCTGTTAAATAAATAAATAAAATCTTAAAAAAAAAAAAAAAAGTGAGTTCAAAATTTAAAATAATAAAGCTCGCAGAAGCAGATGTAAGAGATCTTCATGACCTTAGAATAAACAAAGATTTCTTAAACAAGACACCAAAACCATGACAGAAAAGATTAACTGAACTTCATTAAAGGTAAGAACATCTGTGTCAATAACCGAAATTAAGAGAGTGAAAAGGCAAGCTACAGATAGCGAGACAATACTTGTAGTATCTATAGCCAATAAAGGACTCCTATCCAGAGTATGTAAGATCCTTAAAGACAGTTTTTTTAGAAAATAGACAAAAGACCTAAGCAGGTATTTCCTGAAAAAAGAAAAGGTGTTCAGCACCATTCATCAAGGAAATGCAGTTTAAAACCATTGAACAGTTGGAACTCTGCATTGCTGGTGGATGGAATATAAATTGGTTCAGCCCCTTCAGAAAACTGTTCGGCTTATCTACTAAAATTAAGCATACGGTGTACTGTATGATCCCGCAGTTTTACTCTGGGGTGTATATCAGACAAAAGTGAGTGCCTGTGTTTACCAAAAAACATGTTTAAAAATGTTCATAGCTGGTTTATTCATGATGGATAATTTGTCATATATTCACACAGTGAAATGCTATATGGCAATAAAAACGAATGAACTACCGATTTTAAAAAAAGGGCAACATATGGCTCACCACATAAAGACATTCAAAATACTATATAATTCCATTTGTAGGAAGTTCAAAAACATGTAAAGATGGCAAATCCAATATTTATGTAGTATTAGAACTATTAGGCAAATTCAGTATAGTTGCCACATAAAAGATTAGCATAACAATTGATAGCATTACTGTGCTCAGTTATAACCCATTGAATACATGACATTAAAGGAAAAATACTCCATTCACTATAGAAACAAAATTATAAGACATTCAGAAATAAGCCCAATAAATACTCTAGACCAGTTAAGAAAATCATAAAATAATTAGATTCATAAAGAAGATGTGAATAGGTAGAAACACATGTTATGTTCATGTATGGAAAGACTCAATTGTATAATGATACTAGTTGTCTCCCAAATGATCTCTAAGTCCAGTGCATAACAAGCTAGTCCTAGAACTCATGTGGAAGAATGAAGGGACAAAAATTAAAATTTTGAGGAAGAACAAGTTATAAGGATTTGTCTTGTCAAATTTTCAAATTTATTACGTAGCCACAGTAAATAAAGAGTGTGGTGTTGGTGTAGGTATAAACAGTGCAACAGAATAGAGTGCCCTGAAAAAAATATGTATGCACACATGATATGTGACCAAGATTACATTACTAACCAGTAGAGAAAGAACAAACAAAAAATGATGCTGGGTCAAAACTGGTTATCCATATGGAAAGAAAAAATTCCATCCTTAGCTCATTTCATACCGAAGTTCTCAACAGATTAAAAATCTAAAAATGAAAAAGCAACCTTTAAAAGTTCAGAAGAGAATATAGGAGAATATGTTTATGACTTTGAGATAGAAAGGGTTTCTTAACACAGTGCAAACCATAAAAGATTAAAATTTTAAAACTTCTGTTTACAAAAAGACACTATAAAGTTATGAGAAACATGAGAAACACCATATACAAACATAAAATGGATCTAATATAAGAGCTAAAATTATAAAGAAAGCATAGCTTAGAAGAAAGCATAGCTAAATCTTTACAACCTTGGCTTCGGCAAAGGATTCTTAGATATGACACCCAAAGCATAAGCTACAAAACAAAAAATACATAATTTAGATTTGGGTGCTGATAGGAGGGAGCAAGGTGTGATTCTAAAAGGGCAACGAGAGTAGGGCACCTGGCTGACTTAGTGGAGTGTGCAACTTGATCTCTGGTTGTGAGTTTGAGCCCCACTTTTGGTATAGAGATTACTTAAAAAAATAAAGCCTTAACAATTTTTTTCTTAAAAAAAGGCAATTAGAGAGATCCCTGTGGTAACACAAGTGTTGCTTACTTTACTACAACAGTGTCAATGGCCAGATTGTGATACTGCACTATATTGTACTATTGCAAAATGTTACCATGATGGGAAACAGTAGTATGCACACAGGATCTTTCTGTGTTATTTCTTGCAACTGCATGTGAATCTAAATTATCTCAAAAAAATACATATTTATACAATAGAATGTTATAGAGTTCAGAATAAATGGAAGGAACCACATTAATCCAAATGGATAAATCTTGGACACAACTTTGTAAAGTACAAATTGCAGAAGAATAAATACATTACGATGTTTATATAAAGTTTGAAAACATTGCCTTATTTCTTGATACATATGTAATTATATAAAAACATACGTGGGGAATGATAAAATTCAAATTCAAGACAGCGATGTCCTTTGGGGATGAGTAAGGGAGGAGATAAGCTTGTGAAAGGGAGCTCAGGTGGATCAATTACCACAATACTTTTTTAAAAAAAGTTGAAACAAGTATTATAAGATGGTGAACTATTTTGAGCTACATGGTGAATATAGTTAGGTTGTTCTCTGTATTTTTTTCTGTGTGTTTAGAATATTTTATTCTACATTTTTAATCATTAATACACAATTACATGTATTGATAATTAAATTTTTTTGTGTGAATCTTCTAAGCATTGAATTTTAACCAGCAACCTAATCGTAAAATCTGTTAACTTCTTTAGGGATTTTAGATATGCTTGCAATTCTACAAATCTATCCTCAAGAATAAAACTGGTGAGAGGTTGGATTCCTGGTTGTTAGTTTTTTTTCTCGACTGAAATTAGCTAGTTTAGAATGATAATACTGGGGGCCATTTATTCAGTGCTTAACTATGTGCATGCATAGTAAGCATTTGTAAGCATTTTGCGTATGATATTTAATTCCTAAAACATCCCCTTGAAAGTAGGTATTATCCATTTTCCAATGAAGAAACTGGCTTAGTTTATAAAAGCTCACACAGCTAATAAGTAGTATAATCAGAATTGGAATCTGGGTCTCGCTGACTCTAAGGTTATGCTTTTAAGCCACTTCACTGTATAGCCTTTACTTTATGTATATAGTTGTCCTAAAAAGTCTGTAGTAAATTAGAGTTTATTGAAAGAGGAGGAAGGCAAACATTATCTGCTGTACAAGATTTCTAAAGTTCAAGAGACCATGATTAAAGCATCAACTCACATTTTTATTCTTCTGTCCCATCTACTCTGTTCATACCTGACTCCTTTCTGTTGTTATTGCTGAAACCTTCCTATCCATTCTTGCAGTGGACTGCAATTTCCTGTGTAACATTATCATAGAAATTTTTAGTTGGGAATGTAGTTGAGGGAGTTGAAATTGGAAAATGAATCAGGAGCCAGTTCAAGGAATTCAGGATGACTTAGAACTTTATATGCTGTATTGTATTTCAGAAAGACTAGAACTCAGGTCTTCTGATTTCTGATCTTGTATTGTTATATTCAGTCTTTCCTTAAAAAAGAAAAAACACAATCTAAGAAACAACATTAAGGGTAATGAACATCAACATCATCTGTGCTGTCAGTTCCTCTTCCTTCTGTACTCCTCCACTAGATGTCCTCTTCCTCTTCCTAGAATTCCCTATCCTAGAAGTGAGCTCTTGCTAGAATCTAGAGCACAATTTTCATACATTTTTGTTTTGGTGTTTTTTTGACCAGGTACAGGGCATAGGATGGCTCCTGCTAAAATCAAGACACTGATTCTCTTTTTCCTCAGAAATCATCAAAGCCAATAGATTGTACCCTTTTAGACCTAACCGTTAAAATTATTTAGTTTATTAATGATTGATGATAGAATTTTTGGCAATTTGGATTAAACTCTTGTTTAATTGCTTGTGAAAACTGTAACAATGAATTTTAGATGATACAAACTGTTACCTCTGGCTTAAAGAATGTGAAAATAAAAGTCTACCACTAAGAAATAGCCATAAGAAAATAAATGTTGGGCACCCATATTCTAAAGGTTTATACTTGACCCCATTGTTGATATCTGTATTCGTTGTTGTTCCGACTAAGCTTTGTTTTCCAGAACCAAAAGTCTTGCCGTTCTTATGACCACTTTTGTTGATAATGCTTTACTTGAATCCTTTGAGGAGAGGTGTTATAACACAGAGGAATGCCATTATTCATCAGAAAGAACTGATTTACTTACTCTCTTACTGGAAAATATTAAACATCCTATTGAAATCATTAATAGCCATGTAATTTTGTTTGGAGGTTTTAAAAGAAGTACATAATTGTGCTAGCTTAGATGTACCTATAATTTAATTTTTCTGTATTTCTGGTGGTAGGTTATTTATGTTTTAACTTGGAGAAAGATTATGTTTTACCTTCTTTATTTTCTAAGGAACTGGCATTTGATCCGTATGAATCATATGCTCGAGATATTTTACGGCCTGGTTTTCATGATCGTTTCCTTAGTCAGTTATCAAAGCCTGGAGCGGCACTCTATTTACAGGTATAGTAATTTTTAAATCAAGATATATGATGTCTGAGAAGTAAACTTAAAAAAAAAATTAATTACTTTGTTTTTTAGTCAATAGGCGAAGGTTTCAAAGAAGCTGTTCAGTATGTTTTACCCAGGCTACTTCTAGCCCCGGTTTACCACTGTCTACATTACTTTGAACTTTTGAAGGTAAGAAAACTCTTACTGCTATTTATAAAACAGCAGATGTGATCCAATTTTTTTTACCAATTTATTTGTGAATTAGTATGTGAGCACCCAGGAACATTAGTCTATATCTAATTGCTTTTTCTAGTTAAGAATAAAACGTAAATCTGCAAAACAGTGGCATATTTTCTCTAGTTTTAATAGGGAATTTTAAAGCAATCATCAGATATTTTTATCTTGTGTCCTTTTTGCTTACGTGGCCGATTGGTTGGAAACAACCTTGGGTTTATGGATCCATGTCTCCATCTGAGGACCTCAGCAGATTGGTTCAGGGACTTCGATAAGGGACCCAATGTAGAGAAGGCCAAAGTAATGGAGAATATTAATCACCTAATTTTCATCGCTCAAGTTTGCAACTGTCTCTAAAACTGCTTAACATTACTTTAGAAACAGTTAACTATGTATATTCTCAGTAAAAATTTCTTATTTGGGGGCGCCTGGGTGGCACAGCGGTTAAGCGTCTGCCTTCGGCTCAGGGCGTGATCCCGGCGTTATGGGATCGAGCCCCACATCAGGCTCCTCTGCTATGAGCCTGCTTCTTCCTCTCCCACTCCCCCTGCTTGTGTTCCCTCTCTCGCTGGCTGTCTCTATCTCTGTCAAGTAAATGAATAAAGTCTTTAAAAAAAAAAAATTTCTTATTTGATCACAGTTCAAAATACTCAATTTAAGAAGCACTGACTGAGGGGCGCCTGGGTGGCACAGCGGTTAAGCGTCTGCCTTCGGCTCAGGGCGTGATCCCGGCGTTAAGGGATCGAGCCCCACATCAGGCTCCTCCGCTAGGAGCCTGCTTCTTCCTCTCCCACTCCCCCTGCTTGTGTTCCCTCTCTCGCTTGCTGTCTCTATCTCTGTCAAATAAATAAAATCTTTAAAAAAAAAAAAAAAAGCACTGAATGAAAGGAAAGGATTTTGATTTTTTTCCCCCCTTTTTCCTTTTACACACTGAAATTAAGGAAAACGGGACCCTTAGTCTGTGTAAGTTATAACTCATTGGTGTAGCTCAAAGTGATTTACTTCTAAACTTCTTACGTATGTATCTAATGATGTCTCCTTTGGATTATGGATAATATGTCCTAAAAAACATCAATTTTTTTTCAAAAATTTAAGATAAGGGATAAAATAATAAAGATACTCTGTTTACCCTTAATGAACTAGCCCCACAGAGACAAAATAAAACATGGGTTAATACCATTATTATTTCTTTAGCTTTTAAAACAATGTTTGCTTCATTAAAGAAAACTTCTACTTGATATCATGATTTTGTTATGGAGAATTTATTAGTAGAAATTATATTTACAGTTTGCAGGAGTACATGCTGAAATGGGCTCTCTATAATGAATCAGTGGAAAAAAAATATATATATATATATAATGAATCAGTGAATGAAGTCCCAGTCTTTTTACATTGTAGTAATTCGTATCTTAGTTAGATTTCTCAAGTAGAAATGTTTGAACTGAGAGGAGCCAAGGGAGTTAAAGGATTTAATCACCAAGCAGAATTAGAGAGCTCTTAGCTCTCCATTCTAGACTGAAAACAGCATACCATTTAAGGTCTTTGGTAATATAGAATGATTATTTTAAGAGGATAATCAAGAGGAAGCATTTGTTATACAAAACCATTCTTTACAAAGAATTCATTATGACAAACCATAGTCCTAACAGGATATTTGCAAACAAGTTTGTTACATAGAATCCTATTCATAATAGTTTATGTGATAATGGGATTTTAACCTAAGACTATAATGAAATTCTGAGGCATTAAAGGCCGGATGAAACCTATAAGCAGTTACTAAGGTATAAATAGAACAACAAGCTTTGATGAAGGTTGAAAAGGCTGTAAAATCTAATCATCTTAATAATATAAGTAATTATTTACTCCCCCAAAGTACAGGCAATTAAAATTTTTTAAATTGTAAGTTGTAGTAATAAAATTTTTATTTTAAAACATCATTCAGAATTTAAACGATTTCTACTGGTTTAAGCATATGTATCCCTAGTTCATCTTACTGCCTAAAGTTCCATTGCAAAATTAGCAGTATGTTGAATGGGAAACCTTGCCTAATTAATCCCACGGACTGTGATCCTTCCTTTTGATTCTGCATTCCCTCAGTACTAATGTATTATTTGTACTTATTTTTCAGTTTCTGTTGGTATATTGCTTAAATATTTTCATTGAGCAGTATTTTCAAAGAATATTCTTTGAGATGCTAGTCCCATGGGATACTCTAAATAAAAACTTGGAGGGGGGGATGTACAGGGGCAAATATGTTGGAGGAAGACTACATCCTTAATTATATACTCCTCGAAATTTTCAACGTACACTAGAATATTAAAGACTTTGTAAAATTGTGCAAGAAAACAATCTAATTGTTTTCTAGAGTTTCCCAAATTAATTAGACCATGAAACGCTTTTATATTTTTGTTTTATATTTGCTGAAGTATAATTAACATAGTCTTATATTAGTTCAGGTGTATAATATGATTCAGTGATTCTATACATTACTCAGTGCTCATCGAGACAAGTGTACTCTTAATCCCCTTTAACTACTTCAGGGGATCCTCATACCTCCCCTCTGGCAGCCATCAATTTGCTCTCTGTATTTAAGAGTCTGTTTTTTTGTTTGTCCTCTTTTTTCTTTGTTGTTCATTTGTTTTGTTTCTTAAATTCCACATATGAGTGAAATCATGGGGTATTTGTCTTTCTCTCACTGACTTATTTCATCTAGCATTACACTACTGTAGGTCCATCCATATTGTTGCAAATGGCAAAAATCTCATTCTTTTTTATGGCTGAATAATATTCCATTGTGTATATACACTACATCTTCTTTATCCATCTATCAGTGGACACTTAGCTGCTTCCATAATTTGGCTATTGTAAATAATGATGCAGTAAACATAGGGGTGCATGTATCTTTTCAAATTAGTGTTTTTGTATTCTTTGGGTAAATACCCAGTAGCGGAATTACAGGGTCATATTTTTAATTTTTTGAGGAACCTTCATATTGTTTTCCATAGTGGCTGTACCAATTTACATTCTCACCAGCAGCACATGAGGGTTCCTTTTTCTCCACATCCTCACCAGCACATTATTTCTTGTGTTTTTTATTTTAGCCATTTTGGTAAGTGGAAGGTGATATCTCATTGTAGTTTTGATTTGCATTTCCCTGATGATTAGCGATGTTGAGCATCTTTTCCTGTGTCTGTTGGCCATCTGTATGCCTTCTTTGGAAAAATATCTATTCAAGTCCTCTGCCCATTTTTTAATTGGGTTACTTTTGGGTTTCGGCATTGAGTTATGTAAGTTTTTTATATGTATTTTGGATTATAACCCCTTATTGGATATATCATTTGCAAATATCGTCTCCTATTCAGTAGATTGCCTCCCTATTTTTGTTGATTGTTACCTTCACTGTGCAAAAGCTTTTTATTTTGGTATAGACCCAAAGTTTAATTTTGCTTGATTCCCTTGCCTGAGGAGACATATCTAGAAAAATGTTTCTGCAGCCAATATCAAAGAAATTAATGCCTTTTTTTCTTCTAGGAGTTTTATGGTTTCAGGTCTCACGTGTAGGTCTTTCATCCATTTTGAGTTTATTTTTGTGTATGATGCAAGAAAATGGTCCAGTTTCAATCTTTTGTATGTAGCTGTCCAGTTTTCCCAGCACCATTTGTAGAAGAGAATGTCTTTTACCCATTGCATATTCTCACTTTCTTTGTTGTAGAGTAATTGACCATAAAAGTGTGGGTTTATTTCTGGGCTCTCTATTCAGTTCTTTTGAGCTATGTGTCTGTTTTTGTGCTAGTGTCATACTGTTTTGATTACTACAACTTTATAACGTATTTTGATACAGCTTTGTTCTTCTATCTCAAGATTGCTTTAGTTATTTGGGGTCTTGTGTGGTTCCATACAAGTTTTAGTATTATTTGTTCTAGTTCGATGAAAAATGTTAATGTTTTGATAGAGATTATGTTAAATGTGTAGATTGCTTTGGGTAGGATGGACATTTTAACAGTATTGATCTTCTAATCCATGAGCATAGAATATCTTTCCATTTGTGTCATCTGAGTTTCTTTCATCAGTGTTTTATGGTTTTTGGAGGACAGGTCTTTCACCTCCTTAGTTAAATTTATTTCTGGGTACTTTATTATTTTTGGTGCAATTTAAGGATTGTTTTCTTAAATTCTCTTTCTGCTACTTCATTATTAGCATATAGAAATGTAACAGATTTCTGTATATTAATTGTGCATCCTGAGACCTTACTGAATTCATTTATCAGTTCTAGTAGGTTTTTTTGTTTTTGTTTTTTGTTGTTGTTGTTGTTGTGGTGGAGTCTCTGACATAAAACCCTTTTAAAACAGTGCATTTCTGGGGCACCAGGGTGACTCAGTCATTAAGCGTCTGCCTTCAGCTCAGGTCATGATCCCACAGTCCTGGGGTCAAGCCCCACATTGGGCTCCCTGCACCACAGACTTCATGGCTTAAAGAAACCCAGAAATTTGTACTTTCACAGTTCTGGAGACTGGGTGTCAGCAGAGCCATACTCCCTTTTAAAGACTTTAGAGCAGAATCCTTCTTCTGGTGGATCCTAGCAATCCTTTGTAGCCCTTGCCTTATCGATGCCATCACTTAATTCCTTGCCTCCATCTTCACATAGCTTTTGTCACAGCTCCACATTCTTCTTTTGTCTCTGCATCCAAGTCTTCTCCTCTGTCTTACAAAGGTGCTAAGTCAGCGGGTGTAGGCTCCACCCTAATCCAATATGACCTCATCTCAACCTGATTATATCTACAGACTCAATTTTCAAATAAGATCACATTTGCAGGTACCAGAGGTGAGAACCTGAACACAGTTCAACCCATTACAATTAGTGTTTGGTATGCTGTAGAATTGTATTCAGTTTTGGTTTTCTGATTTTCCAGTATGTAATGACTTTCTTAAACACACATATATATATACATATATAATACATATATAATTGGCTTAATATAAAACTGTGTGTGTGTATACACACACATATATATGTATGTATATATATGTATATATATGTATGTATATATATGTATATATGTGTGTATATATATGTATATATGTGTGTATATGTGTGTGTATATATGTATGTATATATATATGTATATATATATATGTGTGTGTATACACACACACACACAGTTTTATATTAAGCCAATGTAATATCATTTCATTCTAATCTTAGATTTTAAAATTTAACTTTAGTCACAAAAATCTAGTGAAAAGAGATGCCTGGGTGGCCTTTGGCTCAGGTCATGATCCCAGGGTCCTGGGATCGAGGCCCACATTAGGATCCCTGCTCAGTGGGGAGCCTGCTTCTCCCTCCCCCGCTCCCCCTGCTTGTGCTCTCCCTCTCTCTCTCTTTCAAATAAACAAATAAAATCTAAGAAAGAAGAAAAAAAATCTAGCAAAAAGCCAGTGGATTTTGGCAGAGTGAACTATAGGTAGGTAAAAATGGACAGGAATACAAAATTACTGACTTAATCATCTGAATAAGACTAAGTGTAAAAAAAAAAGGCTAAGTGTATATAATTGGGTTTGGGGTTATCACGTATGCTTTGTCTTAAATGAAAAAGTAGAAAATTTAACTCTTAAAATCTCTATACCTTTCTTAGGTTTTATTGGTAATAAAAAGTACAAGATTAGCAAAATAAGTGAAAGAAAGCATGTCCGGGTTTAATTTTAACACTTCATAACAACCATGTGTTTTTAAGTAAGTTTAAATAGAGGACCAACAGAATAGTAAGTATTGTAGTTGACGTTATTTCGTTATAACATTGCAGTGTTTATCTTGATCACAAGCTTTATTTTAGAAAATATGAACACTAACAGCTTTAATGTGAAGACTCACATGGTTAGACTCTTGCTTTAAAATTTGACATTTGGGGCACCTGGCTGGCTCAGTTGGTGGAGCATGTGGCTCTTGATCTTGGGATTGTAAGTTTGAGCCCCAGGTTGGGTGTAGAGTTTAAAAAAAAAAAATCTTTAAAAAAAATTTTTTTTAACAAAATTTAACATTAAATTTTCTAATATTTCTAGATTTTTGCATAGCAGACTGATTTGAAGATTGGCCCTTTTTCCCCATAAGATTGCAAATATTACAAAAATTGTAGCTGCAGATGTTTAAGTGTAGGAATTGTGGAAAGGATTACAAATAAAAACTTAGAACTGAATGGTACAGTGAGTGGAAAAGTTAGCATAAAAGATTGAGAAATGTTAAAATTAAGAGGTTTTATCCTCCCAAAATAGTCTTTTTTTTTTTAATGCTACACAAAACAAATTGGAGGAGTCAAATATAAATTGTGCTACGTCATACACTTTAAACACCCACTAGCGGCCTTCACACGGTCTGCCAAAAGCTCTTTGTAAAGACATCTGCTCTGCAAACCCTTACTACAAACATCTTGTATACATTTGTTCATGGCTTTGGTTTGCTGCTTTTTGAGTTTGGGAGCTGGACAATATCAGACATCTACCCTAGATCATTTTTCATCTATTTTTTTCATGTTTTGCATCTGGTTTAACTGCTATATGCTTCAGACCATTTTTTATACTGCCCATGAGCTGATGACTTAATACCAGCAATAAGAGAAGATTTAGAAAACATAGCTTCTGTCATAAAAATACGCCCAACAGAGGTCTGTCTAGCTTCCATTCCCTTGAACTAGATTTCTAAATTTGGAAATTCTTACCCAGTAACTATGGACTCAAAGCAGTGAGCTAAGTGGTATTATATCTGACTGCAGACGTTAAATGTCTAAAGTTAAACATAGGATAGTGTAATTCAGTAGCCATTGTAATAATATACAATAAACAGCTAACTATTGTACTACTCTGACTATTGTATTACTCTGATTTTAAATTTTAAATCAACTAAACTGTGAGGTGCATTTATAATTTTGGTAATTTTCTCTCTGATAAAAACAGGGACATGGTTTTAAAAGGTATTTTATTTTCATAAATGAGTGTTATATATATATAACACTTTTTAGGGTTGATATCCTGTTTAAAATTTCAAACTCCTTTCCACACTTCAGATTTTAACTTGCTTTTCCATTTAACTTGCATTTTCTGCCATTTTTATTCCATTTCCTCTCCTTCTGGAACTCCAGTTACATGTATGTTGAACTAGTTTGTGTTGTCCCACAGACCTATAAGACTGTTCATTTTTCTTAAATCTTATCCTTCCTTGTTCTTCAATTTAGTCATTTTTATTAATCTGTCAGTAGAACTATTAGTTATTATCTTGCTTATTGTAGAATTTCTGTTTGGATTTTGTTTCACAGTTTCCACCAACTCCCTATCTGTCCACTCAGTAAGACCATGTTTTCCTTTAATTCTTTGAACAGGATCATAAATGCCACTTTGAAGCCTTTCTTAAATTCAACATCTGGGCCCACTTGGAGTCATTTTCTATTTACTGACTTTTTTCCCCTGAACATGGGTCACATTTTCCTGTTGTTTGCTCGTTAACAATTCTGGATTCTATTGTGTTGAGGATTGTTGGGTTTCTTGTTTTGGGATTATTGGTTTTTTACTTTGGTAGGCAGTTAACTTTCCTGGACTCAGCTGCAAATTTGTCTCTTCTGTTTGTGAAGCAACTGATATCTCTTTTCACTTTCTAGGATTTCCATATGCTGCTTTTTTAGCTGATTCTCTTGGGTCTGCCCTACACATGTATGATTTGGCAGTCAGACAAGTGTTTGGGCAGATTGTGTTCAGATTTGGGGGCACAGCCTCCGTGGTTCCCTTACACCCAGAGATTTCCGCTTCAATATGCAGCTGGTCTGTCAGCTTTAAGCTTTGTCCCTTAGCACCTGAAACCAGTAAGTCTTCAGCTTTCTGCTACCTGAGCTGCGTACATTTGGGGAATAAACTCAGTTCTTAAAAAGCCTCAGAACTCATCCATTAGAGCTCTTTCAAGAGTAGGTTCCTCTTTGGTCTCTCCCTGCTTTTTTGCCAGGCTTCCTGGAGATCTTCCCATGCATGCAAAGTTTTAGCAATCAGCCAGGTACTTGGAGAGAGTTTATTTTCAGATTTTGGGTTTCAACCCTTCTGCAGTTCATTCATTTCCAAATTTCCCCCTTAAATTTCCTCTTAAATTGTACTCTTTGACCACTAGCCTGTAGAGGCTCTTTTCCTCTCATTCTTCCCCACTGTGTTGCCATGAGAGGTTGGGGAAAGCCTTAATCTCTCCAACTTGCTAGTTGTAGCTTTTCAAGAGTAATTGCTGCTGCTGGCTTATGCTTTCTTTTAGATGTTTTCCAGTGCCTACAAATAGTTATTTTTACATTCTGTCCAGATTATGTAATTGTTATCTGTGGGAGTACTGGAAATTCTTGCATTTTTATAGCTTTTCTGCAGTATTTGTTATAGCTGTGGTATTTACAGCAGTAGGAGGGGAAACAGTGAAGGGCAAATATTTGCTAAGTTCATTCCAAATAGGACTTGATAGGCTTTCCCTTTTTGATCTGCCCGTTTGAGTTTTTTTTTTTCCATGCAGCTGCTATTAATATTCTAAATAGTTTCTGAAAGTATACAAAGGACCGCATTTAATTATCTCAATAAAATTTGTGACTCTCCTCAAAAAGCTTTGAGAATTTTGCCTTTATTTCCTAACAGTGAATTATAAGTCATGTTACAATTTATATTTCAAGATTTCATTTTTCTATTTTCAACCACTAGCTGATTTAATAAGGATATTATATAAATCATAATTATGGAAGAACTATGCTATTTATACTATAAATTTATACTGTTTATACTACAAATTTGTACTGTTTATTCCATTTCCCTTGGGGGGAAATGAGAGTTTAGGCTGATTAAGAGAAGATCAAGTTTTGTTAGTATCGTTAACATCACTTACTGGTTGAAATTTTGTGTATTTTAAGAAAATTATCTGCATATATGACATCACTACTCATAAAAGAACTTTTGAGGGGAAAGGAACTGATTATGAAATGTATTTTCTAACTTAACAAGTAGTATGAGTATTGAAGTCTGCAGACAATCTCTAAATCTCATTTTAGTTATGAATTTCATCTTTTTCACCCATACTTTTTAGTTGTGCTGCTACTGTAAAAGAATAGTTGGGGGTTATTGCCTTTCTTATGTTCAGCCTTTAATGGGATGTGTGAATTAGGAGATAGTAAAGAGTCAGGAGCAGTTGGCTTAATTTGTTGGTTTCTGGAATAATTTGGATAATATTCCATATACTTGTTTATGGGACTAGTAAATTAAATTTACCATTTGACCATGTATTTTTCACTTTGTAGTCTGTTCTTAGCATCTCATCATAGAGCATACAGGTAACCATTCCACAATCAAAACATGATCCCCATCTTTGCTTGTGTTTTCCCATTCTGTGATAAGCTCTTTATATATATATACAATATTTAAGATAAAGACAAATCTTTATTTTATGTCCCAAACCTTAGATAATAATATGTTTCTTGATTATATATTTTGTCATCCTGTGCATTGCAGTGTACCTATTTGAATGGAACAGGTTTTATTTGGTGAATATTTTCTTAATAGGTATTTCAAAGTTATATCAGTTTTTTAGTTAGTATATTGAAAAGGTTCTTGAACTGAGGTTCAGAAATCCTGTGTCTTGCCTGCCTCCGCCATCAAGTACATGGCAGTTCCTTCATTTTGTGTAATCTCATGTTGGAAAAATTAATTTCTAGAAATAAAAACATGAATTCAAAGGTTTGGTGTTTTTTAAACAAAAGGAAGCCATTATAGGATTGTGAATTAGTTGAACTCTTTGCTACTCCTTTGTTTCTATAGCAACAATAAGCCACCCCTTTGATGGTAGTTAGCTTCAATTATTCTGCACCATTGCCCAGTTTAAATTAGCTATGTTAAGCAAAAATGCTTATAAGAAAGGTCATTTATTACATTGAAATTTATTTTAGATGCTATGAAGGTAAAAATTGCATTTAAAAATTATTTCATTAGTAAAGTCTTATGGGTTTGACATAGACTTTGGGGTTTGTGGTTTTAAAATGTATTAACAATATTTTTGAGATATTGGTATATTCTATATTTGCAATGCTATAGTTAAATAGTAGATAAAAGACCCAGAAGCTTGAAACATTTTTAGAATAGAAAATCAAGTCATGTCTAAATGGATTTGTTACTTTCATGTTCTTTTTATGTGTGCTAAAACTGTGTGTTTTTGTATGACTTTAGGTATGTTTGCCTGAATTAATAATATAAAAATAAAGGATAGAATATGAAGGACTCAATATTTTTTTCTGTTATCTCTTAGTGCCAGCTCTTTAAGACTAAAAAATTGCCTAGTATCCTATTGACTGGAGTGTTTGAGTGATTACATTCTGAAACAACTCAGTGAAATAGTTCTCTTTAGGGCTGCTTTTGTTGCACCACATACAGTTTTGCCCTTTCTTAATGAACATTGCTTTCAGTGTGAGATTGCTGCCTTGGAAGCCTAAACTCAGTAAGGTTAATGGTAACATTTTGTCTCCCAAAATGCTGCCGAATCAGAGGCAAATAGTTTTAGAATGATAGGGATGGAGAGTGTTTTGAGAGAGTGCCCGAAGTCCAGCCTTCAGCCTACCAGTAATATCCATTAAGTAAAAACCTAATAGCTTTCTTTTATGAACCCTTGGCCACTGACTTCCTTTAATCTAGCTGGCCATAGTGAAGAGCAATACTATGAGTAAAAGATATCTGAGTATTTTTTGATATATATAAAAGTTTTTTTTTATCCTTTGGGGAAAAAAACATTTTTCCCTATTTTTTCTGGGAGATTATCATGAAACACAACACAATTGAGACTAAAAAGTGCAGATTGTGCCTCTTGTTGAAATTATGGTGAGGTTTTAATATAAGAAATTTGGATAATAAAACTGAGCATTAAGTAGACATCACAATATGATATTTACTACTTCTGGAATACCTGAGCATTTAAGATATTTTAAGTAAATTATTTTTATAAAATGGTTTATGCTTTGAGTAAGAAATATGTTTACTTTTCACAAGTCATCAGTATGTGTATATGTGTTTTATCAGTTGGAAAGGAATGTGTTGTTGATCTTTAAGGAATATCTCTTAAGAACATAAAATCCTTAAAATAATAATGAATAATTATGCTCACTGAAAACTTTGAATATTTTATGGTTTTATTTCTCACGGCTTTTCCTTTATGATAGAGTGTAAGTGTTCTTAAGTGTTGCATGAAAACTACTGATACATGTTATTTCTTAACTTTTTCTTCTTGGTAGCCAGAAACAGGTTGAGAAGTTGACTGAATTCTTGTCACTTATTGTAACTCATACCTCAGTCAGTGCTTGCTTGAGTTATAGCCACCTGTTGTATTGATAATTGGTAGGATTGATGACTCAATCCTTATTAAATACAGACTTTCTGTCTAGCATATATAGTATATTTGCCACTAGTAGAAAATGTGCTTGAGTTTCAATAATATGTACATTTCTAATTTCACTCTTAAATCTTAACCTGTGGACACTGACAAAGTTCATGATACTAATGTTAATTCTGTCGTAGAACTAAGAAGAAAACAACTTAGACTTATACTGTACATTACCATTTACAAAGTGCTTTGATTTTTAATAAGAACCCCCTTAAGTAGGCAGGGCAGGCTTTTGACAAGCCTCATTTGACAGTTGAGAAAAGTGAAACTCAGAAGTCAGATAATCTGCCCCAAAGTCACACAGAAGTAGAGGCAAAATTTGGTCCTAGGTTTTGTGTCTTCAAGTTCCTCTCCACTATGTTGCATCTTTCTCTGTGTATTTATCTTCTTAATCATCCTGTTGCTGCAACAGTAGTGTTGGAATCAGAAACCTAAGACCAAATTCCATACTTGAGAACAAAATCTCATCTATGTGCTTACTGCTGTGCAAATCCTATGCTGGTTAAGAAGATAATTTATGTCCTTCATTTCTTTTCAGTCATATGCATGTGAGAAACTGCACATTGCTCCCTGTCACAAGGTGTGACATCTTTTAACACTCCTTCTGCGCCTTTTTTTTTTTTAATGTGGAAAACTTGGTTGCATGTTAATACAGAAAGTAATAAAGAGGAAAACGCTTTTTTAAAAGAATATGTTTTATGACACATGTAAAAATTTTATTGTGGCAAAAAGAGTTGAATCACTGTTATTTTCATTCTTGACTAAAATGAGCTGCTTATTCTTTTTGTCCAAAACTGTCCTGCGGGTTCAGCTTTGTCATTTTGACTTTGCAGCAGTTAGAAGAAAAGAGTGAAGATCAAGAAGACAAGGAATGTTTGAAACAAGCAATAACAGCTTTGCTTAATGTTCAGAGTGGTATGGAAAAAATATGTTCTAAAAGTCTTGCAAAACGAAGACTGAGGTGAATATTTTTACTTTCTTAATAATCCTCCCTTTCACCGTGCGTATTCTGGTGTAAATTCAGGGATCCCAGTTCCCTCCTCAAGTAAACAATGAAGAAAATAGTTTTAGTGACAAGCTTGGTCTTTCAGAGGAAGTGACATCAAAGCCAAGAGAATTTGTTATTGTTTGAAAAACCTTTCATATTTGTGCATTTTCCTTGCATACTCCCAGACAAGACCTCCTGAGAGTCAACTGGTAAGCTAAAGGAGAGACAGAAAAATGTCTTGAGTAGCTTTATGTCAACATCATCGTTCTGTCAAAGTAAAGTTCGTAGTGTCCTTTATTTTAGGGATTATGTAACTTGAGGTATTAATTCAGATAACATTGCTTCCACTTTCTTAATTATAATATGTGCATGTTTGTTAGCTTTAGGTCTTGTCCACTTAAACATTTCTAAATAATTTTTTTAAGTCTCTTAAATTATTTCTTCCACTATATTGGGCTACTTTTTAATATTTGTCATTCTAAATATTTAGTAGCCAAGGTAGAAATAATCATTCCATAGCTAAATTTATAGAGTAGAATTTGTCAATAGTCATTGTTCTTTTTAGAGCACTAAAAAAAGTCTCTACTGTATTGCTTTAGTTCCTAAAATGGTACAGTTTTGTAACACTAATATATTTGGAGAATTAGTGAAAACCTTCTCAGTGCACCTTTTTAAAATGTACTTTTACATTGTCCTTTATTTACGTGAATTCTAGATTGTCTGTCGTCTGTGTACTAATAATATTTTTTCCTTTATCCCAGTGAATCTGCATGTCGGTTTTATAGTCAGCAAATGAAGGGGAAACAACTAGCAATCAAGAAAATGAACGAGATTCAAAAGAATATTGATGGTTGGGAGGGAAAAGACATTGGACAGTGTTGCAATGAATTTATAATGGAAGGAACTCTTACACGTGTAGGAGCCAAACATGAAAGACACATATTTCTCTTTGATGGCTTAATGATTTGCTGTAAATCAAACCATGGGCAGCCAAGACTCCCTGGTGCTAGCAATGCAGAGTATCGTCTTAAAGAAAAGTTTTTCATGAGAAAGGTACAAATTAATGACAAAGATGACACCAGTGAGTACAAGCATGCTTTTGAAATAATTTTAAAAGATGAAAATAGTGTTATATTTTCTGCCAAGTCAGCTGAAGAGAAAAACAATTGGATGGCAGCACTGATATCTTTACAGTACCGGAGTACGCTGGAGAGGATGCTTGATGTGACGATGCTGCAGGAAGAGAAGGAGGAGCAGATGAGGCTCCCTAGTGCTGATGTTTATAGATTTGCAGAGCCTGACTCTGAAGAGAATATAATATTTGAAGAAAACATGCAGCCCAAGGCTGGAATTCCAATTATCAAAGCAGGAACTGTTATTAAACTTATAGAGAGGCTCACATACCATATGTATGCAGGTAAGAAATAAAAAGTCGCCTGTCACTTTTATTTTCCTACTTCCAGCTGATTTCTTTGCTGCACAGGTCATTGTGCCTAAAATAGAAAGCAAACTAACAACAAAAGATCCTCTGCGTTATTCCGAATTCATTTTCCTTTGCCTACAAATACTGCCATTTATACTTTTTCTACCACATTTACATATTATTTTTAACTTTACAACCAGAATTACAAATGAGAAAATAAAATCGCTTGGCTAAATTTATCCAATTAGTGGCTGAAGCAAAACTAAAAGTAGTGATAAATCATCATTAGGGTCCTGTTAACACCCTTTACCTCTTTTTCTTTTTTCTTTCTTCTCTTTCCATTACTGAGATGATAAAGTCAGTAAAAATCGTAGCATATGTGCATCACCAAAATTACGCTGGTAGTACAAATATGCACAGCACTGTTCTTTCTTAATTCCTGTTCCTAAAACTTAATTAAATTTATCAGTCCTGAAAGTCATTAAAGTTTTCAATATTTTTTTGCATTTTATGACCGATGTCATTTAAGAAAACAGTTTTACCTTAGCAGGGCAGTTTTTAGAGACAAGCATGTCCAAACCACCTGGGAAGATTAGTAGAGGCTGAATCGAATGTAATGTAATGTTTGAGAGTTAAGGAACAGACGTAATGATTCTTTTTTTAAGGTAATTTTATTTCTTCTAGTAAAGTAACTCATGATAATCCCATGTTCCTCAGCCTTTAGCTTCCCTACACAATAAAAAGATTGGAAATTGTACAATACTGTAGCGTATGGTATAGTGGGAAGAACACCAAGTCTGGATTTACACCCTCACTTTATCACAGTTCCTAAGGTCCCAGAACCTCAGTTTCCATCTCAAAAATCAACATTGCAACAGCAACCTTAGAATGTTATTGGAAAGAATAGGTGAAAGCTCTTTGTAAATATAAATGTAAACTTACTTTCAAAGAATGTTTTTTATTACAAAGACATATAAACTCAAACATAACTCTTATAAATGCTGTTCTTGAGTAGTTGAAGGTGAAAGTTAACCTCCATCCCTATACTTCTTGCTTAAATATATTCCTATTTCTAGGAGATGTGTGTTTCTGAGGGAGGTGGGGGTTTTGTTTTTCATTTTTTTAAAGTCCTCTAAATAGGCTCTCAATTCTCTCTGGAAGCTGTTCTGGCACCAGTTAAATTAAACTTTCAAAGATACCCTTTAGCTAACCCACTGTAAGAAAGACGAATAGCATTTGATAACGTTGATCTATTCAATTTATTAAATGTCCAGTCAGAACTACTTAAATGGCCTGGAAGCTATCAGGGCCTCCTTGCAAAAAAGTAAAATCAAGTTAGAATATTTTTATCAGTGATAACAAAGCATGTCTATGAATATAATGTTTCATTATCTCCACATGTCTTAGGATAAATAAGCCAGGGTTTTGTTTTGTTTTTAATTTTTATTTGGCCTCTAATTGGTAGTTCTTTTGATAGCCTTTTCCATAGTAAAATTGTAGTGTTTTTCGTAGGCTATTAAAAGCAGTTTGGGTTCTCTAAACAGATTCCATTCAGTAGTAGCAGGCGGTAGCTGAAACATGTTGAAGATAGTGCAAGAAGACTAGTCTGGGATTCATGTAGAAACTTCTGTAGTCAGTGACTCAAAATGAGTTGACTCAAAAATGAAAAAACAAATCAAAGCACAGGAAAGTTAAATAAGCTGCCTGGGATTTTACATGAAAAAGAAATACATTTTTCTGGTATCTCTTTTACATATAAAACTTTTTGAGAGCTACAGTTTTCAGTAATTAATGTGACCAACCTGTCTGTGGTCTTCATCAGCTTCTGTTTGCTCTTTAAGATCTAGAATACAACTACAGAAATGTTCATTAAATCACTCGAAGTTTGTGATTGCAAAACACTTATTTCTGTGCTTTTAAGGTTATACATTTTTAAGGTTATACAAGCTCAGATTGCTCTTCTTGCCACATTATTCTGATTTTTAAGGGTCTTAGAAGATTCACTGATTTCTTTAGCATAAGCATTCTAAACCATTCATCCTTTTATTTTAAATACCTTTGTTTTGAGTTCTTAGACTGTTTAGAGTAAAATTAATCCTTGGATTTTTATGCACATAAGATAGAAGTTTTACTTTTTTCCTTCCCCTAGAGCAGTGTAAGTGGAGAGTACTAAGGAAGACGCCCTAGTGTTACTGTCACAAGTCAGTGGTATTGGAGCTGGGAAACATTTTCAGATTCCACATTTTTTAATATAATTTGTTTCTGTAAAACTCGATTGTTGATGATAAAGGTGTTTTTTTTTTTTTTAACTGCTTGCTGCATTTCACAGAACTAACTAGGAGTATTAGTAAGCAGCTGCAGAACTAGAATTAAATATTTTCTGGGAACTTTGCTTTTTATTTACTTTTTGAATGAGGACACTTTAAAACAAAACTTGAACAAGCATAGCTGAGGGTTTTTCTGGAGTCTTGGCAGTTTTCTCTCCTTAATGTACACGATGCTAGCCTAGTCTGTAAACTTAGTACTTTTGCCGTGCTGTCTTATTAATTACTTTTGATAGTTGCTCTTATTTATATTAACTTTTAGCTTTTGCATAGAATGGTATTTTAAATGGTTTTACTTCTAGTTAGTATAAAACACTGATATTTCGAGATTTATAGTACTTTGCAAAGTTAAGTGTATTCACATTTAAATTGACAAGATTGTTTTACTTTTTTAAAAAATTAAAGTTTTTCAAAAATTTCTTTCATTAATTTCTTGAGGAATAAAATGCCAGTGTTGGTTTTAGAAGTGTTGTGGCCAAGTTTTTTTAGATTTTTCTTTTCTATCTTCTTTTGAAGCTTCATTGAATATTTTAACATAGGTCATTAAGGTATATTACTGGTGTAACTGGAATCACAAGCAGCTTTCATGAGTTGTGGTTCACAGTACCTACAAATTAGTATTAATTACTAGTTTATTTAGGCTCCTATGTAAGGTCTGTCACTGAACATGTTCCTGTCAATATGGAATGTATTTTTAAAACATCATCTATGAATTCGTAAAATATGCAAGCAATTATTTTTTAAGGTCTCTTCCAGGCTCAGATGTACTTTGAGGCCTCACTACAGTATAACAGATCAAGTTACCATTTGTTTTTAGAATTATTGGTCTGCTCTTTTTGCGGTGGGGGGGGGGTTGGTTCGTAGATATTTTTATCGGAGAATCTTCATTGCAAAATGGACTGAAATAAAGGCTAAAATTTAACTTGCACGTTTTTATTATGTTGTACAGAATTATAAAAGACATTGGCTGTAATATATGAGAAAATTTAATATCCACTAAGCACCACTTACAGACATTTTTTAGGTTATGGGTTGGTCAGAAATTGTCATAAAAGCCAGAAGAAAAACGTTTAACCTTACTTAATTCAGACTTCACTGCGGCTTTAGCCAACTTGATCCCTCAAGTGTTTTTAACAATAATTTTGAAACAGAGCTATAGATTGCAGTGTTAGACAAAATGACCAGTCCCTCAACTAATACACAAAACACAAGGCATATGATTTTCCAGAAATCATACTAATTAATTGCAGAATGAGGACTAAAACTTAGGTTTCTTGATTCTTAATAGACTGTACTTTTCACCATGTTACAGTGACTCATGTGAGGCACATTTTTTTCATTATTAAAATATAATATTTTTTATTATATGTATCAAATAATAAAAATAATGAGAATTTATTGATTGGTTTGAATTGCCAGTAATATAACTGGTTTGTTCCTTATTGGGCAAACGCAGGTTTACTATGGAGATTTAAGCAGAGTAATTTTTTTCTCCTATTGAAATAGGTAATGATCTCTGACTGTAGATAAACTTCCATTTTAATGCGTATGTTGTAGTATACAGTTAGATATTGGGCATCGTAATTTTAATTTTTAACAAAACCCAGTCTGCTGGTGGTGTTCGCTCTGGAAAGGAGAGCTCTCTGGAAGAAAAAGTTAAATATAGGTAAATTAGAAAATGCTTAACTGTCGCTTAAAAGATTGCAAAAGGGTCTTATGTGGAATATAGCTTGTCAGATCCAGTATTTTCTGGACATAGACGAATTTGCTAACTGCATCAGAACTTTGGAATCCATTTCAAATGCTGGAGAGGGGACACTATTCTAGTTAGATCATTCTGAATCTGGCAAGAAGATGAGACTTTCCTTACCTTAAGAGAGCACAAAGCAATCTACGCAAAGAAGAGATGAGAGTAGGAATTTTACTTCTGTTTCAGAGTTACAGGAAGGAAATAAAGTACAAATTAATTCTTGAGACTTGAGTAAAGAAGTGTTTGGTAATGGAGTGTCTGGTTTGATAGTCTTATTTTAAGAGAAATTAGATGACCTTGAGGTGGGGGAAATTTAGAACTGATATTATATGCAAATAAAAGCTTTTCATATTGAAATATGGGGAAAAGGTGTTTCCCATATGTGGTGAACTCTTTTCTAAAAATGGTACTGAAAAAACTTAAGCCAGTTGATAGTTTTCTTTGAGGCATTTATTGCTATTTTACGCCCTCAGAAAATCCTCAGAAACCTGCATTAGCTTTCTTTTGAGTTTGTGGCCTATATAAGTTCAGTTTGGGTATCTTAACTTTTAAAAAAAATCTTTTGAACAATTTTTGATCTATAGGGCAGTGCTGTTCTATTTTTAAACTCTCTGATAATTTTTTTTAAGTGTTTGTGCGTCAGCATAGCGTCTGTTTCCTTTTTTAAGGAATTCAAGAGTGATTGTTTATAAATCCTTGTTGAGAAGCTTATTGTTTCTTGTGGCTTTTTAAATGGCTGTATTAAAGGGAAAATTATCACATGAACAGACATCCTGATTAACAGCAGTTCACTATGGTGGTGGGGGAGGGGCATTCTTGACATAAATAACTCCATGTAACAAATATTTCATAAATTTTCATTGTCCTTGCCAAATAAAATGTCAAGTGTCAATCAAAATAGGTACCTAAGAAAAAAGGATTGAATTATCACCTCAAATTTTACATACTGTCTTCTGAACATTAACGTAGGTATACTTTGAGTTCCTAAGATTTTGCAGAACTGTGCGGTGAAGTATTTCTAAAGAATAGTTTTCAAGTGAAGGAGACAAGGCAGCTAGAAGACCAGCAGAAAAAAGTCCCTGCAGTTCCTGTTTGGAATAACCTGGACCAGGGAGTTGACGGGAGAGTCAGCAGCTATTTGTCTGGAGAGATTATGTGTAGAGGGAAGGAGGCAGAGCGGCTAGTGAGCTTGTTGGACAACTTCGTGCAGGGCTTTGAGAATCCGGTAGAAATAATAACGAAGAAGTACCACTAGGAAGCTTTTATCATTGCTCATTTGAAATTCACCTGGGGTTATATTTGAGAAAGACGTTTGTGGAATCTACATCCACAAGCAAGTGATAAACAGAGAAAGAGACTCTCAGAATAGCCAATTTTATGTTCTCCGCAAATATTCGTGCTTATGTTCTAAAACCAAAGCAGCCTGGCTTTTGTATTGTTATGTGTTTGCCTTCCATCTGTCTCTGAAACCTCATTTTATAACAGGTACATAGCTGCCGCCCCGCAACCAACAGAGCCAGGGTAACACTCAGCCTTTATCAGTGCCTGATAAAGGCTATTGTTTTCTTAGAAAATTATACCATCTGTACTTACTGGTGAGTATTTTTAAAATACTCAGTTATCTTAGTTCTTCACATCATCCATAAGATAAAGGTTTCCAGGGGTTAGTGTGACATAGTACATGTGAGAATCACTGAAGGGGGGAAAGTTAATAGAGATAAAAAGAGCTTCTGGACTATGTACCCTTTTTTGTGTAAAATTTCAAATACAGATGTTATGTCCTCAAAGCAGATGTTAATGCTTTTCATTCATTAGCAGTTCTGCACCACTTGAGACTAAAAATGGAGTCTAAATCAATACAAGCCTGGGAATATATGCAGCCTGTAGGATAGTTTTTGAAAGTCCTTAAACCTTTGCCAATTTTTTTGGTTTATTTTTAGCTTCTGCTGGTTTTTTTCTTTTTGGCAAGACTGCTCTTATTTCTGATCAAGCTAAAAACAACTTAAACTTGAGTCACTTTAGAATTTAGTTCAACAGTGATGATTGTGGGAGTGTTTATTTCACTGCCCGCTTCACACACTCCTCTTCTGAATACAGTGTACAGGAAGGTACAGCTGCTGCTTCCTAAGATCTGGGAGAAGGCTTAACAAGAATGAGCAGAATCACAGTTGGACTGCTAGTTTTTCAGTGACTTTCTAGTGCCGCTAACCGGATTAGCAGTTCGCCGCTACATTCTGAATCAATCATTTATTTAAGTTTCTATAATGATTACATAACTCATGGAATTGTTCTTTGTGTTTATATGTCACAGCTGTGGAAACCTGAAGGGATCCTTTAATCCAGAGAGGTTATGTGATACAGTAGAAAAAAGCATAAAATTAAGAATCACATAATGTAGGTTCTGGCTCCATCTCTGCCCCTCTACTGTGTGACCTTGGATAAGTCTTAGCTCCTTCTCTCATATGTAGAAAGGAAAAACATCATCAGCGCCACTCACTTCACAGAAGTCATGTGGAATAAATTTTGTGAGTGCTCTTTGAGAACGTTACATAACAGATATCAGGAATCGATATGATCCCCGTGTGACTGACGTGGCACTGAGGCATATCATGACTTTCCCAGCATTGTCATCAGTCACTAAGGTCTGAAATGACCAGATGTTTTGGTTGAAGATGAAAAGACCATTTTAAAGTAGTTTGCCTTTAAAAATAGGCAGTTTTCTTCAAAAAATTATTTAGGGGCGCCTGGGTGGCTCAGTCGGTTAAGCCAGCTCAGATCATGACCTTCAGCTCAGGTCATGATCCCGGGGTCCTGGGATGGAGCCCCACGTCGGGGTCCTTGCTTGGTGGGGAGTCTCCCTCTCCCTTTGCTCCTCCCCCTGGCTTGTGCTCTCTCGCTCTCTCTCCCTCTCTCTCACTTGCTCTCTCAAAATGAATAAATAAATAAATAGAATAATTCACTTAGAACTTGCTTTTATTCTGTTTTTCAATTTAAAAGTACCTTTGATATCCCACAACTTTTTAGCCTAACTTAGGTGGCATCTGAGGAGAAATGGATGGGAATATTGATTTTAGACTTTTAGACTGAAATAAACGTTCCTTTAAAAAAAGGAGGGACCAGGCTAAATTTAGAATACAGCTCAGGGATACTTGGAACACTCTCTAGGAAGGGTCTGGGCTTGCTCTCCCTCAGGGACAGCTCAGCATTTCTACAGTGGCCACTGCTTTTGCTTCCTAGACATAGGATGTTTTGAGTAGCCTCACCTTACAAATAGATTTGCAGAACAGGAAGTAGATTCTTGAAAGGGAGGATTGTGATGAAATCGATATAAATCTCTGTTTTAAAATCTTGTACAGCCTTCTGTTCTAAAATCTTTTCTTCTGGATGAGACATTAGTCTTTAACGTTTGAGGAACTCTGTAACTGAAGACAAACAATAAGATACCAACAGAGAGGAAATTACTAAAGGATTGTATATATTGAAATTACTTTTATCAGTAACCCACTAGACTTGGAAGGCAAAGGAGAAGAGGGGCATTTAAAACCAGTATGTTTTTATTCTGTGAATTTTCTTTAACTTAAAAAAGCGTTATAACTTCAAGGTTGTCTGATATTTAAATCAATTCATTATCTTGATGACCACATATACCAATAGATTAGGAATAGATTTCTATGATAAATCCATACATTTGCTTTGGGGGAGGGAGTTTAATATCATTTTTTGTTAAGGCTAAATTTAGCATGGTTCTTAATCAGACAGAATCAGCCTAAGTAGAAATTTTCCACACAAATTGACTCTGATTCTTGGTAAATCCTATGCTAATAAAAGACCCTGTGCTCTGTGAAGCCTAACACAAATAAAGGTACTTGCTACTCTCCATGACTTCATCGTTAAATTAGAGCTTAAACCCAGTCCATAATGTAAAATAGGAAAAGGGTGCTCCCAATAAAAAAGTTAATGAATTCTCCCCTCCTTCTTTTTAATGCCTTACAACTAAATGTGGACCTTGATGAAATTGGAGTTATAGAAAGGAGTGATTTTTTTTCCCCATTGTGGGAAGATGTCTCTCCCCTTGTTTATGCAGAAAATGACAGTCCTGGTCTCTTGTGCTGATGACAGCAGCCTTTCTCCACAACTTGGGAGAAGACTATTAAGGAGAGACTGGAGTAGGCCAGGCCTGGGGAAGTGATCACACTCAGGCAGCCTCCTGATTTGCATCATGGAGATATGAATGAAAAGTAGGTCCACTCATGGAAGGGGTTGGAGACTGCTGCTCTTAGATTGAACTCTTAGCATGACTACTTGAAATAAAGGAATTAAGCTGTGAACGGAACCAAATCCACATTCTCACACACTTAGTAGTTTTAATAACTTACAGGTAAGCTTCTTTTAGCAGTTTTAAGACCTCTAGCGAATAAAATCATTGAGAAACTGTATTGAAGTTAATCTGCAGCATTATAAGATCCAACGTCTAGTTGTACTCTCTGTTAATGTGATTTAAAGGAATCTAGATAACTGATCCTAGATCAACTAGTCTGGATATGAGAAACAGAAATGGGTTATTGCTGTGGCCTTTCCCTTCACGAGGGAGATAGAAACCAGTTGGAGATGTTCTGAGATCCAGGTAGTAGGTGGGAGCTTGTTCCCCGTGCTCTTTGCCTTTCTTTGCATTCCTGCAGCCCATGAGGACTTGAGTTAAAGTTCAGCTAGTCAGAGGGTACAGAGGTCAAGAAATAAGTTGATAAAGAATCTTAGTAACAATGGTTTTGCCACTAATTTAGGAAGCACTCAAGCTAGCAGTTTGTTATAAAGTCCGAAGCATTCTGTGTGGTCAGTACATTTTGGGAATTTTAAAATTGACTGTTTCATCTCTTTTAAAAATGTTAATAATAGCTTTAATCATTCTGAATCAAAAGATTTTAATAAGATAATTTTCCTTTTTCTTCTTAGATCCCAATTTTGTTCGGACATTTCTTACAACATACAGATCCTTTTGTAAACCTCAAGAACTACTGAGTCTTATAATAGAAAGGTCTGTTAATGTAAAATGTTTAAATTCTTTTTTTTTAAGAGATTGAGCTAAGATCCTCTATGTTTCTCAGAAATAAATTGTATGAGCTTTAAATTGTAGTCCGTGAGTACTCTTTAAAGAAGTAACATCTCTTCAGTGACCATTTATTTTATAATAACCTTTGAGTTTTGATTATTAAAGTACAGAAATAAGCATTCTTTTTTACATGGAAACCCAGCACTTGAAATTTCAAATATGGAATTAGTCAAGTTAAAGAACTACAGAAAAATGTATAATTTAGGTTCTGAAAATTTAAATTTTGATGATTTAGGTGTTCTAAACAGAACTTTTCAAATACATCACATGTTGAAGAAAATAGAGCTTATCAGTGAACAAACACCATAATCAAGGAAAGTGTTTCAGCTACCGAAGGAACAGTCAACTCTTTAAGGATTACTCTTAAAAAGTATTATGGTAGCTGATTCAGAGTGATTACACGAGCCAAAAATGAACACTAGTCCCATAACTTTACAATCACATGTATTTTTAGACTTTGCATGTATTCTTTATCCCTTATTATCTTTCTCGGGTTTTTTTATATTGGCAAGTACTAATTTCTTTTTTAAAAATTGAAATATCATTAACTTTTATATTATAGAAGCCTTACTTGTTTTCACTGATGTGTGTGTATATCTGTAGTAATTTTCAGTGCTCTCTGGATTGTGCTGACTAGTGAAAAGGTGTGTCGTTTTCTGTTTGTATAATTTGATATTACTAGCATTTTCATTAGTTTGTTCTGTTTTATGTTAGGTTTGAAATTCCAGAGCCTGAGCCAACAGAAGCTGATCGCATAGCTATAGAGAATGGAGATCAGCCCTTGAGTGCAGAACTAAAAAGGTTTAGAAAAGAATACATACAGCCTGTACAGCTGCGGTAAGCAGTAATGAGATAACTGGGGAAGTCTGCCTTGAGCTCTTGTTTCAGAGTTGAAGTAAATAAGGAACTTGCCCAAGCAAGGAGGAGGTAACAAGTAAAACGAGTGAAGAGCAGTTATCAGAAATTATTGTATAAGTCTTCATTAACATAGAATTTTGAAAGTGGTAAGCCACTTATAAAATTATTTAATTTGGAAAGAATTACTCTTTTAATTTATACGATTCATCATGGTAAACACTTATGTCTGAGTTCCCATGTAATTCAGTTATTCTTCTGTGTTAATGCCATAGAGTATTAAATGTATGTCGGCATTGGGTAGAGCACCACTTCTATGATTTTGAAAGGGATGCAGATCTTTTGCAGCGAATGGAAGAATTTATTGGAACAGTGAGAGGTATGGTTTTTTTAAGTGCTTAGTTTTATATGTAATAAAAGTGCCAATATGGTGACTGTCAACTGATGTCATTGTTCAGTGTTGTTAAGAGTTGTTTATAACAGTGGCAGCACAACCATTTGAAAAAGTCAAAAATTTTCATCAAACAACATTTTGACCTACAAATTGCTCAATAATCACCCTGTTGACCCAAAGTATTTTCATTTAGTAAATCAACTTAGGGATTATTTTGGAATTGGATAGGAAAAAATCTTGATTTATGCTGTTTTTCCACTTACGTGAAGGTATGCATATCAGAGCACAGTTAGGAACTGGTGTGCCATCAGAGCGCCACTGACTGGGCCCCAGTTCGGGGAACAGAGCATGTATCAGAGAGGCTGCAGAGCAGATCGAATTGAGAGCCAAGAAACAAAAGAGTTCTGTTCTGAACACTGCCACTCACCAGATACATGACTTTGGGCAAAACCACTTTGATTCTGTGGACTCCAGTTTCCTCATCAGTAACATATGGAGTAAGACTCAATGATGCCAAAGTTTCCCCTTGAGTTTTAAAGATTCTATGATCATATAGGTCTAAGAATGTCCTAGACAAACTTGTTTCTAATTTCCATAGTGCACTCTAAATGAGAATCAGAAAATAAAGGGTTAAATAAGAGCACTTTCATGCAGAGTACAAAACAGAGCCACATCAGAAACGCACATTGTCATGATGGAATCAATCCTCTGGCACTGTTTGGTTTATAAAATGCAATGTTAATTAACAGTGAAGGTGTATAGTCTATCCTTATAAATCCTACATGTGCAAGATACATCTTTTTTATGGAGGATTATAAAATAATATTTTGAACTGAAGTTCAGAACAGTGGAGGTGAAAAATCTATGAATAAATTACTTTCTAATTATATTTCAAAAGAATGTGGAAGAATATATACCAGACTATTAACACTGGTTACCCATGTGACGAAGAATGAGATTGGGATTGGGAACAGGGGCATGGTAAAGGGGAACTTCCATTTTTTTGTTTTGATCATTTGAACTTTGTAATAGCAAAGATATATTTATCACTTGTCTGATTTTAAAATATTTTAAAAGAATAAAGTATCGAGTGAAAAGTATTTAAATGTCATTTAAAATGTAATGTATTTCAGGTAAAGCAATGAAAAAATGGGTTGAATCCATCACTAAAATAATCCAAAGGAAAAAAATTGCAAGAGACAATGGACCAGGTCATAATATTACATTTCAGAGTTCACCTCCCACAGTTGAGTGGCATATAAGCAGGCCTGGGCACACAGAGACTTTTGACCTGCTCACCTTACACCCAATAGAAATTGCTCGACAACTCACTTTACTTGAATCAGATCTATATCGGTATGTAATTTGACATTCAAGCTGAAAAATCATTTCAAGGGAGTTAATTTTTTAAATGAAATACTGTTTTCTGCCTTATAGGAATGTTGTAAGACATAAATGAGCTAGTACATGAAGTGTGCAGTAATAAAGCCTTGATGCATAGAAGGCCTCCCCTCCTTTCACTCCCTCATCCCCCTGCTCTGCCTGGATTTACAGCTTTTCTCTGTCTGTAGTCACTCCTAGCTGGTAAAGCTAAGAGCAGATCCTGGCTTTACCAATCGCTGGCTTGGTATCCTTGGGCAACTTTAGCCTTCTTGTTTAACTTTAATCACTGTCCCTTAGCTTCTTCAAGATTAAAATGGGGCTAATAATAGTACCTATTCCTGGGGCTGTTGTGAAATTGAAAATAGTCAATATATATACAGTGATTAGCACATTGCCCAAAACAAGGTCAGGGCTCAGTAAGTTAGCTGTCGCCCCTGTAGTTGTAAACTTAAGTCATGGCCAGTCATAGCCTTTTTTAGTTTTTCTACATTGACATAACTACTGTCTCAGAAAGTCCATTTCTCATTTAAATGGGGACTATTTAGAAGTCAGAATTGCAGAGTATTTTTTTAATAACTAAATGAAAAAAAGAGAACTAAATTTATAAATCTCTGTCCACTCTAAAGATCCTCACTATTCCCAAAAACTAATGTTAGAATCTATTTTATTTCCCAAGACCTTTCTCTGATAGGGTTTTCCGCTCTCCTTTAGAGGAAAAAAAGAAGATTTATGAATTGCAGTGATTACTATATCCTCAATGAACTGATTTTTATATCATTATTTAAAAGAACTACCCGGAATTACATTGCCACCCTAATTCACTAAATAGTATTTATAAGTGCTGGGAAAGATATTATGAAAAAAATCCCAGTGTTGCCCAAAGCAAAATGCTACTATAAAGTAATAAATACACAGGTACATGCATAAAAATATTTTTTAATCTATAGAAAAATACCCTTAATTGTAAACTTTTGTTATACCTTGTTTTCATAAACCTTTCTGTTGGTGTAAAAAGAAGGCTTAGATGGGAGTTTAGTTTTATTTACCTCATTTACTTACTAAAACAGCATGCTAGAGGGAAAAGTATCATGTAGAATTATGTCTTGATTTTAGAGCTGTACAGCCATCAGAATTAGTTGGAAGTGTGTGGACAAAAGAAGACAAAGAAATTAATTCTCCTAATCTTCTAAAAATGATCCGGCATACCACTAATCTCACTCTGTGGTTTGAGAAGTAAGTATTACTGACATTCTACATTTCCTAGCAGTCAGCTATTATGATTTTAAATGCAGTTCTATCTTTATATGTCTCATGTTCTTTTCTGTTCCTCCCCTCCTTTCTTTTGCACTGAGTGAATAGTTTTCTAATGTAGCATTTTTATTTTATTAATGATTTTTTGAGGCTTTGTTTAGTGAATGCTCTAAGGTTTACCATCTACGTCTTATCAGAATCCACTTCAGATTTCTACTAGCTTAATTCCAGGGATAGATGGAAATGTTCCTCCCATAGAGCTCCAGTCCCTGTCTCCCTTTTTTGTGGTATAATCGTAATATGTATTACATATAATGATGATGCAAATCTAATAATACATTGTAACACTTGTTGCTTTACCATTTGTTATTATTTTCTTAGCCCATTACAGCTTTGCTCTCACCCACCTCCTCTGTATAGTTACTGGCAATATATTACATACATATATCTTATAGGTCCAACATTTCATCACATACACATTATTTTATACAGTTGCTTTTTAAATCAGTTAGGCAGTGAGAAAAAAATATGCACTTACAGTGTCCTATATTTACAGATTTCAAAATTCACAGATTTACTGCTACTGCTGCTTTTTGTTTTTGTGGATTTGTGTTACCATCTGGGGTTCCTCACTGTCAGCCCAAAGAACCTGCTTTAGTATTTCTTGTATGGTGGGTTTTCTAGCAACTGATTCTGTGTTTATCTGGGAAAATCTTTATTTTGCCTTCATCTTTGAACAATAGGGCTGTCTTCAAGTTAACTAATTATTTCTTGTGCCAATTCAAATGTACTATTAAGCCCCTTTAGTAAATTATTTATTTTAACTGTTGTATTTTTTAATTTCAGAGTTTCCATTTGGTTCCTTTTATCATTGCTGTGTCTTTTATGATATTCTGTGCTGCACATTGTTATCCTGTCTTCCTGTACTTTAAAAATCATGCTTTCTTTCCTTTAGTTCTGTGAACATATTCATAATGACTACTTTGAAATCTTTTTCTGTTAAATCTGTGTCCTTCTCACAGGCAGTTACTGTTCCCTGCTTTTTTTTTTTTTTTTCCGTGAGTGGGTCATACAGTAGTTCCCCCTTATCTGTGGAGGATGTGTTCCAAGGCCCCCAGTGGATGCCTGAAACCATGGGTAGTACCGAACCCTATATATACTAGGTCTTTTTCCTGTACATACATACCTGTGATAAAGTTTAATTTATAAATTAAGCCCAGTAAGAGATTAATAACAATAACTCATAACATAGAACAGTTATAACAATAGACTATAATAAAAGTATGTGAATGTGGTCTCTCTCTCTCTCTAAATATCTTCCTGTACTGTACTCACCCTTCTTGTGATGACGTGAGATGATAAAGTGCCTACACGGTGAGATGAAGTGACGTGAATGCCCAGGCAATGTGACGTGGCCGTAGGCTGCTAATGACCTTCTTATTGCACCTCAAGAGGAGGATAATCTGCAGGACAGGGCTGGCTGTGGGCAGCTGACACTGGGAAATAAAACCGCAGATGGGGCGGGACCACTGTACTTGTTTCTTTCCATGCCTCCTAATTCTTTGTTGGAAACTTGACATTTTAGGTGATACATTGTGGCAACTTGTGGGTGCCCCCCCCCCAAGTTTGTTATGGTTACTGCTTGTTTATTTAGTGATCAGCTGGATTATTTTAATGAGTTATCCCCCCAACTCCCTCCACACTGAGATGTTAAGCTGAGAAGTTCCTCTTCTGAGAGGTACAGATTTGGGTAAGTCCACAGTCACCCCAAGAAGGCAGCAGTATAGGTAGGGATTTCTTCGGCGACTTTCTTGACCACACCCAGCTGTTAAACTCCACTAACTGCTGGCTGATTGCTCTACTGTTTTTAACAATTTCCCTAATGGGATAAATTGCTCTACAAACTAATCCAATCCAGTTGTGACTCCTGTTAAGGAATGGTTTCTTAGGTCTCTTGACATTTGTTCTAACCCCAGGAGATTCCTTCCAGCTCTTTTTCCCTGGTTCTCTCCTGCAAACTGGTCAACCGACAGTCTAGGCAGTTAGATCCATGAATCTCCCTATCGTCTTCACCACAACCTTCCTTCATTGTTCTTGAGAGCACTTAGGTTCAAACTTCCCACAGTTGGTTGTAAGTGACAAGAGAGTGGAAGCTGTTTGAGCCTGGCCTCTTGGGCTCAGGATGATGGCAGGCCTCTCTGAACATTCCTCCTCTAGGAGCCAAATGCGTGATTGGGGGTGGTGTGCGAGGTCCTCTTTGCTCACCTCTCCTGGCATGGAACCACTGCCTCGGGAACCGGGGAAAAACTGTCATTCTAGGGAGAGCCTATGCTCCATGTAGGAGTTAGGCAGAAGAAGGGAGTCCCCACTCCTCAGCTGCGCTCAGCAGGAATTTAGCCTCAGCCACCGGGCAGCTGGGGACTAGATGAGAAATGCTGAAGTCCTGTTCCCCCAGAGAAGAAATGTCTCGAGCTGGGAGCTAGGTGGAGAGGGAGGCCTGAGTTCTGGCTGCAATTCTTGGAGTAGACTCTTCCCCTCCACAGACAGAGGGTCTCTGGAAGAAGGAGGGGCGGGTTTGGTTCAAATGCCATAACTCTTGCCTCCCTTACTGAATTTTTTGCAGATTTTCTTAAATGTATGTTTCTTCATTTGCCATTTGCTCTCAGGGCCATTTCCAGAGACTTTAAATGTGGAGGGGGTGTTATATATATATATATATTACATTTATATTTTTTATATATGTATAATTTTCACCAGTTTCACTGAGGAGTGGGTAAGCAGAGCTGCTTACATTGTGATAGCGGCAATCCAGAATCTCAATGCAATTTTATAGTTGGGGCTACAGAGTGGCATTTTATATATTGGCCATATTTTTTTCTGAGTAAATACAATATGATTAGTTGACTAATATTTAAAAGTGTGATGTGAGGTTTCCACGGATCATACTAGAATTATAGGGAATGACTAGAACCTAAGGTAGAACGTGGATAAAGACTTGAAAGCAATTCCTAAAGAGAAGCATTCCAAGTCACTTGCGTTCTTTTATGTTATTATCTCTTAACCTCTAAAAAGTAAAACTTGAGAAGCACCTGGGTGGCCCAGTCATTTAAGTGTCCCACTCTTGATTTCAGCTCAGGTCATGATCTCAGGGTTGTGAGTTCAAGCCCCACGTCCGGCTCCATTCTCAGCAGGAAGTCTGCTCAAGAGTCTCTCTCCCTCTCCCTCCCTCCTGCTCTCTTGCTGTCTCTAAAATAAAATTTAAAAATCTTAAAAAAAAAAAAAAAAGTAAAACTTTAGAATTTGCCCTCTCAATGTTGCTTCCTGATTTCTTCATTATCAAATTAAGTAACAATACTTAAGTATGCAGACAAGACCTTTCTATCATAATAATTAAAATTTATGTCTGTAAAGAGGAAACAACCAATAAGACAGACTATTTTCATTTCTTATTTTTTTAACCGATGACTGAAGAGAAGGCCATTTCCTGCACTTTTTCCTTTTTCTTATTTTTTTTAAGCTGTTGTAAGAGCACGTAACATGAGAAGTACCCTCTTAACAGATTTTTTTCAATGTGTAATACACTATTTTTAATTTATAGGCATAATGTACAGTGGCTCTCTAGAATTTATTCATCTTGCGTAACTGAAATTTTGTACATGCTGGTTGGCAACTCCCTATTTTCTGCTTCCCGTAGCTCTTGGCAGTCACCGTCCTGTGCTTCTATAATTTGGACTATCTTAGATACCTCGTATGTGTGGAGTCATGCAGTGTTCGTCTTTCTGTGACTGCCTTATTTCACTTAGAATAACGTCTTAGGTGTTCATCAATGTGGTCACATATTGTAGGATTTTCTTCTTTTTTAAGCCTGAGTAATATTCTGTCATGTGTGTATACCACCTTTTCTTTATCCATTCATCCGTAGAGGGGCATCTGAATTGTTTCCACATCACGGCTATTGTGAACAAACCCTGCAACGAACATGGAGTGCTAATATCTCTTCGAGACCCTGACTTCAGTACTTTTGAATAAATAACCAAAAGTGGAATTGGTGGATTGATCATGTGATAGTTCTATTTTTAATTTTTTGAGGAACCTGCATACTGTTTTCCATAGCAGCTGCACCAGTTTGCATTCCCGCCAACAGTGTACAGGGTTCTAGTGTTGGCCTTTTCAGTGTGGGGGGGTTCTTGTTCGTTTGCTGCACTGCGTGTCCGTTAGAATTGGAGTCACCTATGGATAAGTCACAGACTTACCTGGTTTTTACAAAAACTGCACAGGTGATGTCAGTCTGTCTACCTAGGTAATATCAACTGAATAGTTAAATAAAAGATGTAAATATGTTATAGTTGTACCTTTTTAAATGTCCAGCTAACTAGTTAGCTAGCAGATGACATATTTGTAGAGATCCAGCTGCTTTAAACATGTAAACATATTATGTTTAATTTGATGACAGGCAAATTTATTTTGGTAGTTTTACCATAGTTTTTTTTCTTGGTGGCAGGTTACCCTCATTGGAGAATAATATAATTTTCACCTTTACATTTTAAAAAATGTTTAATATTGATTTATATTTATTTTTTATTATATTTATATTTTATTATATTTATTTATTTATAAGTTGTTTAATATTACATTATTAAAAACCAAGTTTAAAATGCCTCTTTCTTGTCTGGGTGATTGGTAAATTAAAGAATTCTCTCAAATATTAGTAAATGCTCATTGAGGAGTTTTCTCTTTTTGAGCATAGTATGCTTCCTTTTAGCTATTTACTGGAACTTACGTACCTTCCAAGGATTCTTGGTATTTAAATGTAAAATGTTTTTGACTTTTTTATCTTCCTCAGTAATTTAAAAAATTTTATTCTTGATTATGGTAAAATACTTTGATGTAAAATTAAAAATGCTTTTTTAGAGCTGCTCCTAGAAATGTAGCTAATTATTTCTGTATGTCAAAGAAAAAAACATTAATCTCTAAAATCTTGCAATTAGATGAACAGGAAGCACAGAATTTTTGAGTTCCAGAATAAATTCCCCTAGAACACACCCACATCCCAAAGACCAAGCATACATTCAACAAGATGTTAGGCTCATCAGTTAATTCTAATAGAGTAGGAAAGTGATTGACTGTTTTGCTGTTTCAATGTGAAAAATAGTGAAGAGCAGCATTCCGACTGTAGGCACTGCCTTATCATCCATTCTCTTACTATTTACCCATCATTCTGAATATGTATTCTCTATAGTTGCTCTGTAACCATCCCCCCACTCTACATTGTTTCATTTACTAAATTCCTTAAATCATACCTTTGTTGGGAAAACTACACATTTAATTCATTGTTTGTCTTTGATTCCCAGATGTATTGTAGAAACTGAAAACTTAGAAGAAAGAGTAGCTGTGGTGAGTCGAATAATTGAGATTCTACAAGTCTTTCAAGAGCTGAACAACTTCAACGGTGTCCTTGAGGTTGTCAGTGCTATGAACTCCTCACCTGTTTACAGACTAGACCACACATTTGAGGTAGGTTTGTGTGTTTTTTAAATGAAGAATCAGGATTTTAATAATCGTGTTCTTTAATTTTTAAAGTGCCTCATATGTCTTTTCAGTAACAGTTTAAAAGATGGAATAGTCTAAATTTTGTATTGAATTGGTTGCACTTTTTTAAATTAGGCATTCTCGTTAAAATGCATTCACATGTCCTGGCCTAGGTTAGAAGATGAAAAACCTCTCAGCACTTTATTTGTATATAACATACAATTAAATGCTCTTGTAACTGTGTAAAGAATTGCAAGGTAAACTAGATTTCTCTCTCTCTCTCTCTCTCTCCCCCCTCTCCCTCCCTCCCTCTCTCTCTGTCTCTCTCTCTCTCTCTCTCTCTCTCTCACACACACCCTAACTTCTAGGATCGATGAAGATAGTGTCTTTGAAACAGTTATTATCATTCTTAGCAAACTGATACTGTTGTGTTTGGGCTACTCTTAGCCTGGCATTTGGGGGCAAAATCTGTGATTCCTTTTGTAAACTTATGCTTCCTAAATATTATTTTTTTTAATTGTAGCAAATACCAAGTCGCCAAAAGAAAATTTTAGAAGAAGCTCACGAATTAAGTGAAGATCACTATAAGAAATATTTGGCAAAACTCAGGTCTATTAATCCACCATGTGTGCCTTTCTTTGGTGAGCATTTCTTGAATTTTTATTGTGTTTCTGGATAAAACAAGACACTTATTTCATTGAATGACTGAATATACATATGTGTAATATACCAGCAGAAAATACTTATCTAGTAAATGATTAGCACCTGAATCACCGTAGAATTTTACTCTATTAGGACTTCTGAAGATCACTGGGTGCAATGTCTACATTCCAGTTTGTATTTCCATCGTGGGCAGCCATTTGATATCATATAAAAGCTCATTTGTGTTTTTATATTCATAGAAATCTTTTTTGTTGAATTTTATAAACCAAACACTCTACAGAAGATGTATGGCCATACCCGTCTATATTTCTAATCCTCTTCCTTGTAAACAGTTTCACATAGCTAAAAGTCATAGCACGTGCATCTTTGAGCCCACACCTTCTGCACATCAAAGCTTTACCCTTTTTTCTTGCCCTTCTGCGCCAGAGGAAGAAAGTACCCTTTCCTTCCTTTTAAGACTGAAGCATGCACCATCCGAACCTTCACCCTTCACGTAGATTCCTCTATCTGGTTCCATCATTGGATTTCCTGTATTTCGTAGCTTCAATATCTCTTTCACAACTGGTTTCTTTTCTCTGTATATATGCTCTGATGACTCTTCCTCTGAATGCTTAATGATCTCTATCACACATGTTATGGTTTAGGTTTTTTAATATGTGGTATATTTACTTCTAGCCTTTTCCTCATCTACAGCTATATATTTTCCATAAAGCTTTAAGTTTTATGCTGCACATAACATTGTTACCTTCTGATATTTTTTCAATTAACATATCATACTTTCCCATAGTTTTTGTTCAGACTTTACAACCAACCACTTCTGTCTTTACTTCTCATCTTTTTTGCTATGTGCATTATATATAGTCATAATTATATGACATGTACACATTATCATTTACTTCTTTAACTTACTCTATCTTAAATATGTTGTGATGTCTTATTAGTCTTCATAATGTCATTTGTAATGGCTACATAATATTCCATAAAGTTGGTATGTCAGTTTAACTCTTGCTCTACAATTAGATACATAGTTTCCAGCTTTTTTGCTTTCCTAAATAATGTTATAATCAATATCTTCATATTTATACCTTTTGTCTGTATTTGAGAATATTTTTTTGAGCTAGATAACCAATCTAGCTATTTTTATCTAGATATTTATATCTAGCTGGGAATTTCTCAAGCTAGATATTCTATTAATCTACCTTTTTATTTTTATTCTTTGATATACAGTATTTTTAAATTGTATAATCTGTCCATCTTTCCCATTATGATTTCTATTGTTTCTAACCTTAGAAAATTCTTCCAGTCTAGGAATTTAATATTGCAGTCATATTTTCTTCTAGCTTTATGATACGACCTTTAAAATTATATTTAACTCTTTAATCAAAGTCTCTTTTAGATATCATATGAAATCTTCAAATTTATTTCTCCACCAAATTGTTTATTTGTTGACCCAGGTTTATTAATTTTCTTTATCCCCATTTATATATGGTACCTCTTTCTTTAATAAATATTGTTTCCCATTAATTTCTTATACTAGTGCCCCAATTTTTAATGATTGGCACTTTATAATTTGTGATTCTCAACGAGGAGCAATTTTTGCCCCCCAGGGAACAAATATTTAGCAATGTCTGGAGACATTTGTTGTTGTTCTAATTGGGAGGTGCTAGAGACTTCTAGTGGGTAGAAGGCAGGAATGTTGCTAACATCCTACAATGCACAGGACAGCCCCTAACAACAAAGAATTATCCAGTCCAAAAGGTCAGTAATGCCCAAGGCTGAGAAACATTGCTTTATAGTGTGTTCATATAGGACAAAGTTGGTTCTTCAATGCCGCTTCAGTATTTTCTTTGCCAATTTTGTCTCAACTTTATAATGGGGGAGGGTGATAAATACAGTTGGAACAGTCTATCCATTAATTTGGAAAGAACATTTATGATACTTCACATTTTCCTAGGTACTTTTGGTTGTGAATGGTATTCATTTTTTAATAATCAATTACCCTTAATTCTAAGAATTTTTTATTTCCTTGGATTTTCTAAATATTTGATTATGTCTCTTCCTTTGATCTTATTTCTGTGTTAGGCTTTATAGCATTGGTCATACCTTCCCAAACAAAGATTAACAATAATGATAAAAATAAGTAGCTCTGTTTTAATTTTAGTTTCATTGGGAATAGGTGTAGTTCTGCTATTTGCTTGATTAGATGCTTTTTATTATGTTAAGGTTTTTTTGTAGTTATCTTCTGTGTTTTTGTTAGCAAATACATTTACTTTTATAATAGTTTGTCATCTTAGTGAGGGAAAAATAATTTTTCTTGCTCAGCAAATTAAAATTATAGGTTTACTAATGCTGAACTTTCCTATTTACTAATATTAAACCTTATTTATAGTAGATTGATATTTTAAGTGTACACATGAATTCTGTTCATTATCATTTTATTTAGGATTTTTATATCCATCTACATAAGCAGGATTGGTCTGTGATTTTTCTTTGTGCTATATTTATCAGCTTTTGTTATTATATTTACTTTGTAACATGAGTTCAGTAGCTTTCCATTTAACTCTATTCTGGAATATCATGAAGTGATCTAGCCTTTAAACTTTGAAATAGGCCAACAGAAAAACCATCTGGGCCTGGAATCTTTTGTAGGATATAATTTTTTAGTAACATTTTCATTTCTTCCTTAATTTTTTTCTATTTCTGTTTTCTGCTACACACTTGTCTCATTTCATTATTTTAAAAATACTAGTAGTCAGTTATATCTACAAAAACATTATTTTTAAAATTGTTCCTATTTGCAATATGTCTTTCCCATTTCTATTTTTACTTGTTTTACTCTGCTTTTTACTTCAAAAAGATAAAATCTTAAACGTAATTACTCTCTTCTCTTGTTTTCTCTATCATATATTACTTTTTATCATTATTTATTTTTTTCCTGAGGACTTTTTGCCCTCCTACCTACATTCTTGGAAAAACTATTGAGTTCATTTATTTTCTCTTCCTGGTAAAACATTTTTTTTTAATTATTAAAGTACAGGTTCAGGGTCGCCTGGATGGCTCAGTCAATTAAGCATCTGCCTTCAGCTCAGGTCATGATCCCAAGGTCCTGGGATCAAGCCCCATGTTGGGCTCCCTGCTCGGTGGGGAGCCTGCTTGTCTCTCTGCCCTGTCCCCCAGTTCATGCTCTCTCTCTCTCTCAAATAAATCAATAAAATCTTTTTTTTTTTTTTAAGTACAGATTCAGTCAGATTTAATTTTTAAAATGGAACGTATCTTACATAAGATCTTGTAGGTTAGAAGTGTTATACCTGTCTGGGCACTACAGAAGACACACAGACCTTCCACAGTTCATAGAGAGTGTAAAGACAGTTTTGATAAGGAGTTAAAGAATAATTTAAAAATAGTTTACTAAAAGAGAATTGAAGCAGATGCATTAAAGTCTATGTATTTGAAGTGTGGTGACTGTGGTGCTAGTTCGTACACGGGAGGACCTGGGTAGGCCTGGTATTCTTTTCGTTCAGTCTGTTAACAAGTATTTCTTGAGTACCTGTGAAGTATCAAGGACTATGTCAGGTGTTTAGAAAAAGTGAAAAATACATAGTCCCTCCGTGTGCTCACTGAGCTTATGGTCACACTACTTGTGATAGGTCACCGCTTGTGAGAGGTGAAAAGAAACTTCAGGGCCCGTTCACCCAGCTCCCTGTGTGGCCCCTGCTACCCCATCACCCTGATTGGTGAGCATTTATTCACACAAACTGAACTCTCTACTCTCTCACAGATGTATGAACTAACATAACTGATCCTCATAACATGTTGTTGAGTGGAAACAAAAAAGTTTCAGACCTGTATTTAGAGTATGATTCCATTGTGTTTTAAGGTCAGCCACGCGATCTGCTGAGTGAACACAAACTCTAGCTAGTTTGATAGGTGCTGACGGCCCACCTGCCAGCCTTCCTGCCCATTTCTGCTTATCTTCCTGGTTATTGAGCCTCTTCTTTTCAAGGTCGGTTCTCCTGCTCTAGGAAGATCTTGTTGTCCCCCAGTCCCTGGGGTTAGCCACACAGCCTTTTGTGGTTCTGACCAGAGGGCAGAGCCGGATGTTCTTGCTGCTTCCTGATTCTGTCTTGTCTGTGTGGTAGCTTGTAGAAACTCCTTCCAGATTCTTATCCCTAATTCTGGGGACTGGTTTTTTGGATTTTTTCCCCCTATATGGGAGGGTCAAGGGATAGTATCTGACACTTTTACTTCATCTGTCATCTTGCCGGAATTCTCATTCAGGCTTTTGTTGGCGCTACACCATTTACAGAGCAAAAGTCAGGTAACTTCTCCTTCCGAGGCTTTCCTAGACTGTGAGTCTGTATCTTGATTTTTCTCCATATACCGAAGTGTTCTACTCATTATAAATGGATATATATATATATATATATATATATATAGTCAAACTAACATTTCCTCTACGGTAAAAGGACGTAGATTCTTCCTTGAGTTAAGCCTCACCTCTCTGCACAGACGTCCAAGTCTGTAGCACTGGCTTTGCTCTTTTTTTGTGTCCTCCTTCTGTTTCTTGTCATTCTGCTTCCTCTCCACTCTTGTTTCCTGCCATTTTAGGATTGACTGTATGTCTCTTGCATCCTGAACTATTCTTCAAATGCTTTCCCTTCTATTCTGAAATAATGTGCTTCTTTTTATTTATTCAGAAACATTGTTGAACACCAAGCCCAGGAATAGGTGTCAAGAATCAAGAGACAATAAAACATAGTTTTACCCTTAATAAGCTCTCTTGAAATAACAAAAAAATATATTACCATGTATTAAATGTAATATTGCATCACAGAAATGTATCAGTTGAAGTATGAACCTAGAACCCTGAACAGCTACTTTTTCCTAGAAAGGCTGGAAAAGGCATCAGCAACAACATGAAACCTTACCCCTCTTCGTTATTTATGTCATATTGCTCTGCTTTCCCTCTCCCCACACAGCTGCTACCAGAGCAGGGTATGTAAAATGATCTACTGAAAAAAAGTAACCTTTAACTGTATATAATATTCAGATCTATGCATACATTGGTACTACAGTTTTTACTCAAAAACTATATATATATATAGAGAGAGAGAGGATCCATGCTTAAACATTTTTTTTTACTGATGGTCACATTTGATCAACAAAATTTGGATACCACCTCTTTGATCAGTTGTTCTCCTTTTAACAAGCCATTAATATGTCATACATAAAATAATTTCAAGATTCTATCCTGAGCTCTCCCAAAATGCCACTTGTAAGCATTTTCACAACTTCATTCAAGTATACTTTCAACAGATAAAACGTCCCATAACTGATTATCCTTGTTCCCAGTGGCTGTCATTATACCACCACCCATTCAGTCAGCCAAACACAAAGCTGAGTCTTCCTTCCCACCCACCCCATCCCTGCCCTCTGCCCAAACCAGTTAATCAGTTGTCGTGGAGTCTACCCCTTAAATATGTGTACACTTCACTCTATCCCTTAGACCCTAAGACAGCCATCATCAGCTCACCAGGACTACATTCATCCTGCTTCTAATCTTAACTCCTTCTAACCCATTTGGCTTCATAGTACAGCCAGAGTATTCCTTCTAGAATGCAAAGATGCTAATAATCTTCTAACTATGAATAAAAATTAAGCTCTTTACAAAAAGACTCTTCGTGATCCAATCCAGGTGCTGCTACCCACAAACTCTTCCCAGTTGGGCCATCAATGTGTGACCAGTATGGAAAGTTGATCCCAACTGCCCTGAAATATGTGTACTGTATGGATGTGTTTGCCAGACAGAACGTTGAGCTGAGCGCATCATGCGACATAGTGTAGTGGGGATAATATAACCGGCTGCAAGTAAAAGAGCCAAGTGACAGGCAGATGTGGAAAATGAAAAGCCTGTGCGTATTAGAACACATGGTACCTTTGTCTTATGAATGGATAATCAAGAGTAACCTAGGTGATGGGACGCCTGGGTGGCACAGCGGTTAAGCGTCTGCCTTCGGCTCAGGGCGTGATCCCAGCGTTATGGGATCGAGCCCCACGTCAGGCTTCTCCGCGATGAGCCTGCTTCTTTCTCTCCCACTCCCCCTGCTTGTGTTCCCTCTCTCGCTGGCTGTCTCTGTCTCTGTCGAATAAATAAATAAAATCTTTAAAAAAAAAAAAAAAGAGTAACCTAGGTGCTAAGAAATAGCCAACAAATGCACTTAAAAACTGGATACTTTTTAGAACCAAACAGGCATTGATGTTTATCATGTTTCATTATTGCTGACTTGTTCACTGAGTTTGAGTCATTTATTCTTTTCAAGAATGTGGCCAGATATTCTAGTATTTGAAAATATGCCTCTATCACAAAAGCCTTTAGAACCACTAAACTGTGATTAGAACGAAAGTGCCTGTTGTTTTGTTCGTTCTGCTCCTTCCCTGGTGCACAACCTGTAGCGAGGGAGACCGGGACTCTGAAGCCCTTGCCTGTGTCTGTCCTCAGGCCCTGCAGTCTTCCTCCCCCCGCCCCACACCAGACCCTCCGGTCTAGCCGTACTACACAGCATGCTGTCTCTGAGGATGCCTTCCAGGCTTCGTCACAAACCAGCGGCTTCGGACACGCTGCCGCTTTGCTGAGAATGCCTTTCCATCTCATTCATTACGCTTCACTTCATTTTTTGAGATTTACTGTAAACGTCACTTCATCTGTGATGCTTTCTCTATTCCCACTGGCCCAAGGCGGAGTTAGGCACGCCTTTGCGCTCTCATAGCCTCTTACGCGTCACCACGCGTGTGGTACTTACCAAATTGTACTGTAGCGCACATTCAGGGCTCGGAACTCCTTGAGATGAGGGACCGTGTGTCTTGTTCGTCTCTGTCTCTGCGGTACCTAATGCAGTGCTGGGCGGACAGCAGAGACTCGGGGGTCTTGTGTGCTGGGGGAATGAGCTCAGATGTTCATACACACCCTTCTCTTTCCCCAAAGCAGCACAGTCCGTACTTCAGGGGAGAAGGCAGGAGCTTGAGAGAATAGGCCGAGACTAGCAAGAGTAGCGTCAACAATCACAGCCATAGCTAACGAAGCATTTACTTTTGTCGGGCCCTGTTCTAAGCCTGTACATCAGTTTACTCATTTATTTCTCAAACCAACCTGCTGTCCTCATTTTACAGATGAGAAAACCAAGGCACATAGAAGCTAAGCAACTTGTCCAAGACCACACAATTAGAGGCAGCAGAGTCGGCCCCAGAACCTTTAAGCTGGAACAGAAAGGAACTAAGGTGCTCCTGGCACCAGAGGGCCATGTAGAGAACAGAAGTGCCTGTTACTTGGGTCCTTCTCCTCCTCCGGTGCCCAAGCTGCAGTGATGTGGAAACAGGAGCTCAATTATGAGATTGCCACTAATTCTAGAAGTACTGAGGGCCAGAACAGACAAACTCTGTGCAGTGCTGTGTTTGATAGGCTTGCAGATCCTTCCACATTCCCACGAGTAAGCCTATCCAAACATTACTACCTCAGAATTACAAATCCTAACAGCCTTTGAATAGCAGAAAATATGATCCTTTGAATTTAACATTTTCCCCTTTGGCCAGAAATGTGTGTTAGTAAGTGACAGGTTATGTTCAAAGTTCCTTTACAGCACAGTGACTTAATGTCAAATACCATATGGTTTTGGAGGTATGGAAAATTGGTTTTTCTTCCTGATACAGCTCTTAAATTTTGTTAAACCTTGTCTCCCTTTTTCTCACGTATTTATAAAACTTAAGTGTCACAGAAGAATTTGATACTTATATTTTCTTGAAATTTAGCTAGTTTTTCATCAAATGGAAATCTGCCTTAAATCTTTGGTTATGGTGATTGAAATAGTACGGTGTAATATGCCTACAATTACTGATGAAGAAAAAGAACTAGCTGGTTCCTTTTTTATCCTTGAAATAATTTCATTATATCTTCTAGGAATTTATCTAACTAATATCTTGAAAACAGAAGAAGGCAACCCTGAGGTCCTAAAAAGGCATGGAAAAGAGCTTATAAACTTTAGCAAAAGGAGGAAAGTAGCAGAAATAACAGGAGAGATCCAGCAGTACCAAAATCAGCCTTATTGTTTACGAGTAGAATCAGATATCAAAGTAAGTTGAATGATTTGAGGATATATCTTTCTAATTAAGTTTATAAACCGGCCGATGAAAGGCAGATTTATTTCATAGAGGATATAAAGGAAAATAAATCTAAAAATAACTTAAGTTTTCTTATGTTGTTAAATGTTTTCTTAAGTTACTTTTGTGAATTTCAAACTGCATTTAAAATATTTAATATTAATGTTTATTTCTTTGCATTTATCTTAGAGGTTCTTTGAAAATTTGAATCCAATGGGAAATAGCATGGAAAAAGAATTTACAGATTATCTTTTCAACAAATCCCTAGAAATAGAACCACGAAACCCTAAGCCTCTCCCAAGATTTGTAAGCATTCACATATTTATATTTCTTTAATATTTATGTATTTTTTGCAGTTATCTGTGTCTGGTGATGTCATCACTACCATATGTGTTATACAGATTAGTTTTCCATGAGGGCATTCAGGGATGAAGTATACATGTGATAGATGAAAGTAATGAATAAACGCTTAATACGTATGCTCAGGAATATCCCAGTTGATTGCAAATAAGTGAGCATTATTATTAATCTGAATAAATTCTGATAGATGAGGAAATTGGGCAAATATATAAGTTTTTTTAAAACAAAAATGTTATTCGAGATTTAAGGGCAGGAAATTTGATTAATTTATACTAATTCGCTTATAATAAATATATGCATTTATGACTTTTTTTCTAAAGTAATGACTTATGGAAACTTTTAACCATGAATCATTAGCCATAAAAATAACAAGTCTGGCTAAAGACACTTTTGGGGGGAAAGTACAGTTTCCATTGTTTTTAGTAAAGCCTGGCCAGTTTTACGTACAGAATCGTCACCTCACTAATCTGAACATAATCTGTCTTGTTCACAAGAACTTAAAAAAATCAAGGAGTAAATATAAATGGCTTCCTTAGTAACCAAGATAAACTTCAAAGTATCTGTGAATTAAAGGTTATGCAGTTACCTCCCAAGAAAATTTCTCAAGGCCTAAAACGGTTTTTTAAAAGATGGATTAAAAACAGCAAATTAGAAATAGCTATATAGTCTTTGCTCCAAAGAGCTTGCTAATAGTACTCTGTAAGGAAATTTCATAAAACTAACATACACGCACACAGATGAAAACTGAAGCAATTTAATGCATTTGTAAATAACTCAAACGATTCCAACATCACAGTCTCACGGCATTGTAAGGTATCATAGTTCATAGTAACGATCCTGGCTTTTCCAGCAAGGTTAAATTAGTTCAACAAGATCTGTTTAAAAAGCCAGAGAAATCTACAGCATATCTTAGAAAGATTTCTATTCAAAAATATTAAGATGATAAATACTCTGGTATTTTAGGACTAAGACTCAGCTATTTAAAGAAATTCATTGCCTAATATTTTAGATAGCCAAGGCTTTATGGAAATGGGATGTTAATATTTTAACTTGGACACTTTGATTTTAATCATTATATAACTTCTTTATGGTTTTCCTAGATTCTAGTTGAGTTTTACCAGGCATATAGAGAAAAACCTTCCTTTCTGTGTGTTGTAAATATTGTGTTTCTTTTGATATGTCTACAGCCAAAAAAATATAGCTATCCCCTAAAATCTCCTGGTGTTCGTCCATCAAACCCAAGACCAGGTACCATGAGACATCCCACACCTCTGCAGCAGGAGCCCAGGAAAATCAGTTACAGTAGGATCCCTGAAAGTGAAACAGAAAGTACAGCATCTGCACCGAATTCTCCAAGAACACCGTTAACACCTCCGCCTGCTTCTGGCGCTTCAAGTACCACGGATGTTTGCAGCGTTTTTGATTCCGATCATTCGAGCCCTTTTCACTCAAGTAGGTCCTAACATTTTAAGTGCTTTAAAGTAATTGTTAGTATTATGTGTGCTAGAGGTAAAAAAGAATCTGTATAACTTTTTTTTTTTTGTAAATTGGTAGACAAATACCATTTTGAAAGATATTATTATAAAAATATAAAGCAAATTCTAAACTCCAGCAACTTATGATTTTTAAAAACCTGTTGGAACAGCCCTCTTCAAATTTATTACACTTTACCAGAAGGCCTGGTGATGAAATTGGTAATTTAAACTTGATTTGAGCATTTGTTTTCAACTGGTGAATTTAACATGCGTTCTTTGTATCTAGAGGAGACAAAAATAACTCCTAAAATCTGCAAGGATTGTCAGTCCAGTGCTTTAAATGCTGCCTCCAAAATTATTATATTTGAATACTACTCAGTACATCGTTCCCTTTCCATGACACTCTGTAGGTTTCAAATTTTGCAGGAAGTATCCAATTTAAACTCCTACTTAACCCTTTCTCAGTCTACACCATCTGCCAGATGCTGCATAGCGCCCGCTAATACACCGCCTGTGCTTCCAAGCCCAGCTGTACGGATCTCACAGACTGCATACTATTGCTCCTTCCTTTCTTATTTCTAGATCAGTGCTGTCTAGTAGAGATATAATGTGAGCCACGTGTGTACTTTTAGTGTTCTGTAGCCACATTTTAAAAATCAAAAAGAATTAGGTGAAATTAATTGTAATAATATATTTTATTTAACTTAGTGTGTGCAAAATATTAGCATTGCAACATGAACTCAAGATAAAAATTTGAGCTATTTCACATTCTCTTTTTTGTTGTAAATCATCAAAATCCAGTATGCATTTCACACTTACAGCACATCTCAACTCAGACTAGCCACATTCACGTGCTTATTTATCCACATATGGCTAGTGACTTCCAAACACTACAGCTCAGCTCCAGCCCTTTGAAAAGGCTGCCTTTGAAAGGTAGGTCACCCTGCTTCCACTCATTTTCTAGTCAATTCCACATGGAGCTTTAGAGCTCTAAGAACACACGATCTCTTTCCGTTTTTTCAGTATTAAATCAAAACTTGAATCNTTCTAGTCAATTCCACATGGAGCTTTAGAGCTCTAAGAACACACGATCTCTTTCCGTTTTTTCAGTATTAAAACTTGAATANTAAATCAAAACTTGAATCCCATCACCTTCACCCCTCTCAGCACTTCCACATGCTCTTCCCATTGGCTGTCTCAGCTCAGTGTACAGATCAAGTCCTCCCCTGGTATCTGACAGAACAGAATCCAGTCCTGCGAGATAGCGTGTCGTTATTGTGGGGAAGGAGGTCGAGAAGCAGGTGGCCTAGGAGCTGGGAATCCGGTCTGGGATCTCAGTCTGCTAGTGAGCTTTCTGATTTTACACCAAAGACTTTCTGTGCCTTCTGGGCATCCAGCTAGATTTTTAAGGTTCCTTCCAACTCAGAGAATCTAACTTTTTAACAAAAATCGACTTAAAACTGTTATTTGGAGGTGTATTATTTTGAGATTTGGTCCAGAATCCTATTTATTTATTCTTGTGTGGTACGTACATTCATAGTTACCCAGCAGTTTGTCTTGTCTTTTTACCAACTAAAGTGTGTTTGTTTTGAGAATTACTACATCTTGGCTTTATTTGGCTACTGGGGATTATTATGGAGTCACGTTATATACATATTAAGCTACCAGATATTTTTGGTAAGTTCAAATAAACACCAGGTAAAAAAATTCCCACCTATTTCCCCCAATTCATAAACCCTCTAAAATTAAGTAATAAAACCGGCAGTTTTTGCAATATGCCCAACCTAAAATCATTATTAATTCTGACCTATTTAACTGTTTGCAGGGTTTTTTTTCTTAGAGCAGATAGCTATGGTCTATATTATAAAGATTCCCACATAAATAAATAATTGAAATCACGTGAAAGCTGTCAATTGCAAATTCTACTTCTCTTAGTTTAAAAAGTAGCTAAAAATGGAAGAGGTGGGAAAAACAGGAGATAAGCACATTAACGTTCCCTACTAGTGCTGAATCTTTAAAGCAGTAAAGGAAGAAGGAATCATTCTGGAATGCAGTGCTCTGTCCTATGTGGCAGGGGAACAGTATTCAACAGCTGGAAGGTGGAGAAACCACTGTTCCAGGAGTTAGGCTTTGTAAGCTCAGCTTGGAGGGTTTTCTCAATTTCCCTTTCTTTGTGATAAAGAAAATTCCTGTTGCTATTCCCTTTGCTCTTACTAAAAACTGAAAATAACTGATTTTGAAATCAGAGAAGCCAGCATAATATAAAACCATCTGTACGCTCAGTCCCTTACTTAAAGCTTACCCATGGCCTTTGTGTAGTCAAGGTCCTCACGTGCCAATAACCCCACCTTTGCTTAACAGACCTGCTAGGGCTGTGGGGGTCACCGGAGCTCCCAGCTTGCCCACTGTGTTGCCACCACAGAGAGAATTCCTACGTCCTCAGGGCCTGTCAGGAAAGAGCTGCTGTGCCTACATTCTTAGGTCATCTGAACATATTCCACTCAATAGAAAACAGCAAAAAGGTCCATTGCCTAAGTTTTTCAAAAGGCAAAGTTTGATTAGAATTTTTGATCAGTTATAATAGGGCTTTTTTGCTTCTTATACTTTGTCTTTCAAAATAATTTAATTTAAAACCATAATTAATTAATCAGCCAGTATCTGTTGCATACCTCACTCCTTGCCAAGCACTTATACATTACACCTTCCCTGGTAAAGCTCATAATCTTACTGACAGATGAAAAATAATCATAGTACGAAGAAAATCCTAGTTTACTGCTTTAACCATTGTTAAATGCCATGATTCTCTTTGTACTATGTTTATTTTTCACTCTCAGTAAGATTGCAAGCTTTACCAGAGAAGATACGTAAGGGCTCAGCAAAATGCTAATGAGTGGTGAAGACACAATGCTGTGGAAGTTTACACAAAGATGACCACAGAATGGGCAAGAGTGGTCACGGGCAGCTTTGTGGTGAGGACAGAGAGGTAAGGAAACTGGCCACCCACTTAGTGCTGCTGCCTAGACCCTCCCACTCAGAGCCCTGCTCCACGCCTTGCCCTGGCCAGCTCCATCTTTGAGGCGGTGAGGACAGTCACCATGACGAGGGGAGAGACCACCCAGCTTGCTGCTTTGTTTTCTGCTGCCATCACAAGGTGGAGAGGAGGAAGGAGAGAGGGCCCACCTGGTCTTGTGCTGCCAGTGAGCTTCACCTCGAGCCCTCAGGAGAGGAAGCTTTGACCAGAAAAGAGTAGTCCAAGCATTTCGGGCTGGAATGCAAGGCTTTTCTTCATAGAAGATTGTTGTAGGTACTTAGTTTCTAATCTCAGATACATTTGCATTTAACGGCTTTCGTGAGTTCAAGAAGTTATTCGTGATTTATAGAATTCCTTTCTGTAGGAAAATGCTCGTTCCTGTTTTCAAGAATGACTCAGTTATCAGCAGGGTTTCAATCCTGACTATAAAGTATGATCCCTGGGGAGCTTAAAAAAAAAAAAAAAAAACAACACCTATATGCCCAGCCCACACTTGAATTAGACTGGTAATGGCACTAAGAATCAGGTTTTTGTTGTTGTTTTTTTAAAGCTTTCCGGAGGGAGTGAAATGTGTAGCCAAGATTGAGAACCACTGATCTTTTTTTGTCTGGGATTTATACCTAACAAATTAATACTAGTTTTTTAATTAATTGGGCTTCACTCCTAACTCATTATCAATAAATTTGTTCAGTACCTAGCTCGTATGGAATTTCTAGTATGTATTTCTTCATTAGAGCATGAATAATTCTAAGAGATTTTTTTTTAGCATTTTCTAGACAGTGAGACCAAGAAATTTGTTTAAAATGACAAATCAGAAAAGTGCCCTTAACTTACCAAACACAGATGGAAGCCTGTGCCATACACATATATATAAATATGATCAAAGCCAAGTCTGTGTATGTACAGGTGTGTATGCAGAGGTATAATAATTCTTTCTAAAAGCCTGCAGTTTGTAACCATCATAAGCTTTGCGTTTTTATTCTACTCCCAACTTGTAATAAGCGTACTACCATGTTCTTGAGGCTTATCTCCAGGAGGCATATTTACTTCCTTTCCAAGAAAAGGGGGAAAAAAAGTAAGTAGGTAAACGCTAGAGGTAAATACCCATTTAGCCCCTGTTCCACCCATCGTAGGTGCCTAATAAATAGTGGAGTGAGTCACTGACAGAACAACAGCTTCATTTACTATCAGAGTACAAACATTAATTTTAATCTTCTGAGAAATAACTTAGTAGAATTAGCTGGATTGCTACCCGTGGTAACCATGGCCTCCAAATAAATATCAGTGCATCAGGAAAGGAGATTAATGGGATAGATGGCTGGAAATTGGGGCTATGTGGGAAATAAACCCACCATATCTATATAAATAACAATCACATTAATAGTCTTGCCAACTGAACCTGGAACATAAAATTATCCTTGTTCTGACCAAAGCACCTAGGAGAAAACATGGTCCAAATTGTTTGAGTGACGGTCTGTTGTGCAAAAAGAGAGAGGAACGTGAATTTTTAAAAATTCTGCTCAGACTAGTGCTACAGGAATGATTTTCGTCTCTTGGATATTATCGCTTCAATGTGTTGGTAAGAGGAGGCAGTGTCCTGTCAACAGCTGTGTTGATTTAGAACCAGTACAGATCACTTAGCCTCTTGTCTCAGTTTTCTGTTAATGCTCTTGGGGCTTTGGCTTTTATGGTTTTCAGTTCTTTTTCTTAGAGGAATTAATACTGTTGAAATTAAACATTTTAATTTGTCAGTGAGTTTCCTGTATAAAATATGTCAAGCGCCAAATATTTATTGATATTTTAAGTGTTCAAGAATATAGAAGGAAAAGGCTGTGTCACTTACAAGCTTGTTTTGCAGTATCGAAGCTGTAACTATTTCGCGATGAGCGTATACGCTGCAAGAACATTTTCGCAATGTCCCTTTTATTTTTCAATTGACATAACAAATTCATTATTTACTAATTTCACACATTTGAGTTTTCAAAATAACCGTTAGTAAATGACATATTTCTATATGTCCAGCTGAATTCTTTGCCTGAATTGGGTTTATACATTTTTTTTAAAGTCTTCCACTAATAGAGGATATTTTAGTTTTCTCATGAATGCTTTTCATTTACTTATTTTGACATCAGGTAGTGAATCTAAAAGGAATCTTCAAAATTCCCCATATGATATTAACTCAACTTAATTCTTTATTTTTTCTCAAAAGTAAGAAGTCATGAGCTTTAACTAAAGACTGTTGTATCATTCTTTACAGTTAGAATGACCAAAATGACATTTTTATCATAAATGCATTTTTACAGATGAGTTGAATTTATCAATGAAAGAAAAAAATCTACTCTTTCTTGTTTCCTTTCACAGGCAGCGATACCGTCTTTATCCAAGTTTCACTGCCCCATGGCCCAAGTTAGTATATTTGGTTTAAGACTCCTAATACTTGCTTTGGCTTTAAAAATTAAACCAAGTGTAACCTTCCCTGCTAAAACTCTTCTTGGGTCTGGCAGCCTTGGTACCTTGCTTGCAATATCGTAGAAGTGAGGGCTTCACTCGTGCTATCTTCCGATCATAAATGATTTGCTTCAACTTAGATACTTTTAATGCTTTTTGTAAAACCTGTTTTCTCTTTTAAAAGAACATTATTATATTGGGTGACTTCCACATTTAACCATCTCTCTTTTCCAACTATAGAGTTCTAAATATATTTTAATGCTCAACTTAAAAAAAAACAAAACAGCAAGAGCATGCATGCGCATATGGGAATGCTGGCAGCTACTGCAGTGTCGAAATCCTGAAATACACTTAGCCTGGCCACGGCACAGACTCTAGGCAAATGACTATTATTTGACTTTCGAAGAACTATCTTATCATTGTAACTACTTAAATTATACAGCCTAAATATTCATCACTGTTAAGCAAAATAAAGTTCCACTGTAGATATTTGCTTTTATTTTTAAAGTCAACTAACAATTCACCAAATGATTCCATAAGTTTTAAACTAATAGATTAGTTGTTGTGCTGTCCTTCATACAAATGATTTCAAAATGTATACAATGGAAAACATTAGTTAGAAGCTAAATTAATTTACTACATAGTCTCTTAAGAAAAAAGGTAGGTGATCAAAATGTTGCTCATTTGAATAATATCAGTACACAAAGTACTCTTTAAGTTCTATATTGTTATAACTTTTAATTGACAAAAACTGTCGATGCTTAAAGGAAAACAAGAACCTGCCAAGTATGATTCTAAATGATCATTTATATATTTTTTCATCTTTTATATACTGTGCATAAACTAACAACTTACATAAATGTTGTCTTTCAGAATGTAATTACTTTATGCCTGTATTATGCCCTTGTCATCATAAATGTCTATAGGATAAGTTCCAATTAGAAGCTTTACTTACCCTTTTTGTGCCAGTTCATCAACTTATTCTCAAGTCAGGTTCATTAGATTCTAGTGTAGTTTCTGTTTTTATCAGGGCTCCCTCCATCATCTTAAATAGCTCCGTCACAATTAAAATTTCTGGATTCAAGTATGATGAACTGAATTTGCTCACCCGCCAAGGAGAGCCAGCCTATACCTAAGCAAAGTGAGGAGAGACCCGTCCCCCGACATGAGTTCTCTCCCTGGCCTCCTTTGAGAGAATCCCTGGGGAGAGCAGTTAGATGAGAAACTAACCCCAAGGAAAATCCAGTAAGGGCAGGGAAATTCTATACTAATAAACTCAGAGAAAGAAAATGAGCCCATCACAAAAGCTTAACAAAATTACCATTCCAAGTTTTTAGTAGTTTGCTGTTTTTCCCAGATATCTGAGAATCATACCCAAATAAAAAATTCCAATAATAGATTAACAGTGGGAATGTTATTTTGTTCAAGAAGCAAAATAACAGAATATCTTAGGCAGTTTTTTTTTCTGAAAATTCTGCTAAGAAATTTCTGCATGCTTTTATAGCAGTTTGCTTTAATAAAGGAAATACTGTTGTGTATTGGTTTATTGAACTGCTTTTGATAATTCTGTACATTTCTTTTAATAAATATAAGCAGTTTCCAGCTAAGCCTTTTCAGGATTAATAGATGAAATAAAATTCCTGTGAACTTTTAAAAAACTGTAACATCCTACAGGATCTGCTTCAGTATCATCCATAAGTTTAACCAAGGGCACTGATGACGTGCCTGTCCCCCCTCCTGTTCCTCCACGAAGACGGCCGGAATCTGCCCCCGCCGAGTCTTCACCGTCTAAGGTAAGTGGCAAGTCCCGTCATCTGCACACTGGAGCCATTACGGTTCCATTATAGTCATGCCCCCGTGTCTAGTTCACTTCCCACAGGACTAGGCTAACACTTCAGGGTAGCTGAGCTGAATAGAGTGTAGACAAGGACTAAACACGGATTTACCCTGAAGTAATGTTTATTGCCTTTCTTCTGAACATAGTTTTTTTGGTATGTTTTCAAAACCCTTATAAATCTAGATTATGGGTACTGTCAAGGAAAAAACAAGTTTAATCAGTAAGGAATAATGTAGTCTCAAGCAGAGACTATACAGAGGAAGAGGAAGAAGCAAAGAGGTGTGAAGCTTTGTATGAAAGTGCATTTTAAGTGAAACTTGAACATTACCTCTCTGAGCCTTTAATAGTAAATCCGACCTGCTTTTACATGGGATTTGCATGACAGTTCTAGGTTGGAAGAGACCTTAAAGGCTTATAATAGCCATTTTTTCCACTTGTTTAAGCTTCTTCCTTTGCCAGCCATTAATGACTCAGGGGTTGTGAGTGTCCAGAGAGCAGAGCACCTGGACAAGTCAAGACACTTTGCAGAATATCATAAAATGTTAATATAGTAAGTTTAAAATTATAAGATGAACTTACGTTAAATCATAAATGATTTTATACTAGATTGATAGGTAAGCAATAGCAAACAACAAAATTTTGAGAAAAATTAAAACTTTGAAAAAAAAATCTTAACAAATTGGCATTAACCCCCCCCACCCCGATTTAAAACATATGGCAAAACTCACTGATCCATACCTAGGGCTCTACCAATAGTGTGTGTGAAAACCCCAACTTAATTCTAACGTATTCATGGTACTACATTAATTTTTAATAAGTTTGTGTTTTATTCTTTTTCTCATTTGTGTTAGATTATGTCTAAGCGTTTGGACAGCCCCCCAGCAATTCCTCCTAGACAGCCCACATCAAAAGCCTATTCACCACGATATTCAATATCAGACCGGACCTCGATATCAGACCCTCCTGAGAGCCCTCCCTTATTACCACCACGAGAACCTGTGAGGACACCTGATGTTTTCTCCAGCTCACCACTACATCTCCAGCCTCCCCCTTTGGGCAAAAAAAGTGATCATGGCAATGCCTTCTTCCCAAACAGCCCTTCCCCTTTTACACCACCTCCTCCTCAAACACCCTCTCCTCATGGCACGAGAAGGCATCTGCCATCGCCACCATTGACACAAGAAGTGGACCTTCCTTCCATCACTGGGCCGCCTGTTCCTCCACGACAAAGCACTTCTCAACATATCCCTAAACTCCCTCCAAAAACTTACAAAAGGGAGCACACACACCCATCCATGCACAGGGATGGCCCACCGCTGCTGGAGAACGCCCATTCGTCCTGAGGGTCTCTGCTCTGGGACGGACGTTTGCCCAGCCCCAGATCTGTTGCTGGTGATGGACGCGCTGAATGTGCCAGCGCTGAGGAGTTCAATGACAGCTCCAAACACTAACGACTCTACTTCAAGACGCAGTATGAGACAATGAATTTTAACCCAGACGTGATTATAAAATGAAAATGGTATTCGTTTAGAATCTGGAAAGACTGACCTAGAGGAATTGGACAATTGATTGCACCTGAAAATCAAGTAAAGGGACCTTTTCCGGCCAATAGGCAGGAGTCCTGTTTTTGTGAAGTGATCTTTATCATTAAAGGGATGGAAAACACAGTCTAGTGTCCAGCGGGCCCACATGATGACAGTTTTTGTAATTCAAAATATGCACTTTTTAAAAAGAAATCTTAAACAGGGATCTTCATATCTCCTTTGTTTTCCTTTGCTTTTACTCGTCCTACTTTAGAATATTTTCTTAAAAATCATTCAGAGGACTGTGAGGAGTGGCTGTGGTGCCTGACCTCATCGGAGTCAAGGCCCAGCACTGTGCCACAGTCCTGTTTACAGATAATTACAGTGAAGTGAATGGGTACCGAGGCTTCACCAAAGAGGTACTTTTTTCTTTTTTTTTCTTTTATCTTTTTTTTTTTTTTTAGGAGTAATTATACTAATTTTAAGAGCATTCCCCCACCCACCCTCCCTACACAAACAAAACGTGATGGTGTTGCCTTCAAATGAGAAGTTTTGTGTCATTAATGTGACAGAAGAACTTTTTTAAAACTGTTAACTGTCGAGTATACGATTTACACTTAGGAGACTGTTAATCTATGCTAGATTGTTATTTTCCCCCCTTCTCCCACAAAAGTTTACTGGTAATCCATGTCATGGCTCATAGCTGTCCCTCTAACCATGCTCTGAAAACGCAGTCACCCAGTGTGAGAAGGAGCACTTGCTGGGCACCACTGACACCATTCATGTTTTACTGATAGTTGAGTAATCAGCATATCTAGAATTACCTTGCATTGCCGAAATCATGTGTATATAGTGAATGTTATATAATAAACCCGGCAGGTCTGTTTTAATTTAATTGAATAAAGATACAAATACTTCGTTTGGCTGGCATATATTAAATTATTATATGGAGAAAATGGTTGATTCTTATTTCTTTCAGTTGAAACACACACACACACTAAGCATAAAAGCACGTATTGTGGTACGCCTTGGTTTTCTAGTTCTGGATGTATGTATTCATCTTAAAGAATGATCTAAAGCTACAGTTTGGCATGTAGGAAAAAATTGGGCTAGAATAGGATGGGTATCTTTTAAGCAGAACTTTGTAAGTTTTTTAATTTCCTAGGCAACATGTATACAGTTTGTTAGTTTATATTAAACATTCTACCTTGCTTGAGGTCTGTGCTCTATCAAAACTGTTCATAACAGAACATCTGCCTATATCATTAGTATCATAATACAGATTATTCATTAAGCCTATGTACTGATCTTCTGAGTCTAACCAATACTGTGACTGAAATGCATGCAACCTGTCGAAGAGAAAAAGTTTTATTAATCTCCACTAGAATGTCCGTGAAATGTGCAGTATCCCATCATCAGAGAGTAGCCAGTCCATCAGTACCTGCATGTGTCCTCAGAATAATGAAGCAACATCGCAGCGGTTCTGTTAACCATGTACCATTAGAGACATTTTTAGAAGTACTGCATCATGGTGGAAACCTAGTAGTTTAATAATTTCCTGTGATATTTATTAGAGCATTAAATGCACATCACAGTAGTACAGTGTATAGTCCTTTAAGACCAGAATGTTGATTGCATCATCATTAAGCAATCCATCCTATCATATCCTTTCTTATTTATTTGTTAGAGTTGAATCTTTTTTGTTTAATATCTGTACCATTCCTATTATGGTAGCCATTTTTCTCTTTGTAAAATGTCTCTTTTTAAAAGTCTCCCAAAAAATTAATTTCAAATCCACTCCTGTACGCAAAGTGTCCATAAGACCATTCATGCAACAAGTGTTGATCTAAGCCTACTTACTAGTGCTGCTACAAATAATCATAACACACATTCCAGACTCCCCCATGACTTTTTACTAGATCAGCCTCATTTTCCATAGGATTTCCCTTTATATGTCTTATTGATCACTTTTCTTTTTAATTACCCCACCCCACTCCAAATGAGAACCTGAGAAGTTACATTGGAGCCCATTCAGTATCTCTCTGGCCAATGTGTTAGCCTTCAATAATGCTTTTCAACCCACCTGATCTTTTAAAGAGGAAAAGCTCAGATTTGGAGTTCTAATCCTACTTCTCCGAAAGGGGACCATTCTCCTACCCCAGTGGTTCTGGGAGACCACTTCACTGTGGAGACCACATCAGCATTGTGGATAGAGGATACTTTTATTCTGAAGTTGACACTTGGGTAAAAATATTTTCTGCAGTGGTAACTGATCAGAAAAATCTCAGTTGGATGCCCTTAAATGGAGGTGAGAAAAACATATCCTTGCCTTCTTCATATGTGAAACATTAACTAGCTGACAAATTTATTCTTTGTAGTAACTAAAATATACTTATTCAGGGACAAGAAGTGGCTGAGAAGAGAACTGCATCACCACAAAATTCTGCTTTTGAATCCAGGACATTACAAGACAGTCAATGCAGCATGACTATTTCTAAATCACATTCCACAATATGGGACATTTCTTTTAGAAATGGGAATGTTCTTAGAAGATTCATTATCTTTGGATCACAAAATAAAAATATTTCAAGGTTGAATTAAGTGGGCTGATAAGCAATAACAATAGAAAGGGAGGCTTTCCACATCTAAGCACTTTTTAAAACAGGAATAGAGAAGTGTATGTTTCTAAGTTTATTGAAAGACAGATAGTTGACTGTTCCTAGCACTCCTAATGTAAGTTAAGAGTACAGACTTATCAGGAAGTTTACAAACATTAAAAGTTTACTTAATTAAAGGTTGTTGGGTATCAGATTATGTGTTTAGCGGGTTACTATGCTCTAACAGCTCAAGAATGTTTTAATGGATATGAATTTAGAAAAGAGCATGCCACACTGACGATACCACAATCAACACAACAGTCTAGTGAACAAGTACTGTTTCACTCGGAGGCTATATTATGGTTCTAAATTCTTCCGTAATGGGTTTTTTCACAAACTGAAAGTTACACAAACCAAAACTTAGTTGGCATCTATGACCGTGATCTTAATTCTCAAGTTCAGCTTACTTTAGTCACATATTTCATCCTTTTAATGATAGCTTAAATTCCGTTTAAAGTGGCTTGGCAAAACAAATCATGGAAATGGAAGGAGAGGTTCCCAGGTTGTTAGTGTTGTATATATTGAGGAAGACCTTTTTATTTCCTCCCGATTTAGAAAGAGAGAAATTTAACCTTTTATTTCTTGGTATTCTGCTGCTATGGGTAGGTTCACTTATTCTTTTAATCTATATTAGTGTAGAAGTGTAGGTCCTGTTGCACATTAATCTTTACCAGTAAAAGAAACATCACAAGGTTAATATCAGTTTGGCTGAAAGAATTATGCAGAATTATTTATATGGGAAAGTGATGACTTAGTTTATTTATTCCATATTTTTCTTTTGAAACATCTCATTACTAACTTAAAATCATTTCATAATCCCTTATACATGAGCCAATGAAATATTTTGAGCTCCAGTTAAGAAGCATGATGTCTATATGATAAACAAAAGCACTTGTAACTTGTTTTATAAATGTCATGCCTTATTTTCCATTTTTGACACCGTAAAGTGCATTTTCTGTCGACTGTGAGCAAATTTCCCTTTTGCCTTTAATGAAAATAGTGCATTAAGTAGCCAATTGCTGCAAAATTATAAAGCAAGTTAGCTAAAGGTGGATCACATTGGACTACCACTCAAAGAAACAAGATGCATAGGACAGAAGTCACATGTGGTGTGGCTTTAGGGAGAACGCACCTGTGCCAGATGCATGCCACTTTCAGTAGCTGCCAAATGTGCCTTTAATTAAGAACATCTCTAATTTTTTTCTTCAGATCAAGTCAGCATTTGGGGGCGGGATCAGGGCAGGGGACCTTGGGGTGCAAATATCTGGTGAAACTCACCAGAGAAGAAGCCTTTGTCAAAGTGACATGTATAACTTTAGTTGAAACGTGTTTGTGTATATATATATATATGTGTGTGTGTGTGTATTTGCCTTTGTTTAGTAGCACGGTATTTGCTAAAATAATTGTCCAAAAAATTGCTCTGTCGGTCTTACTCTCATGTAAAAACAAAGTGCAGTCTATACATCTAATATGGCCTTTGTACCTAACCATGTTCGTAGGTAATCTTTGTACTCTCTGTGCAGCAGTATTTGGTTTGCATTTAAAGTGAAGATAATGGCTGTTATTTTTCTGGCATTACTAAGATAAACTGAAAAATAATAAAGAAAAATGCCTTATATAGTCCACAAATGTATTATTTTTGTATGTGTTTATTTTAGAAAGCACTCCTTTCAGTATCAGTCGTCATTCTCCTCTTCGCTCGTGCTTTCCATATAGAAATAGTTTGTTCTTTATCGTGGTCTTGCTTTGGAAGCACTTTTTCCTGGATCATATTATATATAGAAAGTTCAGTCTTTCCTTCTGTCTCAAGCCCTAGGGCTGTAGTGAGTGGGAGGCCCTTGGGATGAAAATCAGTACTTTAGTGACCTTGGGCGTCACCTGGATGAAGTTTCAAAGGGGCGAGGAGGCATTTGTATTCCGTAAAAGTTTTAAGATACCACAGTTCCTTGACAGGGAAGTTTTACTGAGACCTGTTGGAATGTGGCAGCCTGACGTTTAGCAATTCTTTCTAGGCTTGGCATAAAAAGATACAGTTTACGGTTATATGCTGTAAAGAATTTTTTTTTAATGTGAGGCCATTCATGATGAACTACAGAATGTAAAAATTGATGAAAAACTTAGCAATCTAATACCCTTATTTAAAAATTGGAGCAAGCGAAGCCTGGAGCAGCGAGATGACTTAGCCAGCGTCCTGTGCCAGTTCGTTCCTGAGACAATGGGCTCAACTTCAATTCCTGGTGTTTGGAGGGCTGCTCTCAGGACTTGCTAAAATTTATTTGTGCCCCTCCCCCCGCTTTTAAGACACAAAATCATTAATTTGTACAAATTCCATTTGTAGGCCAGTGAAATCCAGTTATGTATTATTGGGTACATACTAGGTAATCAATTTAAGAGCTATGGGTAAATAACATTAATACTGATATTAGTCAACCTGGTTCTGAATTTGCTCTTGAAATGTCACTTTTGAATTTTAACCGGGTGGTTTGCTTTTTTTACTTATTTTAATCATGTTAGCTCATCACAGATTCAGGGCACTTAAGTCTCTAGGGTACCCACGATGGGGGGAGCCTACCTCTTTGCAGATAGATGCATATGGCTCTCAGAGAATTCCAAAGAAACTTATGTACATTTCTATTGTTTTAAGACTCTTGCTTCACATTAGAGGCAAGGAAAAAAAATACAGTCGTTTTTTAGAAATTAGTTTCTCTACGTTTGTGACTCATCAAGAAAAGGAAGAATCATTGTGGTAGAGGACAGTCAGCAAATGCCTTGGCATCACATCATCTGTGTTCACATTCTGGTTCCATTATTTACTAGATGTGTGATTTTGGCAAAGTTACTTAAAAAATCTGAGTCTCTGTTCCTCATCAATATGTGAGGCTAGTAATCTACTGGGGGAACTCCTGTGAGGTTTAAAGGTAATACGTGTGAAGCTCAATGCCTTTCACAGAATAGGTGCTTAATAAAGGTAGCTAAAGTTAGGAGGGATGTGTTTTCAAAGTTTGCCTGCTTTTAGGTATCTTTTAAGAGGTTGATATTTCATCCTGAAGTCCCCATAACTTCTTGATTTCTTTACTATCCAGCTTCCTTTGATGTTTACCATCACCTAAATTGGTTTTGAGTAACCGTCTTATAAGCATTTCATAGGGCCCATCTGACTATTCAACAAATATTTACTGTTCCAGGTACACTTCTGATGTCAGGAAGAACAAAACAAAAATCTATATCATAATAAGATTAGTAATCTAATGAGATATAGACAATAAGAAATAGCATATATGTTAGAATGTTGTAACTGCTATGAACAAAAAAAAGGACAAGGGAATGTAGGGGATGGGGTGGTGGGTGATATGTAAATGGGATGATCAGAGTTGGCTCACAGAGAAGGTGACATATGAGTAAACACTTGAAGGAGGTGAAGGAAGGAGACGTGCAAGTGTCTGAGGAAGGAATCAGCCAAGTCACAGGGAAAGGCCAGTTCGGAAGCCTAGAGGCAGGAGCATACTTGGTACATCTAAGGAATGGTGAGGCTATGTGTGCCTGGAGAGGAACGAATGTGGGCAGAATAGGAGAGGCCATCGGACATTTAATGGGATCCAGATCGCTTGTGATGAGTTTGGCTTCCGTTAGAAATAGAGCCCATGGAGCATTTGAGTAGAGGTTTGCTCTGACTGCCATGTTGAGAATAATTAGGGGTTAAGAGCAGGAGTGGGGAGGCTAGCCCAACACAAGGCAGCTTGATCAAGGTGACAGCAGTGCAGGTGGTGAGAAGTGGTCAGAGACAGCCACTTTGCTGAGAGACTGAACATGAGGCTTAAGGAACAGAATTGTCGGGGCACCTGGGTGGCTCATTTGGTTAAGCGTCTGATTTGGCTCAGTTCATGATCTCATGGTCCTCAGAGCGAGCCCCGCGATGGGCTCCGTGCTGAGCAAGGAGTCTGCTTGTCCCTCTGCCCCTCCCCACCCCTTGTGCTCTCTCTCTCTCCCTCTCTCTCTCTCGAATAAGTAAATATCTTTTTTAAGAAAAGAATTAAAAAGAAACAGAATTGTTAAGGATGACTTCAATGTTTTTGGCAACTAGAAAAACAAAGTTACCATTAACTGAGGTGGGAAGGTAGAGTGGAAGCAGGCTAGGACATATTCAGTTTAATAAATATGTCAGACATCTGAAGGGTGCCAGGCGGCAGTGGGAGATAGGAGTCTGAGCTGAGAATATAAATTTGGGAGTCACTTTCATAAAGATCATATTTGAAAGCTAGCAGACTGGATAAGATCACCAAAGAAGCTAAGTACAGAATGGGAAAAGAAGAGATCTAAGTAAAGGAGAGCCCAGGGGCACTCTGACAAGAGAGGGAGAAGGAGGGAGAACCAGCGAACAGACCAAGAAGGAGCTGCCAATGAAGATGTAAGCCAACAGTAGGTTGTGCCCTTGAAGCCTAGTAAATTATTTCAGAAGGGAGAGGGGATAAGCATGTCAAATACTCTTTGACAGGGAGAATGGACCATTCACGTAGCAAGGCAGAAGTGAGTGATGATCTGGACTCAACCAGTTCAGGGGAGTGGTGCAGGCCCAGTGAGTCTAATAAAGAATGCGGAGAATTGGAGCAGTTGCCTCTCTCAAGTTTCACTAGAAAGGCAAGCAGGGACGTAAGGCATAGCCACAACAGTCAAGGTATCTTTTGCTTAAAAAACGGGAGAAATAGGGGGCGCCTGGGTGGCTCAGTGGTTAAGCATCTGCCTTCGGCTCAGGGTGTGATCCCGGAGTCCTGGGATCAAGCCCCACATCAGGCTCCTCGGCTGGGAGCCTGCTTCTTCCTCTCCCACTCCCCCTGCCTGTGTTCCCTCTCTTGCTGGCTGTCTCTCTCTCCGTCATAAATAAATAAAATCTTTAAAAAAAAATGGAAGAAATAAGAGCATGCTTGTATGCTGAAGCGTTTGTCCCAGTTGGAAAATGCGATAATGAGAAGGGATGTGACCTAGTGCTGAATGGAAACAACCCACTTAGAAACACAGATGGCGTCCAGCAACAGGCCTTTACAGGAGAGCCCACTGCCTTCAGATGAACAGTTTTACATACATGAGGAAGAAACACAACACATTCAGTTTTCCTGCTAAGAAGTATGAGCATTTAATGCTACTATCTCTGAAGAGAAGGAGGCAAGAGGGGAGAAAATAATCTGTAGATAAGAAACAAGTTTAGATGACTTCTCAAGATCATGCATGCATAAGCTCTTTGAAAACAAGTTTAGGAAACAAACTATTTGGGTAGAAAAATCTTGACTATTTTGCACGTCTGACAAACTCCAAAAACATTTTCAGCATTGCCTAAATCATATCATGTGTTCTTATATGTATGCTTAAAACTTTGGTCTAGTGCCACACAACAATTTCTATTTTTTTCCCTTAAAATATGTAGGTCCTCATCAATTTTCTCAACCTCTTTTATATCTCATGTTCCTTTTCTCTCCCCCGCTCCGCCCCATGTGAGACTCACTGGCCTGTATTCCGTAAATACCAGTATGCTCAGAATGCTACACTCACATCTTTAAGTTAAATCAACTTTCAGGCTATGAGGATTCCAAGTGTCCCAAAAGCATTACTAGTTTTAGGCTCAGGAAGAAAATTATTAATGGTGATGTTTCAAGAGAAAATTTAGTCTGAAAACTAGATTTAATTTTATTATACAACTTAATGTATGACATTCATTTTATTGTTTCCCTAAGTGCATGCGATAATCTGGAATATACAATCAATTCTACCGACTTATTTTAAAGAACACTAGTCCTGTGTACAAGTATATTTTAACCAAAATCTTATTGTATGTGATAGTAAAGGTCACAGATGATAAATGTAAGAATTCAGAAAGATTCATTTGGGTTTTGATGAACTACCAACTTTCTGTTCAAGGTAAGTGTAATCAACTCTTTATTCTGTCCTAAGTTTCCATCTATGGATAGAATCTGAGTGCTGAAGTTTACATACTAGATCATTCAATTTGTTGGTCTAAGAGGTAATGGCTCTTAAACGTCAGTGGGCCAAAGAATCACCTCAGTGCATTTAAAATGCAGATGCCTGGGCCCCACTCACAAATATTCCAATAAAGTGGGACTGAGCTAGTATCCAGAAATCTGAATTTTTACAAGTGCCCTCATGGAGAAAGAAACACATTGGTAAAGACTTGAAGAAGATAAGTGAACGAGACACGAGATACTATAGAAAGCACTACTCACAGGGTTTTCCCTGGACAAACATGTAACATTCTGCTTTCAAGTCTCCAACAGGTTTAAACCATTTGTCCCATGATGAAACCACCCCCTACAGGGACCCCCAGAGCACTGCTCCGCAAATCCCTCCCCTCCAAGGTTCCAGCTTCGGAGTCAGAAAAGCAGGGCGATCCTTGCTCGGGCTTGTACAAAGACCACACCAGGCTGCAGAAGGGACCGGGTGCTGCTCCTGACCTGTGCAGAAAGATCCCCCTCATCTTTTGGTGAAGTGATTCTTTCTGCTCATGAACCCTGACACTTCCAGAAGACAGCTGTGGCCTTCTGCGTAAACTGCACTTCTCCAGGAGACTGGAGCTCACAGATGCAGGAATTGCAAGACTCTTTCTCACCCTGACTTCATCCTTACTGAAACATTAAATGTCATTAAGAAATTTCATTAAAGATCCTATCTCTGCTGTCAGTTTATAAAATACTACATAGTAAGATGATGAAACAAGCCAGGACAACAGAGAAAAAAGTAGCAACCTTTTTTTTTTTTTTTTTTTTTTTTTAAGTGGAGGGATGTTTTCTACCTCTAGAGGCTGTGAAAGTGGCAGTGGTGCCTTTTGCCTTTAAGCAAAAACTGCTTCTGAAGACAACTGTATTTTATTTCTTTGGTATTTTTCTTTTAAAAAAAGAAAGAAAGGCAGGAGGGTAAAGTGACAACCCTGAAGCTCTTTGTCGAATTATGAGTAGAAATTATTCTCTGTAGCCTACTGTGTACTATTCTAGAGGCGGAAAGGCATTTAAAAATGTACGTCACAGTTCGTCAGAGTTCCTTCCCTTGAAGGGACTTACATTCTTCTTGGGAAGACAAGACAAAATACATCGAAAGATAGGTTACAGCACCAGAGACCACAGAAAGATGGCGGACTTAAACTGGACCTCGAAGACTGGCAGGGAGGAAGGAGGCTGGGGAAAGGCCTGAAGCAAGGTGCATGGCCCGCCAGCGGGCAATAGAAGCCCAGCTTGGCTGAGGCACAGTAGTCCAGCAGGCCGGCGAAGTGGGAGATGGCAGCCAGAGAAAAGATACGGAGCCACACTGGAGAGTAGGACAACCTTGGATGTTCAGAATCTGACAAGTAAGAACATTCAAATAGTTTCACACAATGCAGTATTCAGGAATATTAATGTGTCAGAGATGTGTAGGATTGATGGGAACAGACAGTTCTTGGGGGCAGTTAGAAAGCTACAAGAAAAACCCAGGTATCGGGTGAAGGAGAGAGTAGCAGCACTAATTATTACCAGTTTTATAGGCTAGTTTCATAAAATATAACAAAACTGAGTTGTGCTACAGATGTAACATCAAGACTTTTTTTCAAAAGATGTTACCAGAATGAAAATTTGGGAGGTGTGTGAGAGTTTTGAAACCTTCCCAGTAATCGATCATTTTTATGATCGACATTATGAAGGGGAAAGAAACGTTATTGTTTTTACATTTTACTTAAAAGACTGTAACTTGTGCTTCACTTTTCCATGTCCAGTCAGTTCTGCACTGTGCTTTCCGGCACTGCCCTCAAACCGCCTTCAGCCTACCAATGGAGAGAAATCTAACTTCGAAGGGGTTCGTTAATTTCAGGAAAATGAAAAGCTTGGCTTACACCTAAATACTGGAAATGCCCAAAATTTGTCAGTGATCTTTTAAGAGTTCCAAATCACCTATTGTTCAAAATGCTAATGGATGAGTTCCTAATTAATCATCAGACAAGTAGAAGAAAACCTGTAACACTCAGAAGTAAAACTTCCCTGATTCTATCAAACAGCGCATTCCTAGAGCAACAGCCTCTAAAAAAGTTGGTCTGAATACCAAGATTTTGAAGAAGCAGTAACCAAATGCCTCTAATTTATTACAGATGACTGCCTGGGAAGAGAGACAAGTTGTTCAAACCAAATGGTTTCTATTATTCTTACATTTGGGTCATGTCAAGGATGTGGACCATCTTGGATATATCCGTGTAGAAACGGAGCACGTTCTATTACCCCGCAGCCAGGCAATTCTCATGGCAATGATTCCTCTGTCTGAACTATAAGAACGCTGGGGTTTTTTACAGCTTACTGCTGGAAAACAGCCCTAAGTTTTCATTCTGACCTGGTGTTTCATAGCAACCCCTGTGCACAGATATATACAAGCCACTAAAGCACTGACGGTGTTGCCACCTTCTTTACAGGCTGAAGAAAATCTTTTTAAAAAGAGGATGTAGCTAAGTAAGTGCTTTTTTCCCCAATCCACCTGTTCATGAGCGTATGTGACACTCAGGATCACTAGTGGATCTTTGAATCCTGAATACTCAAAAACACATAGACTCTAGACTGTTCTCATCTATAGCACAACCCACATGAGGGAAAATGTTTCTTTGGCCTCCCAGTTTCGAGAGAAATCATTGTTCCCTATACTGATTTTCATAACCACAGTAGAAGAGAAATACTGCTCTCGGGGTTCTCTTCCTGTTTGGAGATCAATGTGTCTATAAGATCTGAAACTTCGATATCATGGTTTAAGTACAAATTCTCCACAACTCAGATTGGCAACATGTAAAATACAACTCTGTTCATTGATCCTTTGCCTTAAGGGATGTTAGGTATTGCCTTGGGGTTTTTGAAAGACAAACGGCAAGACAGAACTGCTCCCTAACATCGTGTGTATTAGCCTAAGAACACTGGGATGAATTCATAAGGTAAATGCCTAGGAAGCAGAAAACTCACATCCACGTTACATCTCAATATTATATTGGGGGGAATGACTTCAAGTTGGAAGTTTTTGTTCTTACAAACATTTATTTTCCTCCAAATTTACTGTGTTTCTGTAATGCTGTGAAAAGTCTTCATTTCCCTTTTCCCAAGTGTTGAGGTTCAAAAAGCCAGCTCTCAACCATAGACTAATCTTCATCTCTTCAATGTCTTGTATGTTGATTTAGTTTCATATGTAAGTATTTATATTAGTTTTCCTCAGGGATTTATACATCAATATATATATATATTCCTACACAGATATATACAAGCTTTTTATCCTCATCTTACCACTTGACAATACAACTTTAAGTATGTTTTACACAGCTGTTCCTTGGTCAAGGTCATTTGCAAGAGCAAGTCGGTTTCTGAAGAAATCTTGTTTGGTGGGTGAAGGATCCATTGAGGGATTCTCATTAGTTTTTTCCCTGTATTCTGATCCACTGGACCTAAAATCTCAGCACACAGATAAAGTACAGGTTGATTTGGTTTTAATTGTTTTCAGATATTTTATCCAAATTGTTTTGCATTTGTTAAACAGTTGCCTCTTAGATCTGGAATAATTTTTACTTCCCTTCAATATCATGACTCAGGACATGTGTAACTAAAATTTGCAACGAACATAAAGAGAATATCTTTCTAATGCTTTATGGAGACAATTGTGACAACTGTGTATGTTAGTGTAAGATATTGTGTATAACTTTGTAAAAGGGAAATAAAAGCTCAGAAAATTTAGGAAATCCTATTTTTGATTCAACCAAGTAACTACTCCACAAATTACCAAGGCCCTTAAATTGAAATGGATGGAATTCACTGTTTTCAACCAAGGTTATCTATCAAGGGCCATTACTGAATTTGGGCATTACATTACAAACTCTTGCTTTTGCTTGTTTTCATTTTTAAATGAAAGATTTATTGAAGCCAACCACACATATATGCTACATTTGGTAGAATGCAGAAATTAGTACAGTAGTCAGATTGAGGAGATGCTATAATCTTAACCACCACAAAGGAGACCAAGCCCAATCAATAATAGTCAACAACTCAAATCAGTCCAATTGAGTCCCCAGTCGAGGGTGCATTCTTCCTTTATCTTGGTTAAGCCAGTTGGGTAATCCATTCCAGCTCTGCACCTTCTCCAGTTTGTTCATGTCAGAAGTCCCTGGAGGGAGGAGGCTTTCTGGAAATAACCTCTGATAAGCTAGGCTGGGGACCTTTGGCTAACTTAAACTCTGAGCTAGAATGGGTAGAACTAGCCCACTAAGAACCAATATCAAAAGACCTCATGCAGGATGTATGGAAGTGATGCTAGACATGAAGTTCTTTGTCCAAAGCTCCTACACAACTGAACAAGTTCCCCGTGTGCTGAGGCAGAATCAGGCATGCTTCCACTATCCACAAAAGAAGGGTAAGTTCTTTCACTATCTTTGGTATGCTACGAGTCCTCACTGTTGTTGTTCGGTAAGTTAATCGTGACTCTATCATCTACTGAACTCATTGGGCAGAATTCAAACACCCCTTTACATTATTCAAAGAAAGAAGTTGGATCCACACAAAGACTAAAATCCTGATGTCTGGAAACCTGATGACTGACTGGATTTTCTTACTATTCACCCTGATACTTGGTATCACAGATGAAGCCAGAGCTGCCCACCACGTTTTCTATTTCCGGTCAGGAAGAAGCACTTTTCCACTACACCCCAGTGCACAGAGGAGAAACTATTCTTTGTCTCAATACCAGTCCATCTGCGTACTCATCAGATAAGATTATTTCTTATCTGGTGGGGTGAAAGTCCTTTTTCCTTTTCACAATCCCCCTTGGAACTCTCCCTTGAAACAGCCTCCACATGCCCCACCCTAAAACTCCACACCTTTTCTCAACTCAGAATTCCCACCTACCTACAGTTCAAATCATCTTCCTAACAAATCAAAATGTTAGGAAGTATATTTTTGACAATTTTATTCTTTCCCCATATCTTCTGCTATCCAGAAGGCTAGGAATGCCTATAGTTTTGGGGTGGGAGATAGGAAGCAAGATTTGAATCTGGCTGGTGTTTCTTCTGAATGGTTCCCCCATATGGCAGTTTCTCATCAGAAAATCATTAGTCAAAACTTAAAATCTTTACCTCACATTTCCCCCTCTTAGCTACATCTGAGCTCTCCAAAACCCAGTATGTCATACTTTGATGGTTCCAACATGCAACTGTTCAGTGTTTACCTGGAAATGGGAAAGCTTTGATGTCACCACCAGCCCCAAGGACCACAGAAATCTTCACCAGTTGCGTTCCCATTTCTGAAACAAATGCCAAAATCGCCCTGTCTAGTTTTCAAAGTCCACAAACTCAGCTTAGTATTTTCTTTTTTTAACCGCTCTTCTCACAAACCACTTTCTCTGTGTCTCCAAGTATGTGAATTTCTCTACATTTCTTGATATTAACTATTAATTAACTAATGGCTAACTTGCCAATCCTTTTCAAAATCCAGCATTCTACTGTAGCCATGACTATAAGCTTATTTTTATCCTTTTAAAGATAATTTTAACTGACCCCTTTGTAGTATGTGGCCACTTGGACTCCTCCAAATATGTGGCTATTAGGCTTCGAAGTAATGTATACCTAAATTACTGGGAAATGACCTGCAGAATCTAGGAGAAGAGGCCAGTGTATTTGCTTTTATTCCCTTCATCTATAAAACAGAAATGGCTTTTGAGCTCCTGGGGCCATTTTGGTTGATAGCAGGGCAGATCTGAGCAGACATTAGAGGGACAGGAAAGCAAATGCTTGCTGGATAAGGGTACAGTGGCTGCCAGTACGTTCTGACACATAGCAATCCAAGTGTTTGATGGAAAGAGAATAACCTGTTGCTACGCTTCCGTCCACTCAGTCCACAGAGACAAAGAAAATAACAAGCTGGGTAGATCATACAAGTATAGATCTGCTACAAATAAGCCTTGTAAGTTTATTTGGAGCTGGGAAGAGGAATAGAATCCAGTGCCGTGGAACCCTCTGACCTAAGAAGGGCTGGCTTTCTGATGGGAAAGACTGTCTGCTGTGCAAGCTTTAGGAGACCTGCACATGAAAAGTAAGGGAGCAGGGGAACACCCATCCTGTCAAACAAATCAGTCAGCGGTGGTAATCAACAGGGTGACAAATGAGCATTCATTTATTGTATGTTTGTTGAGTGCTTACTATGTTCTAGGTCCTAAACCATCAGCTAGGTCACCCTTACCTTTGAACTGTAAGTTTCTAATGGGCTACAACTATGTCTTTTACTTCTTTTGTGCTAGACAGAACCTAGTACACTAAAGACCCTTAACTTAGTGATGGATTTCAAATGACCTATTAAGACACATTTGTAATGAGGTTTAAGTCATCTAAAATGTTATGCCTTCAACCATCTCCTTTAATTTTGAAGTGATGTAGCGAAATGAGATGGGAGATGAGAGAGGAGCCTGAGTGGGTAAGAAATGGGAGAAGGATGTAAGATAGGCTGTGAGGAGGTAAAGAAGAAGGTGGAGTAAATTATCAATTAGTTCTTTAGTAGTCCCACTTTCCATTACATGGTCTGTTCCATAGCCGAGGCTGGGCATGTACAGAACCAGCAGGTAAGACACCGAAAGAAGAGGACTCACTGATGTTCAATGACATGGGGCCCTGTAGAAGTATTCTGTCTGTGTGATTACGAAAATAGAGAGATTCTGATGTGATTGGTGCAGGGAAGGTGATGATGTAGGAAGGAGACAGTCTGAGGTATATAAGTTATAAAATGTTAAAGAGGAAGAGAGTGGGTGAGGAAGCAGAATTAATCATTTGGAAGCCATATTCTTTTTCTTCCACACCCCCCAAATTTGAGGATAAAAAGAGCCTCTATACTCTCTACCCCTAAACTGTCTTACATAATCCTCTTCCTCTGTGCCACAGCCCCAACCAAGAATACTTAATAAACTAAGTGCAAGATTTATGTATAAAGTAGCATTTGCCTCACACTTCAGAGTAGTCTAGACGTAAGTCTTGAACAGCCCCCATATACAGCCTTCCAGAATGGGACAGTTTGCCTTACTCCCTGCTCAAAGGCACAGAGATAAGGATTCAGTCCAGCATCAGCCTATCACATTAGGTCTGTTCCTGGCTTCTAAGATCGTCATTAAAAATTTTTAAAGTCACTCAACATTTTCAAGCTTTAGATATGTAGTCTTAATTCTGATCAGTTCTGGGCAGCTTTCAGGGACATGTGACCTGGTATCTACCCAGGACAAATGTGCCTGAGACAGAAATAATCAGAGCATCAACCTTTTCTCCAAATATCTTGGGCACTTTTCAGGATTTTTTTTTTTTTAATGATGTCAACTTGACTCTCCCTTTTGAATCCTTGTGGGTCTGAGCATTCGGCCCTCCCAGCCTCAGAGGGAAGAGAACCCTTTCTCGGGTTTTCTGCTGCATCTGGCTCCATGCCTAGCTTCATCCCGAAGCAGCACTCTGGGTGTGTGGGGCCACCAGCCAAACAAGCCCCTATGGATACAAAAAGGGTGTCAGTGTAGACAGGAATGAGCCTCCAGAGGGCTGTGGGGGAGGCAGGCAGCGAGCCCCAAATGTGACACAGGTGGCTGTTCTGGCGCTAGTCCATTTTGGATCTCTGAGGCCAGGTTGTGGCATGGTTCCAGTACCCAGGATTAACCACTTCCTAAAGTCACAGGGCTTGCTGCCAGCCTGACCTCCCGACACATGGGAGGAGAAGGAGCTAAATGTCTCTCCCTGTATCTGTCCACATGCCTGACATCAGAGTGCAAGTTCCTACATAACAGCTGGGACTGTGTCATTACAATTCCTATACAAGTGTCTCATACAGCACGTGCATATAAGAAAGACTGGTTAACTACTGAGAAGAATGGTGCGTTCTCATCTGAGTTAAGAGCCGCTGACCTTTCTGTGCTACACTGGGACCTTCTTGCCCTTCCTCTCTGTCTTAGCATAATGGAGCAACCTTCCCATGGTTCTTACATGAGAACACTCAGGAGAAGCTACTCAGGCTGCTTCTTTACCCTGTGCAGAGTCCCAAGGCGCCCACTGCAGCTCCCTGACACCGGTGACACGCAAGTATCACCTGGGGGTGCTCACGATCCTACCCCCCATGTTCAAAGCCAGGAGAGCCTGCCAGAGGGAGCAGCCATCTGTGTGGCAGCCCCTTCACTTGCATTCATACACCACTTCAGATTTTAAATACAAAGGCAGCAGCAGGACTGGTGGCGGCACTGTGATTGATGCAGGAGGGACTGATCTATGAGAAAGGAGAAGAGGACTGCGGAGATCCATTTAACCCTCTAAGAAGGACCCCCAAAAGGTGCAAGAAGACTGAAAGCAATTAACCAACAGGAATTTGGAGAGTCCACAGCTAGTCCTCAGCATTGTGCCAAGGGCTGGGGGCGGGGGGTTGGTGGGAGNAGGTCCCAACGCCATATTAATTTCTTGTTCCAGGTGTTAAAAAGATGTGATTACTCAGATTGATCTAAAACAAAGCCAAAGTACAGATAAAGCAAATCTTAGCACTAGAAAGGACTCAGGCGCTTATCTTGGGCAATTTCCCACTCAGTGCAGGAATCCCTTCCATTAGCACCCCTGACCAGGGTCATCTAGTTTCTACTCAGGAGAACCCACTCCCTCATGAGACAGCCAGCTCCAGTTCCAGCACCTGCATTTTTAGAAAGTTCTTCCTCTTACCCACTCCTAGCTCCGCCCCCTTGATAAAGAGAGGACAAGACTACTCCCCCTGCCTCGAATAACTGGCAGAGCATTTTCTTACATTGCTCTGAAAAATGGGAATTTGTAAAGGAACCAGTGGTGAGTTCATGACTCACTGTTTTCCAACAGACAGTACCCACTCATTATAAATGGCAGTGGGCAAAAGTGGCTATTTGTTTTGGGAATACTGTGGTCTAGAAAAAAGATAGGCTTAAGCAGTGCCTATCTTAGGAGTCCTGAGAAGGATTTAGGAGCCTAAATCCTAAGGTTAGCCTGGAGGGTTGTCTGCTTCCAGGTCTCTCCACCCTGGCCAAACATGACAGAGGAAGGCACTGGGCCAAGAAAAAATCTAATCTATGAACGTAAAGAGAGGGATACGAGTCTTAACTCCTCACCCTCTGCATAAAGGGGATCTTGCAACAGTCACACGTACCTTAGCAAAACTGAAAGGGGACTTTGTGGAGTAGTACTGTGTCTAATGCAATACAATTGTTCTCTTTCTCTTCCTCATTCTTCCAGTAACAACAGGAAGGGACCCACACTCAGAGATCCTCTAATCTCGGTACCACCCTCCCCATGGGAGAAAAATTAGACAAACCATCCAAAAAAGTCCTCACTCCAGGCCTGCACCCAACTCTTCCATCAAGACCATTATCTAAATCAGCCAGTAACTTCTACCCTCAAGGAGAAAGTGATGTCCCTCAACTTCCCCACTTATCAGCAACTCTCCAAAGGCAGCTAAGGTGTCTTTAACTTTCCCATCCACGAAATGTTTAAAACTGACTGCAAGAACCTCCTCTCCCCCAGAGAAACTGAGTAGCAGGGAAAATCTCTCTAAGGGAGGGGGAGATGACGTGAGGACCAGTGCAGATAAGAGAGAGTAGTCTCCCAGGCAGACAATGGCTAGACTGGAGAACTCCTCTCAGGTCAAATGCTAAATGCTCAAACCTCTCTTCCTTACGTTTCATGCTGGGGTTTGGCCACCACCTCCCAGTCTGTAAGACAGTGCCGATAAATGCTGGCCAAAATGCCTGGTGGGTGATTTCCTACAACAAGGACTTAGAGTCTTAGAAGGACCACAGAAGGGAAATGTCTTGGTTTTGCCTCCTATGGAGTATGGAAATGTCGTTAAAGTGATTTTTTTTTTTTTTAAACTAGGGCCCAAGCCAAATCCATTCCGTCATTTCTGCTAAGGAAAACACTAGCGAAAGTCCCAATAAACATGTACTAGCATCCAGGATAACTCTAGACTCCCACAGGCAGAAGTGCTGAGATGCCTTGGAAAACTTTCCACAGGTGGGGAGATGTGGGTGGAGCACCCATTACACCCAACTCCAACAGTGGATCCCAGGCCTCCCAGTCTAAAGGGATTTGATTGTCACCAGCTCATTCCCCTGGGAACCGCCTCGGCTTTCTCTTCTCAGACACGTGATTTTGGGAACAAGGAAGTGGAGCTAAAAGAGGCAGAGGACAGGGCTGAGTTTGCTTTTACTCTAGATTACAATGAGAAACATCTTCACCTGACGGAATCATGGCTATTGGCTGCAGGCACTGAGCTTGAAGCTGTTGTGTGAAACCAGGCTACTTAAAACTTATTACTGTTAAAACCCCAAGACTTAGCCCAAAGGGAAATGAGTTACAACGCTGTCTTGTCTAAGGGCTACTCACTTCTTTTTAAAGAGCTTGCGGAAGGAGCTCCGAAAGCCCCCTTTCTGGTCTTGCCTGGGGTTTTGATCGCTGAAAGATGTTTGTTCGCTTTCTCTTTCTTCCTTTGGACAGAATCTGGTGGTGTCTTCTAAATGCATCTCCTGAAAATACAAAAGAGGGGTGTTTATTTACTCTTTCCAAAGTTAACCGTTATCCTGACTGGGACAATTTTTTTTAACTTTGTCATTTTCCTCTCCCACCCCAAAGACTAACGGTGAGCACCCTATTTCAACTAAAGCAAACCTATGCTTATTAGAAGTTGGAAAGAGGATAAACTTCCGCTGAGTGCAGAAGTATTTTGTACGTATCAAGGCAAACAGTCTTAGAGTAGGATTACGGCATAAAAACAATTAAAGATCAGGACATAAGGGGAGTTAGCCAGTATCTTAAGGGTATGGAGAGTAACTTCCTAGTCTGGCACCAATCCTGTCTTGCTGGAAAACAATGGGCCCCTCACGTCTCTGGGAATGTTTCTCTCTCTGCAAAATAGGGCAGTTCCTTTGTTGTAACGCTAGTTTTAAACTCATGTTCCTAACTCTCCATTTTAGACATAAACGAGGGAAGGAGGTTTTGCGGGGTCAGATCTGTTTAGAAATAGAAGTCAACCTTGTCTATGTGGGCACGTACATGCATGCGCGTATGTGTGCCTGCCACACACTTCCAACCTGCAAATACGCCTTTAGTATAGTTTTTGTCATTCTTAATTCATTGTATGTACAGTGTAAAGTAAAACTTAATAAAAAATAAGGCTCTATCTTCTGTGAACTTTCTAGTTACTTTTTAAGTGTGAGATGTGCTAAATAAAAGATATGCACTTATATTTATGTTCCATATGAATGAAATGTTTGCTGTGAGGTGACTGAGACAAAAGCAACCTAAAATAGCTGCTTAATTTTGAACCACAGAAGAGAACCCAAGGAATCAAAGCAAAAACCACCCTGAAACTTTCATGAATTGGATGAGTGACTGACTGCTTGCTGACAGTGAAGTGAGGCATGGGGATGATTTTTTTTTTCAGGAAACATGGTTTGACATTGAAAATTTAACTTGGGGTTACAGTAGCAGATGTAGAGTTTCTCTGAGACGCTACTAAGAGTCGTTACTAAACTATGGAGAGCAACATCTTGATGGCTTAGTGTGGTGTTTCTCAAAGTGTGGTCCCGGGGCAACAGGATCAACTGGAGTTTTCATTTAAAATGTAGAGCCCTGAACCCCAACCAGACTTTCAGAAATCAGAAACTCTGGAGTTAGGTCTAGGTAATCCTGATGCACACTTAGATTTTAAAAACCAGTGGTTTAAGGTATGCTCCTGCCCACCTGCACTTAATGTTTATATGAGTCACCTGAAAATCTTGCTAAAATGCAGACTCTGATTCAGTAGGTCTGGGGTGGAGCCCAAATTCTGCAATTACAATAAGCTCCCATGTAATAAATGCATTTACTACTACCCTAAGGACCACATTTTGAAAACTGGGCTTTTAGGGACTGTTAGGAACTAAGTATATGGAGTTTAAGGAAAATCTCTCTGTGCAATGATGATCTTGATAATATCTTGCATTTGTATAGCATTCCATACTTTACAAAGCATATTCACATACTTTATCTTATTTGGCCTGATCCCCACAACAACGTTGTGAGTTAGGTAAGGTATATATTGTCTTATTTTTACAGATGAGAAAACTGGAGGCACAGAGATGCCAAGTGAATTGTCCAAAAGCACACACCTATGATAGCAGAGCTGGGACTAGAACCCAGATCTCCTGACACCCAGGTAGGTGCTCTTTGCACTAGAGTATACTGCCTCCTTTCCTGACTCTCTCTTTTTTTTTTAAGATTTTATTTATTTATGTGACAGAGAGACAGCCAGCGAGAGGGAACACAGCAGGGGAGTGGGAGAGGAAGAAACAGGCTCCTAGCGGAGGAGCCCGAGGTGGGACTCGATCCCTGAACGCCGGGAACCGGAACGCCGGGATCACTCCCTGAGCCGTAGGCAGACGCTTAACAACTGCACTACCCAGGCGCCCCTCCTTTCCTGACTCTTAAAGACAGGGGTTGGCTGGCTCTGCCGGGCAGGGGTGGAAGATACACAGAGTATATTTAAGGAGATGGAATAGTTGGAGCTTTACGCGTCTCAACAAGAAAGAACTGACATCTTTAAAGATAGTGTTTTTGAAGGGTTCATCTTTTGCACCTAAAACCCCATCTCACTTCCACCTCAACCACTCACACACAAACATGCACACACAAACACATATATACACGTACAGATGCCTGCCGACATGCACACATGCATGTACATGCACGTGTATATACACATGCACACACACACGCACAGCTTCTGCCCACTTGGACTTTGCATTCCACCTCTCTAGGATTCCCAACAATCCACACCTTCTGAATTTTTAGAAAGAAAAATTTTGTCCCAAAACAGAAATAATAAGGTAAACTTTGTGTGAAAAATTCACATGCTTGAAAAATTTACTATTAACTGAAAGAGAAAAGGCCTCTTGTAACTGACCTCTATTTGACACCTCCTTAGTGTCACTTTCTGAACTGACTTGACTCTTGTCTGACACTTTTAGGGGATGAAACTTGCTCTTCAGGATGTCTGATTAACAGTCCCTAATATATTGTTTATTGTTATCTGGTATGTCTGATAAATAGCCACAAATATTTTACTCACTATTTGTTTCTCAGATATATTTTGTTATTTCTGGTTAGTTTTTTTTTTTCCCTGTCAATTGTTGAACTCCCATTTTTTCACATATTAACTGGGGGGGGGGGAGACTTATGAACATGTGAAATAAAAGCATTCTTTGCAGCTTAGACTATACTAGTTAGAAGGTTTTATATGTAAATCTCTGCCCATCTCAAGTCAATTTGAATTGGCATTATTATTTCCTAACTACTTCCCTTGTTAATGAACTTCTAAACTTTGACACATGCCGAAGATTGATTTGCCTATGAAATTTTGCCTAATAGAATTGTGTAAAGTTCAGAGTTGAAAATCAAAGCCAGAAAAAAAAAACCTCAGAACTCTGGGGAATCTCAGCAACTTTAGCTGAGCGTATGAAGGTCCCGCTGTAGGAACCAGTCAGACTTTGATACCTGGAGTCTAAATGGGCTACAAGCTCAAAGGTTCTTCATGACCCAGACCCTTCCTGTTCCTCGGGCCTACTGTCCACCAGTCCCACCTGGCACAGTATTCAAGAGGAAAAACATCACCCTACTGTTTTTTAAAAAAAGACTCATGAGCCTTTTTCATTATTTCCCTACCTCACTCTTCATTTAGGCAGCTTTTAAAATTGAATTCAGACATTCAATTTATCCAGGAGGCCCTGTCTGACTACCAGCAGGGTTTAAATACCCTTCCCACGTGTTCCCACAATTTATTATAATTCTGTGTTTCTGTGTTTCCTTCCTGTGATAAGCCAGTGGTCCTGGAGGGCAGACACTTAGGTGCCATTCATTTCTGAACCCTCAGCCCTTAGCACAAAGCCCGGTGGGAGGCAGGTGCTCAATGTTGCTGAGAAATGAATGAATGAAAGGAGTCAGTGATCCTCAATCTGTCCCCACTCACTTGGAAGTGGGAATAGGTGGATCACAGGGCCCTTATTCCTGGAAAAACCTCCTCTAGCCTAGGCAAAAGGTCTCCAGAGCTTGATGCAAGTTAGTCCTGTACTATAACATTTTCATGATGTACCAATACAGAGCTGCCCTGTAAATCCTAACCACTACTCTTCAAACGAGGTTAAACAAGAAGAATGGTGGCAAAGGTCAAAGCTATCCTGTTCCTCTCTGCTTAATCAGAAATTGCGTTGTTCGAATCACATGCAGAGAAATTGTTTGCTCAGGATCTACTAGCCCTTCCATGGATATGTACTTAAACACCCCTTTAAACGTCCCAAGGCTTGCAGAGAGCAAGGTTAGATATCAAAATACTAAACATTGATTTGGGCACCAAGAAGGTATTTGGAGGTCAAGGCCTCTTTGACTATATCGTGTTGTCCCTGTCCCAGTAGAATGGGCAAAGGACTGTGACACCCTTTTCCGGTCACATTTGCCGCAGGCTTTGCAGGGAGTCCACCGTGAGACGGGGCAACCTGCCTCCTCCCTAGCTACCAGCAAGGCTAGTGCGGGTTCGGGGAGTGGGGCAGGCCGGCACACCGTGTTCTGTATTTTGAACAGTTCCACGAGAAGGTGCCGGCAGAGGATGAAACAGGTCTGGGACTAGCGTGCAGGGCTTCGAATGTGAAGTGCAACTGTGAGGTGCCGCAGCTTAAGCAGGGAGGCAGAGAACACCCCTAACTTTGTACGGGGGAGGTGTGGAGCAGGGTGGTGACGGTGTAGACAGCTCTAAGAGTCCGTCTTCTCTATTGGCTCTTTGCCGTCATACATACACGTGCAGGACACGCCCTCGTGCCCTGGCGCTGCAGAACGGGCGCTACCGCTCGCCTCCGGGCCCACCTGAGGGACAAGCCTCGGACCGGGGCTCTCCCTCGGCGGCCTCCGCTCCCCCACTGGCCAGCCCGCTTTCCCCTCCACGCTAGGGGAGCCCAAGCTGCTCCCTGGAGATCTAGGCCCGGGGCTGCCGGCACTGTGGGTTTGGGTTTGGTTTTACTTTACCCTCCTTACTTCCAAATAGGTCTGCTTTTCGCTTTGGGACCTCTGTTGGGGGAAGAAGGTCCGGGGCGCGCCGCGGGCGGCGGCCGCTGCGGCGGCGGCTGCCGGGCCGTGCGGGCTGCACGGCGCG